>NW_024537599.1:0-327025 GCF_016628075.1 Suillus paluster | reverse complement strand
TTTCCTCACTCTAGGGTGAGTCAGTAGAAGAAATCCCATTGATCATTTGAATCATTGCCAGCATGTCATCCTCGCCTCCTTTTCATGTTCCCCATTTGACTACTAGTAATAATGGGCACCATTTACTTGCCCCAACTGCGCAGATATATTTTCAACATTGCAATGTCATCCATCTTCAACTACTGTTACCGCTGTCAGCGTGTTTTCAAGGTCTTACCTCGACTTCGGGGAACCTAGTCATTTCTCACAGGACTATGATCCTGACACCCTAGAACATGAGCAAGACGGTGCGTGTATGTCACTTGATCGATGGAGGCTAAATCTTAGTATGCATCTAGTCTATGGAGAGTATGACGAACTCGATCCTTTGGATGATGCGGAAGAAGTCATAATCCCACATGTCGAAAGTGCTACAGATGACGTATCAGCCTATAAACCCCCCTTTCGTCTGTCCCACATCCTGAGCATATCATCCCAGTACCCCTGAGTCAGTGTGCGACACCCCCCTCGCCTCGTTGATCCCTCTGCAGCCCACGTCCCAGCACATTTAGGGAGTACCATCCCAATGTGCCAATTACCCACCCCGGAGGAGAAAATCATCTCAGAAGATGGACCGCGATGTACATGCCGTGCCGCTATCCGTCACACAGAGACCTTTACTATCCCTTTGCGTCGAAAGCTGAATTTGACCTGGGATACTGGCTTTCAGAGGGGGCGTGTCGCAAAAGAAGTTGATGTTTTCCTCCACCTCGAGCATGTAAGTTGCCTATCTACGTTTCATGTCATCAGTATCTTGATAATAGATGCAGACCAAGAATAATCCGCCCTCTTTCAATACATCTAAGGATCTGTGAGCTCGGATCGAAGCACTACCTGAAGTACCCTCGATGGTACCACCAACAAATAAAGTTGGTTCCTATAAGACGAAAGCACCCTTGGTGCTCTATTGGAGGGATGGTCTCGATGTCGTGAAGCACCTATTCGCCAACCCAGTCTTTGCGCCTTGTATGGATTTCCAGCCGTACCGGGAATTCGAGGGCGCAGACAGTCAGCGAGCTTATGGAGAATTTATGATGCTGATCTTGCGTGGGAGATACAGGTGGGTGGTATCACCAATGATGGGTACTTAGGCTCACTGTAGTAATCATGGCTTGTCAGGATACGCTTCCTCCAGGTCATTCATTTGTTGGTGTGTGTGTCATGAATATTACCAACTGCATCTAAATTTCGATTATCAAACCCTAAGTCCCGTATCCGATAAGATTAGATTAGATAGATCCCTGATAAGATAAGATGGATAACCGATTAACGATCACTATCTTGAATTCACATCTATACTATATCGACGTCATCCATCCTTATCCGTAACCCTAGACATACGAACTCATCACATCCTTAGAAGTCCTACAATTAGACAAACGGGTTACATCATAAGCATCTACATGCCTCTATGATCGAACCATAACCGAGAGAACTTTACGAGCTATCTCTCAAAGGGTCATCACCTCTTCACATCGCACACCTTCACTTCTCATGACATGTTAAGAGTTACCCTCTGTCATTCACCGAACTCCTTACATAAGAACCTGTTGCACAGTCACAGCAGAACCCTGAACCCCTATCACAGAAGTACCACTCATAGAGAAAGCATACTCATTACCGAAGACCCTGGAGAAACCCTTAGATCCGATCATACCCGATACATCTCCAGATCCAGATCCCATCTAGATCCTAGATCTAGATTCCAGATCCTATCTCTTATCGAGATCCTTAATTACCGTTCGAGACTTCTTGTCACAGAAACTCTCTCACACCCTTCTTAATCTCCGTCCACCCTGAATAGAAGCAGTCCCTGAGAACCCTGCTTAATCATCGATACCCTTGGCCCTATGAACCCTTTACCCTTCTCTTCTTGTAGTTGATTGGTTGATAAAGACGCCCTATACCCTAGGTGCAATGTTATGACCGTATATAGTTATATCACATACCTTTCATACTCAGATAGCTCCGCCTCAATAGTAGTATATAGTCTAGGTAGTAGTCAGTAGTACTCCTTAGACTTAACCTCCTCGTTTCTACATCATTGTAGGGCCTAGACGTTCCCTCTCAATCCATCTCGCTTTATCCTCTTTGACTGAGTCCTGTGGTGTGATTCCAACTCCAGACACCTACTAGTTAGGTTAAGGGACGTGGTCATAACATTAGGTTAAGTCTTCTTTACCACCCGACTCGATTGTGTTCGCCCTCTTGTACTCCAACTTTCGGACGACTATCAGACGACGCTCCATATCATCCTTCGCACGATTCTATTTGTCCTTCGACACTCGTATACTCCATCCTCGCAAGAGACGACGATCCGACTCTCGAACGACACTTGTGTCGATACCTTCCTCCCAGAACATCGGCTGTTCTGCTGAGCTTAGTCTCGCGGATCACGTTTAAAACCATCTTTCCCAGACCGCAGCCCCGCACTTCTTTTGTGCACATTCCCTCCCCTAGTTAGTAGAAGTAGACCAGGCCCTGCCTTACTGCAGCCGCCAGTCTATAAGGAACAGTGACATATAGGGTCCTGTATCCGTCGCCTTGAGTGCTGGCCCAATACCTGCCTGCTCAACGCTATATCCTAGAAACCCCTTCGTAGAATTAGAGAACGGCACTCGCGAGTGTAGTAACAATATTGCGTTGGTTCTCACGCATATTGTTTACCGCATTCTAGTATAAATTACCGTAGCCTTTTACCTTAGAACCTAGTTGGCCAAGAAGCCGGCAACTACGTTACTATACGGGCTTAGGTCGCCTCTCTATCATCATTTTCCTTTTCGGTCATATCTTACGAGATCCCTGACAAATAAAAATATACTCTGTTGAATAGGATTCCGGAACGCAGCCGGCAACATGAGATATTCCCGCCCCATACCGTTGATGACTATGAAGAGCTAGCTTCTCAAATCCGAGAAGGCTTTTGCTTTAATATGCATCATGCAAAGGGACCACAAATCACACACTGGATTGGTGTAGAATTTGAAGATGGAGAAATCTCCTATCAGAGCCTTTGCAAGAATTGCGCTAAGGCAAACAAAAAGGACTGTAGACACGTTCCGAATTAGGTGTAGAGGCGCAATGGCTGAATTGCCATCCCTCGCTATCCGAACCGCATACGTTGACACACTCCCATCATCACCCTGCTCGAACCCCTCATCATCGCCCACATCATCTTCTTCATCATCGCCGTTACTGTCATCGAGAGAAATGACAACCCAGTGGCCCAAGATTGCCAACGTACAAAATCCCGAGCCCAAGGTTGCTCCGAAACCCGTAGTAGTCGCGCAGTCCATAGGACAGAAGATACGCGACGAGCCGAAAGGCAAAGGGAAAGAAACCCTTACAGAAAATATCAGGATGTCGTCAGGTTCCTCTAAACCTAAGAAGTTGACTGGTACTCAGAAACCAGAGAAAGTAGCACCAATTGAAATCAAGAAAGAAACCTTCGCGGAAGAAATCTTGAGATTAAAAAGAGACTACGGAATCAAGGACAAGACCACTGAAGCGACTAAAGTAGAAGTCGTGGAAGTAGGAGGTCGTTGAATAAAAGCAGTAGTCCCTGCTAAACAAAAAGACGAGAAATCGGAGACAACTGATGAAACAAACAAAGGACCAGTCGATTCTGGATTATCAAAATCACAAATCAAGAGACAGAAACAAAAGGAAGCTAGATTAGCGAGAGCTTCTTTAGTGAAAGTCTCAGAGCAGAAACCCACTGCCGAAACAAATAAGGTAAAGGAGCAGATCCTCCCTGCTTTACCAAATGAGAAGACGGAGCATGAAACCGTAGAGGAGGTTGCAAAACCTATCGAAGAGTCGTTGTCCGACCTAGATAAAATAATCGCAGAAAACATGCTAAAACGCGCAATGGAAACATTAGAGGCGCTAAGAGTTGCTGAACGCCGAAAGGCCGAGGAAGCAGCAGAGATACTCCGACAGATCAAGGAGGTCTCAGAGGTTGTTATGCCACCAACAATAGAAAAGGCAATGGATGTAGTCCGTAGGACAGAAGAAACATCCAAGGTTGAAATACCTATTGAAATAGAAGGTGCAGTCCGTAGGACAGAAGAGGCACCAGAGATACCGGTTGAAAGTCCGAGGACCCCAAACATCTTATACCGTTCCCCACGACGAAAGTCCGAGCCATACCCAGAAGGCGAAGACGAAGTCCCAGAGAGCTATAAAGAACTGAAGATAGAGATCGTCAAGAAGACCAGGAATGGAATCACCTGGCAGTAATAATCCATCCCACAAAGAGCAAGAATGCTTGTGGCGCAATAGAGGAAGACTGCAGAGAATTCCTAGTCAACGATGTAGACCATTACATCTTATTCAACGACAAAGATTAATCATACCGCCTTAAGCAAAAAAGAAGTTCGAGGTAGATTCATGGTTCACCACGGCTTATGGCCGCCTAATCGCTCAAATGGACGAGTGGAACGATGCCCCATGTACTTGGGATGAAATAGAGGTAGAGATGCCTTTCCAAAGAACTATCTACGAGAAGAAGGAGGAGCTAGCCGAAGTAAAGGCTGGTAAATCAAGGGAAGAACCAATGGAGGAAATAACGACCGCTGGTGTTGAGGAGTATGTGATCAGAATCACTCCCTCACCATGTCCGATCCCCAGAGTGTTTCTACCGAGACATAGGTCCTCTGAAAAACTCAGAAGTCGTCAAACGAGGCGCAAAAACCGGTTAAGCCACCGGTAGAGAAAAAGGCAAATCCTACTCCTAGGGCTTTTAAGCCGAGAACAGAAAAGAAGGAGAAGACCCCAGCCACAGTCTTCAAATTCAAATCCAGAACCCTATGTAGAAACGGCCCGAAGTGCCGATACGGTTCTTTTTGTGCATTTGCACACCCCGAAAGGAGTAGTCCCTCCTTTAAATCAAAAGACAAGATCGGTGTAAGCCCACCGAAACCAAAGGCAGTTCCATCTGTGAAACCAAAGATAGTAGAAAAGAACGTAGACCGTAGGTCAGAAGAAACGTTCTCTATCAAGGGAGCAGCAGAACGAGAACGCAGAAGGAAAACTGCTAAAGAAACCAAAGTAAACTCAAAGAAAGAGATTGAGGAAATAGCGCTAGAAGGTCTAGAAGCGTTATTGAAAAAGCTCATCGCAGAGAAGGCGAAGCAACCCTCAAAGGAATCTATGAGTAAGGGTAGTCCTCCCCCTAAACAAAGGAGTGAAACACCGAAACCGAGTATCGAGAGAAAGCTATATGCTATAGAATGTAAGACCCAAGCGAAGGGCATTCAAGCTACGCTTATCGAGAGAAAGGAAGACGGGAAAAGGCAGTCGATTGCCATGTTTACGAAACCAATGACCAACAACGAAGTCAACTACTCAGCAGAAGACAAGGATTTGCTCTCGATATATAGAGCCCTGCAGGAGTGGAAGCACATAGTTGAAAAGTCACCCCTACCAGTGGAAGTCATTCTAGACTCACGAAACCTGGAAAAAATAGACAAATTGCACACATTGACTAGACGTCAAGCTAGATGGTGTTTATTCCTAGCGCAATTTAATCTCATATGTCTATCCAGGAGGCTAGACCACAAAGGGGGGGTAAAATCCCATATCGTATCAGAAAACTCGAACAATTTCCTTATGAATCCCACTTTCTTCAAGGATCACGCAGCGAAACGAGGCCATACTCTAGTCCATAAGATAGAAAAAACGTTCTTGCTAGTCATCGCAGAGTGTAAAGACAGAGACGCCGAAGTAGCTAAGGTGACCAAAGAAAGGAAACTCGAGAACGTCCGACTAAGAAAGGGACTTGAAGAGTGGAATTCAGAAGAAAATCTCATCCTCCACAGAGGACTGGTATATGTACCAAAAAGAACGGATTTACGCAACAGTCTATTGGATTTATACAAAGGTTCCGCCCTTGGTCCTCTAAAGAGCTTGTTGGAAAGAGTATCGCAGAACTATTGGTGGCCAGGCATGGCGCATGAAATCAATGCCTATGAAAAGAAAGACAAGGTTGACGAACCGCTTAGCGCTGTATTCGCACCTAAATCAAGTCTTCAGAAGCGGGTTAGATTCCAGGAATCAAAAGACGCACCAAAGAAACTCTGGCAAGCCGCCGACGCCGCTCACCATGACAACGTCTTTACTCCTCGAATAATCCCCAACGCTGCACCAATACCCTCCGCACCATCCGTTCCCAAGGTGATCTTAAGTAGAGAAAGAAAACCAGAATCGCAGTCACAATCCCCAAGTAGAATGTCCAAGGATCAGAAGCTATCGCCGAAAAGAGAGACATCATGGAATGAAAAGAGAACAGCATTGAGAGAAGAAAAATTATACGAAGGTTTCCTTAAATGGAAAAAAGAAATCTCACGCTCAATCTAGACAACCATATCGATTCGCGAGGACGCTCATCCTTAAAATGGGGGTAATGTCATGAATATTACCAACTGCATCTAAATTTCGATTATCAAACCCTAAGTCACCGTATCCGATAAGATTAGATTAGATAGATCCCTGATAAGATAAGATGGATAACCGATTAACGATCACTATCTTGAATTCACATCTATACTATATCGACGTCATCCATCCTTATCCGTAACCCTAGACATACGAACTCATCACATCCTTAGAAGTCCTACAATTAGACAAACGGGTTACATCATAAGCATCTACATGCCTCTATGATCGAACCATAACCGAGAGAACTTTACGAGCTATCTCTCAAAGGGTCATCACCTCTTCACATCGCACACCTTCACTTCTCATGACATGTTAAGAGTTACCTCTGTCATTCACCGAACTCCTTACATAAGAACCTGTTGCACAGTCACAGCAGAACCCTGAACCCCTATCACAGAAGTACCACTCATAGAGAAGCATACTCATTACCGAAGACCCTGGAGAAACCCTTAGATCCGATCATACCCGATACATCTCCAGATCCAGATCCCATCTAGATCCTAGATCTAGATTCCAGATCCTATCTCTTATCGAGATCCTTAATTACCGTTCGAGACTTCTTGTCACAGAACTCTCTCACACCCTTCTTAATCTCCGTCCACCCTGAATAGAAGCAGTCCCTGAGAACCCTGCTTAATCATCGATACCCTTGGCCCTATGAACCCTTTACCCTTCTCTTCTTGTAGTTGATTGGTTGATAAAGACGCCCTATACCCTAGGTGCAATGTTATGACCGTATATAGTTATATCACATACCTTTCATACTCAGATAGCTCCGCCTCAATAGTAGTATATAGTCTAGGTAGTAGTCAGTAGTACTCCTTAGACTTAACC
Source organism: Suillus paluster (assembly GCF_016628075.1). Lineage (NCBI taxonomy): Eukaryota > Fungi > Basidiomycota > Agaricomycetes > Boletales > Suillaceae > Suillus > Suillus paluster. Next base: position 319,711 of record NW_024537599.1, on the reverse strand, counting down.
TCCTCGTTTCTACATCATTGTAGGGCCTAGACGTTCCCTCTCAATCCATCTCGCTTTATCCTCTTTGACTGAGTCCTGTGGTGTGATTCCAACTCCAGACACCTACTAGTTAGGTTAAGGGACGTGGGTCATAACAGTGTGATTGGTGCTTCGGACAAAACACCTCTGACCATTGGGACCGGAAACAAGGAGATGCATCCCCTGTTGATCTCGCTCGCTAATATCCATGCGGGCGTTCGCATGAAGGCGACATCACACGCATTCGCTTTGGTCGCTTACCTGCCAATACCAAAGTTTCTCAACGTCTCGAAGCCCGTACATGCGATTTTATCCGCGCGAGTCTATCATTTCGCGATTTCAATTGTCATGCGTAATTTGAAACTTGCCGCTCGTGATGGCTGCCCTATGTCAGACCCCAGAGGAGATTTGCATATGATTCATACACCTTTGGTCGCCTGGATAGCCGACTACCCTGAACAATTGCTCATTGCATGTACGGCCTCGAAGCGTTCTCCGATTTCTCTTGCTACCGCTGCCCAATTTGGGGATCCTCTTCCGCATCCTCCTCGAACTCGTTCTAACACTCTCGACACTATCGAAAGGGCATGCACTATTTCCGAACCCTGCGACATCGCATCCTTCTATAAGACATGTCAAGCCCTTCATCTGAATGGTGTTGTTGAACTGTACTGGAAGGATTGGGGCCATGCATGCCCATCCTTCTTTTTGATGCCAGATGGCCTCCATCAGTGGCACAAATTTTACTTCAACCACCCCATCAACTGGTCTATAAACATCATGGGGGGAGCGGAACTCGATCGTCGACTGTCAGTTCTTCAACCCCGTGTAGGAGTGCGTCATTGGGCGAATGGCGTTTCCACGCTGAAGCAGCTCACTGGTCGAGAACATCGAGACCTTGAGAAGCTCCTTCCTGGCGTGATTGTTGGTGCTGTCCCTGATGAAGTTGCATGTGCACTACGTGCTATCACGGAATTTATATTCCAAGCACAGAACCTCTTCCTTTACGACAAAACCTTACATTCTTTATCCGAAGCCCTCCGTGAATTTCACTACTATAAGGACTTCATCCTGACAGCGGGTGGCCGCCGTGGCAAGAACGGTCTCCTCAATCACTTCCAGATCCCCAAGCTAGAGTTAATGCAGCATGTCACCCGGAGTACTCGAGCCATGGGTGCTCCATATCAATGGAGCAGCGATATTACTGAGCGTTGCCACATCACTCATGTGAAGCGGCCTTACCGCATGTCTAATCGCAGGGATTTCCACGGTCAGTGCTGCCGCTTCCTCGACCGGCAGGAAAAACTGCAATTCTTCCAGCTTTACACAGTTCTAAAGTCACAGCGGGCAAGCTTGATCTATGAAATGTCCAGGGAAGCAAACACGATGGCACTCCACTATCCCGAAGCAACCTGGATCTCTACTGTTCTGCCTGGTGAGCAGTATGCCGTCACCGGCAAACCAATCACTTCCCTTTTCACCAACAATTGCACTCATTTTTCTTCCGACGACACTGTCGCAATCCTCCTTACTTGCCGTCCGCATTTCCCTCGCCTATCTATTGAAGAAGCTTCTCAATGTTTCCACATTCCCAATCTCTGTCCAGCACTGGGTGATCTGATCTCTGGTAGATCTTACCTCGAGCGCAGTGGAAGGCGAATATGTCGTCCCAACTGTTCTCTCTCCTTTGATTACCTTCACGTTTGGCAAAAATTCCGCATGCAGCGGCGCTCTACGCAAGATAGCCATATTGTTAGTCCTGCTCACACCGTCCAGGCACTACCACCAAGCTCTTCGATGCCGTTTGGAAGGGGAGATACTGTCTTGATTACTCACGAAAGCGGCGAACTACTTTCGCCCGCCACTTCTGAACGTATGTGTATACTTTTCCCTATAACTTCTTCGCATCTTAGCCCCAGAATCCTAGGGTATCTCATTGTCCAAGTAAAAGCTATCATCCAGCCTATTACTGAAACGCCCCGCCTGAACCAACCATTTCTCTATGTCGAATTTTTCAACTTCTCTCATTCATCATTCAGCACCATCGACGATATTCATTTCATTACTCCAGCTCCTGTAACCGACATGTTTTCAGTTCAACGCCGTGTTCAATCGAACCATGATCCCTTGGGAGACATAGTGCCTCTGGACAGCGTGCGTCAGGTCATCAAGCTTATTCCCAAGTTCGGTCGAGAGGTACCACTGTCAATGAATCGTGACAATAGTTTGCAGCTGGCACGCGAGTTTTATGTGAATAACTTCGCAGACAAAGAGACCTTCCATGCTATTCTCAGTTGCCAGTAGTTTCTTCTTGAACCTGTACTACCGCTAGTTTCCCTCAATCCCAGTTTCCTGCCTGGCAAAGTTATTGAATGGCGAGCAGTGATCATCATCATGATCACTTCAGTACTATCATCTTATCGTGCTGCAAAGATCATGATAAACTCTTAATCATGATCGCTTACTGAAAATTACGGATACATTATAGCATTTCGAAAGTCCCGGAACCAGTACGGAGGTTTTAGTACTACTAGCTGCTACTGGCTGCTACAGTCGATTTAAAAGAAGCGCTGTGCTACAAGCTGCTACAAGTCACTTCGCTCGGCAGTGGGTTTCCTGATGTAGTTATAAACGGCATGATGATAATGAATTACAGGGGATGTGAGTGTACAGTGAGCAAAATTTCACTAAGTCTAACATTTCCTAATTGAACGAAAATTTCACGCCGGTGCCATCCTTTATGCAAAGAGATGTAAGTGACTAATACATGCATATACTAGGCCCGGCCGCCCAGTCGCTGTATTATGACACTTCTCCTGAATCCTCCTTCGTATGTCTGCGTCCGAGTCTCTCGTTGTCTGCTATGCACACATTGACCCTGTCACACATTTATTCGCAACTACTCGAGTTTAATGCAGAGGCTGGGTACTTTCCTGGAACACCAATGCAGTTCTCTTGCTTTCAACACCAAAATCTGCCATCGAAGAAGTCTGACGAGGACGAGCCCGTCGTGATATCAGGACCATCTGGTTCACCTGTGCCCAATATACCGCTGAATGAAGTGTCGTCCGACTTCATCGTACCGGAAGCTTTCAGCTCAGCTCTCATATAACTAGTCTTTTTGTTTTGCCTCACTTTCCTCCACTTGTCACCTGCTCGCTTGCTCTTGCCTGGCCCTTTTTCATTTCCTCATCCCGCTTGTTCTTACACATTCTTTCACACCTCACGTCTCGCACATCCTTTCATGAATCATTCTCATGATGCTCTCGTTCTCATTATCTTGTTGTGTAAGTATGCGTACGACGGTTATACTCTTTATACATGTTGACCATACTGTACATGACACAATGAAATGCAAATTTCGTTCCGTCCAGTTCTCCCTTGTGCTCCAATGGGAACAACGACCGTCACAGAACGTTCAAATCTAACAGCAGCAGTAGCAGTCATCTTCCGCTCTTTCAATCCGCTGCGAGGAGGCGAAGTAAATGGTAAACTCGATATCTCATTGTATCCGACATCTTTACAAATCAATTGTGTGAATACAATCATCGTCAACGAGGTCTACAAGTGTTGAAGTCAGCAACTGTGGGGGCCGGACAGGGTTAGAGACTCACTCATCTCGGCAATGCTGCCAGCGTGTTCCATGTGCCATGCAACTCAAATCAAGCTCGACACCTCTGGGTAACACCAATGCGGTCCAAGGTGTGTAGAATGGCTTGCGGGAAGCGGGTGGCACCCAGAATAGGAGCCGACCATTGGGTCCTAGCATCCACCCATCATCTCCCAGCAAAAACGGGGTCAGCTTGCGGTCATCATGAGAGGTGCCCTCGAGGAGCTGGGCAGTGTCCGCCAGTGAATGAGTCGCGTTGGATGAGAAGCGAATGAAGTCGTCGTTCGAAGTGGTAGTTGTCGTGGTAGTGGAAGCCTCAGTGGGATGCGTGGTGTAACCTTTCTCTGAAAATTTCGAGTGATCTTTCTCGGCGCACTTCTGCAATGGCTGCCCAACAACTGCATACCAGACCCGGACAGTGCCATCATCCGAACAGGACACAATGCGAGTCCCATCCCGCGAGAACGAGACTAAACTAACCCAATCGGTGTGCCCCTGCAAGGGCTCACCAACTGGCTGCCCCGTCGCTGCATCCCACAGCCGGATAGTCTTGTCATCCAAACCAGACACAATGCGAGTGCCATCCGATGAAAACGAGACTGAGAGAACAGAACTAGTGTTCCCCCGAAAGGGCTCACCGACTGGCTGGCCCGTCGCTGCATCCCACAGCCGGATGGTATCATCGTGTGAACCAGACACAATGCGAGTCCCGTCCCGCGAAAATGTGACTGAGGAAACACCAGAAGTGTGCCCCTGCAAGGGCTCACCAACTGGCTGCCCCGTTGCTGCATCCCACAGCCGGATAGTCTTGTCGTACGAACCAGACACGATGCGAGTCCCATCCAGTGAGAACGAGACTGACCAGACCCAACCAGTGTGACCCCGCAAGGGCTCACCAACTGGCTGCCCCGTTGCTACATCCCACAGCCGGATAGTATTGTCGTACGAACCAGACACAATGCGAGTGCCATCCGAGGAAAACAAGACTGAGCAAACCAATCCAGTGTGCCCCCGTAAGGGCTCACCAAGTGGCTGCCCCGTCGCAGCATCCCATAGTCGGACAGTGGTGTCATTCGAACCAGAAACGACGCGAGTTCCATCCAATGAGAATGAGACTGATCTAATGACATCAGTGTGCCCCTGCAAGGGCTCACCAACTGGCTGCCCCGTCGCTGCATCCCATAGCCGTACAGTGTGATCCTGACAACCAGTCACGATTCGAGTCCCGTCCGGCGACAATGAGACCGAGGAAAAAAGCATGCTTTGCTCCGCTATGGGCTCACTGACTGGCTGCCCTGTTGCTGCATCCCAAAGTCGGACAGTGGTATCATTAGAACCAGAGACGATACGAGTGCCATCAGGCGAGAATGAGATGGAGTTAATCCATCCGGTGTGCCCCTGCAAAGGCTGCCCGACTGGCTGCCCTGTTGCTACATTCCACAGCCGGACAGTGTTATCACAAGCACCAGATGCTATGCAAGTCCCATCGGGCGAGAAGGAGACTGATTGAACCACATTAGTGTGACCCCACAAGGGCTCACCAATCACTCCCCGATCACTGCATCCCACAGCCGGACAGTGTAATCATTGGAACCAGTCACAATGCAAGTGCCATCCGGCGAGAACGAGACTGAGGAAACCAAATCAGAGTGTCCATACAAGGGCTGACCGACTAGCTGCCCTGTCGATGTATCCCACAGCCTGACAGTCTTATCCCAAGAACCAGTTGCAATGTGAGTCCCATCCGGCGAGAATGCGACTGAGGTGACCGGTTCTGTGTGTCCCTGCAAGGGCTGACCGACTGGCTTCCCTGTGGCTGCATCCCACAGCCGGACTGTGCGATCCCAAGAACCAGTCACAATATGAGTGCCATCCGGCGAAAATGAAACTGCGGTAACAATACTAGTGTGCCCCCGCAAGGGCTCACCGACTGGTTGTCCCGTCGCTGCATCCCAAAGTCGGACAGTGTAATCCCTTGAACCAGACACAATGCGAGTGCTGTCTGGCGAGAACGAGACTGAGGTAACTCCTCCAGTGTGCCCCAGCAAGGGCTCACCAACCGGCTGCCCCGTTGCTGCATCCCACAGCCGGACAGTCTTATCCTTTGAGCCAGTTGCGATGCGAGTCCCGTCCGGCGAGAACGAGACTGAGTTGATTCTACCAGTGTGGCCGGTAAGTACGGTCTGACAAGCATGCCAGTTCGCATCACGTCCAGATGCTAGACGCAGAGTATTCGTGAATTTTGCCGCGATTTTTTGAGATACCGCAGAGTTGATGGGCAAGAATGGTAGTGCTGATACGTAGAGATGTGGTGTGCTGTGCAGGATGATACCGCCGAAGACTTGAATGAATCTCTGCACGTCCATTGCAGTGGACGAGGCATCTTCGTATTCGGAGTGCTTCTGTCATTGCGCGTGAGTATGTCTCTGAGAGCGCTTGGTAACCATGTGCTTACCTTTAGCCACTGCGCAATGTGCGGAAGGGCAGCAACTGCGCCACTGAGTGCCTGAGTGAGGCCAAGTACTTCGAGCCAGAAAAAAAGTCGTTCGTGGTTAAAAAACACTTTTACTTCCTTCGCAAGCTCCGCATTCAAGTCCGTTTCTTGTACGTGCACCGGCCAAAACCGACAGGAGTAGGATAGATGTGGGGGGATGTGTTCTTTGAGCCGTTCTCGCAGCCCGGGGTCTTCAGAATTAGGGAGATATGAAGACGTCAAGTGGCAGATATTGAAGCGAAGGCCATGTTCCATCACTCGAAGTGATGCAATCGCAAGGTCGTGTTGGACCTTCGACACGTCAACGAAAAAATCCCCACTGCATGATTGGTCCGTCAGGAAATCGCGAAAGGATGCATGAAGGGGTCGGATGGGGGTAGATGCGTTGGTGCCGCCGAGGAGGGATCCCATATATTCAATCACGACCTCCACTTTATAATGCTCGCTTTCGTCTGGGAAATGACTCCGCATGACATTCATGGAGTTCAAAGGGAGGGGTTCAGCTGCGCCAAGGATTTGTCCCATCACGGAATGAAACCTTGCGAGCTGTGTGCGCTGAGATGCAGCATTTGGATGTTTATGATTTAGCATGATTTCTGTCAAAATGAAGTTGTACATATCGTACAACAAGTGTTCGCGATCGGTAGGATTGCGAGACATCAGAGCATTGAAAGACTCAATTGGAGATAAGCCGGGAGGGGGTTCTTCGATAATGTCGCAAGCAAGACGCGCCCACTCAAACATACCCTCAGATTTCTTGGCGACGGCTGCAAACTCTCCACTCCCAAAATCCGAGAGCCCCTCCAGCTTCTTCGATACGTAAGCGTGGATGTCGCGCTCCGCGAGTTCTAGTGGAATGCCATCCATGGATATCCGTCGAATATGCTGAGATCCGCCAAGCTCCTTCTCAATGTCGCGAAGCGGGCGAGAGGTCACGATAATCCGGAGGTTGGCTGGGAGCTCGGTGATGTTGGGAACAGCCTGTCTACCGGAAAGAATGGGTAGAAGGCGACGCCGTGTCTCGACTCCGCCACTCTCGTCGAGTGCGTCGATCACGACCACGACAGGTCCTGCAGTGGACCCTGAGAGCTTCGCTAGGGGTTCCACGAGAAGCTTCTGCCACTGCTGGACAATATCCGGAGTATTCTTGAGTGCACTCGCATTCTGAACGACCTCTGCCAATGCTCGTCTCATCTCCGGATCATGGTCAGCGAGGTCGCGCGCGATGGTGGTAAAAATCTTTTCATGGCGATGGTCGGCTTCTCGCTGGCGATCGAAGCAATAACATGAACCAAGCCCTCCCACATCATTGGACCAGTTAGCAATGGTGTGAGCAATGGCGGATTTGCCTGTGCCTGCAGGGCCAGATAGCCACAGCACACGTGGTACATCATCTCCGGTGCTGTTGACCCAGTTGGTGATCTCTGAGAGGATTTCTGCGCGCGTCCCTGGTAGACATTGTTTCCCGGTATCTAGTCCAGCGCCCTCCGCACAGGTCATACTGCCGAGGTCCAGTATTTCACCTGAAAATGTATGAATAAGTGTCAAGTCAGAAGCGCGCACGAACCCTTACCCGTACGGTGAATGAAGATGGCTACGTCCCGAAGGGTTTGGTCCCGGAAGTTTTGCATGAGCTTATCCAACACGTTGTTGTACTGTTGAATCGTGCCATCTGTTTCCGAGATGATGTTCTTTCCGGATCTCTTCCCTACGATAATGTCGAAAAATAAGAATGTGCAAAATGCAATGACATGTTGGAAACTCACAAAAGCTCTTGGTTTCCGAATAATCCCTGATGAAATGGGCACATTGAAGGGTCTGCTGAGATATCTGTCCAAGGATACTGTGCATTGCCGAAATATGACGAAGCGTCTGATCTTGGGTCATAAAGCTGTAAACTTCATCCAGCTTGTCGACAAGACGTTGTACGGCTTCGTCGCGTCCTACTTGAGCAAGAATGATCTGTATGAACAGTTGCTGAGCAGGAGCAGCAATAAGAGCGAAACCACACATACTTTCGACGCACAAGACAACACGCCCAGTGCCATCTTTGCATATGGATGTACCTGTGGAACGAGATTAGTTGATTTCAGACCAACAGGAATGGCCCATACATCCGCGATATTGCCGATCACACTGTCAAATATCTTGAGGGGCTGGAGATATGTGTTCTGAAAGTTATCTGCATTATCGAGAGCCGCTGATGCATTTTGGCCCGTGGACGCTACAGATTTCACACGTCCTGAGAGTGAATTCATCCCTTTTGCAGCTTCTTTGGCGTCTCGAATTGCCGTTTGGGGATCAGGATCTTGTTCCACGCCCGAAGCGGCAACCGGAACCTTTGGGACCAACAGAAATTAGGGAGAGCGCAGAAACCAAATGAGAGTTCGAGCCCCTACCTTAAGATTCGGAGTCAATGAAGCACGTTCATGATCGACAGGCGGGAGAACATGGTTGCTGCTGCGGGAATCTTTCGAGCGCTTTGAATGATCTCGGTATCATTCCAGACACTCGGCACGCATTCTCGTCGACTCACCGATATCTTTTTAACCACATTTTTAGCCTTCCCTAGAAATCGACGGACTCCGCCCGGTCGGTTCTAGATAAAAGATACATCAGACTCAGCGTTTGAAGCGTAATAGAGTTCATCCTCATAAAATATTACGAACCGAGCTTTCAGCTATCGCTTCGCTAGATACGCGGATTTCTGGAGGTCTCGAACCCCTCGATTTTTTGTGTTTAGTCATTGTAAATGGTTGAGGTTGGGGATCGATTTGAACCAAGTCGGGTGTACGAAATAGTTGGAGATCAGGCCATGCCCTTGACCGCAAGCCTCGAGGCAATGCTTGAGGCAATGTTTGGTACAGTTGTTGACTCCAAACGCTAAATATTTGGCGCCCATGGAATTCTGGAATACACCAAGGAGCGAGTCATTAGTAACGTACTTCGTCATTGAAGTGCTCTAACAGCGTCGTGCAGTGCTGTGGGAATTGTCTCGAGACATGGTATGCAACGTACACATACTCCAGCACCGATTGCCCAGCCACCTCTGCAGCTCATCCACGGCCTCAAATCTCTTTCCAGAGGTGCCATATCCGAGTCTCTCTTTCCCTCCTTTTGAACGCGAACCCCACATTACGAATAACACACAAGAACCCAAGAGACATCGGCATGGCAAAGTCAGATGGAGAAGTCTCCTACCTGTGCCTACCATCCCTGCGCTTCTACCATGGCCATCACAACTTGTCCATTTGCGTCTGCGACGACCTCTGTATACTTAGTTTATGAGAATCCTCCCATGCCAGTGGACCATGCACTTCACTTGCGGTGGGTGAAACCATATTATCTTTGGGACACATCTGCGCGCGCGTTTTCCGGACTCGGTAGTCCAATTGCTTGTGTCTCAGAACAGATAGCTAACATCGTGTTTCACGCTCAATCCATGCTGGTTCAATTCTCGGCTATCATTGAACGTTCAGTGTGCGCACTGCTCGTGATTGTACGAACACCGTTTTGAGAGACCAAATCAAACTCAACACATTGTCATATAGACATCACCGATGCAGTCCGGGAATTATAATTTGAGATACCTCTCGTGAAGTGAGTAATGGATGAACCCGCGGACTGGGCCTACAAAATACCACTCCCAATGCGGGCCTTGGAAGCCCCACCGTTCAAAATTGGTTCAAGCCAGGTTTGATGCATCTCTTTGAAAGTCGCTTGTTGTAAAAATGATGCTTACGAGCCCAAAGAGATAATGGGCACTATTTATGCATCGGTAAGTATTCCAGAGTCTGCTACTCGACGTACACCAGGCAGTCAACTCATGTGATGCATGTGAACTACGAATGAACGAAAGTGATATATGACTGACCAGAACCACAATACTTATCATATCAAATTAGCCAGGCGTACAAGAAAGGACTTCCCCCTTCGATGCGGTCACAGTCTGCTTGGTCCGGAAACACTTAATTCAAAGAAGTCTGAACGCATACTCTTCGTGGTGTCACATTGAACGAGACAACGATCTATCGTAGTACCTCTAGTGTCACCCTGGAAGCTTCCCACCAGAAGGTCGACACAAACCAATGATATTTCACGGACTTCAATAGAATAAAAACTTGCCTTTCTTCAGATACGAAGCTCAGTGGCACTAAGCGTAATCATAAACAAGTTCTTTGATGCTGGCTTCACAAGTTGAAGTGGCCGATTGATCTACTGAAGTGTCAGAATCAGTTTCCACTGTGGGTCAACATGTCTGGCACCAGCAACGAGTGTGCTCTCGTGTCATATACCTTACCGCTGCTACCACCATTACTTCACTGACAAGAGCATGCATTGTCCGACATTATACAAAACATGCAGTGATAGAGTATAATATGAAAGTCACCGAAAGTTCGGTGAACAAGTACAGCCCACTTGGAGCATCATTCGGTCATCGACGTCATCAAACACAGTCTGAAACCCCACAAAGCTTGTTGGTTCGTTGAGCGCATGAGTGCAAGTGGTGCCTTTCAGCCTCCTCCGTCCTAAAAACACATGGGTTAATATTTGCATCATACACAGACAGTAAAACGCACGGCTTATTCAAAATACTGTCGGGGCCCCTGTACAGCATGGCATCATAGAAAAATGCAGCCACGACCATGCCTAAAATCGGGCCGAGGATAGGGCACCAGAGCCAATACTGATTCCTGAAATTGAAGACCTCGCGACCATATCCAACCATGGCGGTGAGGATACGGGGACCCAGGTCGCGAGCGGGATTAAGGGCGGCTCCAGTATCCATGCCAAGAGATGAACCGATGGCAAGGAGTATAAAAAATAATGCAACAGGAAAAACACCGGGAGGCGCAGGGCCATTCCTTTTATCCGTGGCCATGAAAATTCCAGTGATGAGTATAGCAGACCCTATAAACTACATCCGGTCGTCAGTATACATTCGATTGAAGACTGTTAGTCATGCATACACTCACTTCAGCGAAGAAGGCAGAGACTGAAGGGAGGTAATCGGCCTAGGTGCACATAAGCCCGAGGAAGTCATGCCGACAGAAGGTCAAAACTTACTGCGTAGGTCCCAAACAGCTTACCAGTTGCTGAAATTGTACGAATATTGGAACCCCCTTCGACGATGTTGATTGCATGGTAGTAAGTGGCGTAGACTACACCTGATCCACACAAGGCTCCCAGAAGTTGTGCAAGGAGGTAGATGGGAACTTTCTTCCAGGGGAACCCGCGGACGCTAGCAAACGCTATGGTTACCTTGATGGTAGTTAGTAATAGTTGTATGCAAAAATATTGCCGGTCCACTCACTGCAGGGTTCAAATGGCCGCCTGAGTAGTTTGCAGACATCCATACACCAAGAGAGAGTCCTGACCAGCACGTAAGGAAAATGTTCGACGCACTAAAATACAAGGATACTCACCAAGGGCCCAGCATATGTTAGACGTGAGAGCGTCCTTTTAACAGCACTACTGAGCTTCAGTCCATCCATGGCTCTCAACGCCTTGAACTCACCCCCTTCGGGCTGGCAGACACACTTGTGTTGACGGAAAGAGTCGCCTGGCAATTGCCACCACATCCAAGCAGACATAGGATGAAGGCACCCATGAACTCGGCTGCAGGTGCACTGATGTGCTCCCTGCAACATGTCAAATCAGAAAATGTCAATAATTTGAGGACCGACACCAAGTACCTGATTCCTGACCATCGATTGGGGTGCCGAGTGCATCGATCGCAGTCAGCGAAGTCAACAACGCCTACGGCAGAGACCTCGTTAACTTGAGTCGCATGGAAGATGCTCGACGTCTCGTAATGACGCAGAGTAGGCTTTTCGACGATATCCGTCATCTTACACCGAGCAAATGGAAGGACCGAGTGCTAAACCTGCTGAGGAAGACGTTTCGGCAACCCTTTTATAGCCTGATTCTTATCTTCTATGATGAATACCACGTACAGAGTGTCCGGGACTCCGAATATGAGTGTAATGGATAGACTATCTGCGGAAAGATTATATACATGCATTAGTTTCGTTCGATACATATTCGTGCCTATTAGGTTGCTATTAGCCAATCAGAACCCATGGAAAAACGATTCCGTGCCTTGTTTAATTAATTTTCGACTACTCGGTTTTGCAAAATCGTGTGTACTTTGCAAAGTTTGCATCGATCAAACTGTAAGAAAATTCATTCAAACCGCGCTATTCCATGTAGGGAGATGGACCAACAGGGTATGTGATCCTTGACATCCAGCGCGGCGTTGTGTCAATGTCATAGCCGCCGGCCCTTTCCATCGACTGAACCAACTCGATCAAAGTCGAATGCGCCGAGGTTACGCTGCAGTAACTTCTTGGCGAGCTTATCGGTCTAAATTGGTTACTTGAATAGTTAGCAACTCCCTTTTTCTACGCCCCTTAGGCTCGAGACCAGCCTGGCTCATACCATGGACAAATCGAGTAGAACCCTTCTCTGAGGGACACTGTGGGTCAGTTCGAGGCGGGAAGTCGCATCTTTGGACAGTCACCTACTCTACAACCTCCAGCGGACCTGCAAAAGTTGCAAGATATCGTCTTTTTCATGGAAAATGATGTCTCAACAGCACCTTATCTTTGCCAGGTTAGACGGTCCCTCACGTTCTTGGCAACGAAACTTAAGCACATGACCCGGGAGGCGCTTGTGCTCGTCATAGGACATTCCGGGGAAGTACTAGCACCATTTCTTCTTTTGTTCAGATTCAAAAAATTGAAGATCTCATCAATATTTACTGACCTGTCGATCCGGTGTTGGGGAAGAGAGCATGTCTGACAGCAACTTACTTTCTACCTTAGGCGCGAAGGTTGAGACGTTCTCTTGCACCATGGCATATATATAATCTCTCCGTCCCAAGTGGTCTTGTTGCTGGGAGACGTCATATGCAGCTTCCTCGTCCATGAAGCCATTTTTAACGACGACGAAACCATCCTCCACATAATGGTCGAACTGCTCAGCTGCATATTGTTCAGCACGATCAAAATTGAGTCATGTTTTCCGACTTACGCGTGCGGTACTTACACTGCTTGTAGGTTTGATGCCGTTAATGATGAATGTGAAGCTCGGGGGAATGCGTACATGAAATGCTTATCAGAGTTGGCTAAGCTGTCATGACGTAAAGATTAGATGTCCCATCATGTTGATTGCGTTCGGTACCAACGACAGGAGTTACGATGAGTTAGCTATAGAGCCTGTTAGGGCGGGGTCTGCGGGGGTCCGATCTCTGTTTCAGCAGTCACGAGACTGGCGCCGGCGAAAAGGAAGAAGCCTCAAGAAGGGTCAGTTGATAGGAACGTGGTGTCACTGTCGATAAATGCATTTCAGTAGCTGATATGGAAGTGAGAATAAGTAACGCACGTTCGACGCTACGAAAAAAAAAAAAAACCAAAAAAAAACTCAGGGATGTCACTTGAATGTCACCACTTCGTGTGTTCGGAAATCGCTCCTGCCAGGTCCAACAAGAGTGGTAATACCTTAGATGATGGAGGGTCTCAATCAACTGAGGCTGTCTCCAAGAATGGATCTCCAAACATCTCCTGACTTGCATCGAGTTGTTTTTTTTTCTGGCAGAAGGATAAGTCCAAAAACGCGCAAGTACTGGGACGATTCACATGAAAGACAAGGGCTGTTGTACCGTCCTCGACAATATGGCCCCGATGGTATTCCAACGCAATTGAGACCCCTGCTCCATGTGCTCCAAGTATTAGCCAAGGGTACATCATCTCACCAGATCGTCCACGGTGATTAGCGCGCGACACTTGATTTATTTGATCCGGTCCATTAGTTCATGCTCTCACCCAGTCAGCTTTCCACCAACTCCAGACTCGGAAGCAATGATAGACACAGAATACACGGTTATATTGCTGTACAATCAATAATGTCGTGCTTCATGTATTTATTTGACATCTCAAGTAAATCCTCGAAATTTCATAGATCATGTTGAATAGGCTATTGTCAAGTGAAACTGCAAAATACGGGAAAGTAGGATGTAAGTCGTTTTATCTATACACCGCGTAGCTCAGAATGGGCTGAGCATAAGAGAGAAGTGGGTAAAATGCATCCTCCCAGTAAAAATGAGAGCCACAATTATGGTAGGAGGCGCCTTCAATGAGGCCAGGAGGGTGGTACATAGCGTCTGCTAGATGAGAAATGAATAGATTTCAAGCGGTGGTTGAGATGATGATGCTGTGTCACCGTGGGATGCGTGGTATGATCTCTATGCGGAAAAAACAAGAGCAATCATTCAGCGCACTCAATCAATCGGACACGAAAGTCTCACCCGGCGAGAACGAGGCTGAGCTAACCCAATCAGTGTGCTCCCGCAAGGGCTCACCGAATGGCTGCCCCATTGCTGCATCCCACAGCCAGACAGTCTTGTCTGACGAATCAGACACGATGCGAGTCCCATCCGACGAGAACGAAACTAAGGGGATTCAACAAACGAATAGGTATGAGCGGATGTCAAGCCAGAAGAATCTCTGAATCCTTACCTGTACGGGGGACGCAGATACCTACGTCCCAGACAACTCGGTCCCATAATTGTCGCACAAGCCAATCTGGTACGTCAATGTACGATTGGATCGTGCCATTCGTATCGCGATCCATTCGAGGATGAACTATCTGCAGGGATAACGGCTAAGCAGGAGATTGGACTCGGGGCAAGATTAAACGTACTTTGAATGTACAAGACAATATACTCAGTGCCGTCGTGTGAGAAGTCGGGGAAGGGAGTGAACCTGCCTGATTCCAGCGCTGGTCGATTAAAAGCCCTTGACCGCAAGCCTCGAGGCAATGACGACATGCTGACTTAGAGCGCTAATGCGGCATGCTGCAAGGGCAGAAGTTCGGCATTACCAATTACCAATTAGAAATGTTTACAAAGGGAGGAAGGGAGGCAGGTTATAGTTTACAAGATGACTTGCAGGGCATCCCAGTCGATTTCGGATGTCTTCAGTCGTCATGAACATGGTTTATTGTCTGGACTTGCCAAGTACTCAGCAGGAAGTGATATCAGCTGCCAACCTGCCAGTGATTATACAGCAATTGACCAGTATCGAAACGTGATTCCCGAACTATTGTTCAAACTTCACGATCCACCATTTATCACCTTGTCGAGTCAAACATTGCGGGGGGACTGACTCTGTTCAGTCTTGATGGCGAGCTATAGCAAACAAAGTCGGTAACGAACGCGCACTGGATATCACGGCGACGAAACCATCGTCAACTTTCAAGGGTGACAGCACCTCCGAGGTGATAGCAACTTGAAGGTAAACGATCATCTGGAGATGGAGGGAAATCTAACTTGAAAACAAAAGTAAGCATAGCGAAGCGAAGAACGATACGGATGGGAATGGTCATAAGCGTAAGTACTTGCGCAGATAACATATCGACATGTTGACACACGAACTGCGAATGACATCTTGATCAGAAGTTGGGGAACATGAATGAATGATTGCGAGAGATTGAATTTGTAAACGAGAGAGGCAGCTTTAAAGGAAATGAAAAGAAAGAAAAAACACTAAAACTCAAATCTTCCTGACCTTAGGACTGCGAGAAGCCTTGCAATCTAACCTCCAGTTAAGCCTCCTAGCCCAAGCTTGAGCTGTTCTTGAGATATTTCGATGGTTAATGCCAGGTGAAAGGTAGACTGGTTTCGCACGGCAAGAACTTGGCAAGAACTTGGTGGCTCACACGGATTGACAAAAGCTATACTAGAAAGAAGGCTAGTAGCGAATAGGCATCCGCCACTTGCTCGTGTCCTGTCCGTTATCTGGTATTGATATGAGTTGCCGTAGACTTGGCGCTAGGTAACTTTAAGCACCAACCACGATGACATTGACGAGTCTTCCACACGATGCTTTATACCGTATTCTGTGTTTTCTCTCTGTCCGCGAAATTATCTGCCTTCGACTGGTGAGAATTTGTTGCTTATCACATCCCTTCATGTTGAACATTTGCTTGTAATGATTCATATAGGTTTGCAAAGACCTTCGCGACTTGACATTCCATAGGGCTGTATGGTATGATGCCTACAAATATGCAAAACTTCCTCGTCCCCTTGGACCACTCGACTCTCAGTCTCGCGAGTTCTTAGAAAACACCCTCGTAAAAAGCACTCAAGTCGGCGTCAAATGGAACAAACAAGCTTTAACGATAACATCCAAGGCAACTTGGTTCGAGCCCGAGTGGTCAACTTTACAAGGAGATCATTGGGAGGTGGTGTCTGGCTTATGGCTCGTCATCCCGCTCATCAGTGGCCCCGACATCATGTGCTACGATCTGGAGCGTGGGCTGCGTCACGTCGTATATCACACCGATGGCGCTCAGATTCTATCATTCAAAAGCACTACTTCTGAGGCAGCGGACGGAGGGTCTATTATGCATGCTATCATCATGGAAAGCGCTCGCAGTAACGCATCATTCTCACAGTTAGTTGTCTTCAACTCTTACATTCAGCCACTGAACAATTCTCTGTCAGTAAACTGCTCTCCATTCGCTTCTCTTCTGACGGTCCACTGTTGGAATCTTCCATGGTGATACCAAGCGATATAGTCGGAATGGCAATGTCGCAGCTGTCCGCTGGGCAGCGCTTGGTATGCATGAGCGATCATTTGACTGGTACCTTGAACTTGGCAGTGGACAGCCATACCCGCGTCCTGTACCGATTTCCGCCGCCAAGTTCCATCATTGTATGTATCCAATACTCGGACCTTCTGTCAATTTCTCATCATCAAATCTAGGAGCCCACATTCGCTATAACTTGCATGCAGGAGACATACCTGAAGCGTCTCATTGCCACTGAAACCCATATTCTCGCAATGTTTACACCTCTCACTATTGTCAGCCAGCTCGATGAGGGAGGACACTCGCGGGCGATCATCCAGGCGTTCGCTCTTCCGCAGGCGGACACCACCACAGGATCCTCCTCACCCACCCTTCAACTCACCCACGAAGGACATTGCTATCTCGATATCGAACGCGTTTCGCTTCTATGCGGCAGCATGACCAACGCCATCACAGGGCAAACCCAAATCAAATTCCTTACCCATTGCATGAGACTTAACCTGACGAAATACTTTGCTCACCGAATAACGTTGTCGCCTCCTCTGCCAGGGCAGAAATTAGGGAATATATCTCTTTCCACCGAACATCTTTTCTCCGTTCCGGGTTACGCTAATACCATGAAGTTTACCACGTCGTTTGATGGACACGCGCGGGGTATCTGTGTTCTACATAACGAAAGGGACGGGACAGAATTCTACGGATTTACGATCGACGCTAGTAGTATGGATCAACCCTGTTCAGGCATCGTTGGGCCAGGGGTCGATATCAAAGAGGTCGAAGCGACAGAGTCGTTCCCTTCGTCTTTAAGGATGACGTGGAATGTGAAACTGGCGTTCGATGGCAATCTAGGTAGGGTGTGTTACAGGAAGCGGGGTGAAGAAGGAAGGAATGTACTGGCTATTGTAGATCTGGCCTAGGCTACTATGTAGACTGCTTATTTATACGCATGGATTGATAGATCTGCCACGATTTGAATAATGTACTACGCGTATCGTGAGGGGTACTCCATAAGCAGCAACTGTCAATGACTTCCGTAATGCGGAATCAATGCGTGTACTGTACTGCCACTGGCATTAGCTACGTAGTCTGCCTAGCAGGCTGACTATAGAAGCAAAACAATCGTTCCTTCTGTCACTGGCACCTGACGGTCTCGAGTCTCGACGTATCAATTGCATGGACTATCTTCGCAGTTTTGGCTCTGCTGCGGTCTCGACTCTCGTGCAGAAATCGGGGCTAAATCTACCATTCTCGTTGGGACCCAAGGTTTACTCTTGCGAGACATTTTGGACCTTGTACGACGCTACGAAACGGGTAGGTGTGCAACTCTCATCATGGGTCAAAGTTGTGCCCAAACTAATCTGCAAGGCAGGAAGATGGCAGTCTGGTCTCGGTCTTTGAGTATGATCTCACTCACCCGCTCAATAAATCCACTATACCTCTCGCCCGAAACTCCCTCCGAAAGCTGCGCACCATACGACATCCTGATGTACTCAGATTTATCGATGTCGTAGAGTCTGATTCAGCTATTTGCATTATGACCGAAAGAGTCCGCCCTCTTCCTCTCGCGTTATCCAACTCGTCCTCCAATGTTCCACGCGAGCGAGAGGACTGGCTTATTTGGGGACTACACCGGATTTCAGTCAGAATTGTTCTTTTAGTCTGCGTTAAGACCTCACTTACATTTGAGCCTAGGTAGCTCTTGCGTTTCTGAATGACTCTGCTTCTTCCACCCACGGGAATGTCCGTCCGAATGCCATCTTCATCACCCCTTCAGGAGAGTGGAAGTTGGGAGGCTTTGAGGTGTTGAGTAATCCAAAGGACGATCTTTCTGTTATATATGTGCGTCTTTTTTTCTTAAGCGTCTTCTGTGCCTCCCAGTAATAGTAACACTCCCATTACAGACCATGGGCGGCCTGATGCCAGACGCTATGGCTTGCGCGCCCCCAGAAGTCAAGAAGGAGGGCTGGTCCGTCCTCAGGGAGTGAGTCATCGGTTACCGAAACCTATACATCATACAGGTGCCTTTCTAATTCGTGTAATGACAGCGTCCCAATATCAGCTGCGGATGCGTATGCCCTCGGCCTGCTTTTACATTCCGTCTTCAATCCCACCCACCCTCCTCCACCAACTGCTCAGCCGCCTCATCCACCACCTCAACCCTCTTCCAAAGGTGCCATACCCTCGTCCGTCTTCCCCTCCTTCAAAAAGCTCCTCAACCCGAACCCCAAATTACGGATGTCACCTAAGAACCTCCTAGACATCGGGATGACAGAGTCAGATGGGGAAGGTCATGGATTTTTCGTACATAATCGGCTCGTCAAGGTCTGCGCTGGACTAGACGGTTTTACTCTGAGTAGTGAATCTGATAAGGCATCATTGCTACGGTAGGTTTCTCTTTCCAAGGCTCGTGTTGATATTCGTTGACTTAGCTGTGTAGGACGCTGAAAGAATCCGGTTCTTCCTTCCCCCCTGAATTCGTCTCCTACCGCGTTCTCCCTTGCCTCGTCTCCGCGCTCGAGTTCGGTGGTGCCTCAGCAGCAACTATTGTCCCTCTCGTCCTCCAATTCGGCAAGAATGTTGCGCCTGATGACTATAGCTCGGTCATTGTTGCTCCTCTGGTCAAGCTATTTGCCAGCGCTGACCGCGGCACACGTATCGCGCTTCTCGATAGTCTCCCCGACTTCGCCGAGAAGCTGGATAAGAAGACTGTCGTCGATAAGATTTGGCCAAATCTGGTATGCGTTTTTCATCCATCGTTGAAAGATAGCTCATTTAACCCTCATTCATGCAGCAAACTGGCTTCACTGATACAGTTGCCGTCATTCGAGAAGCCACCGTCCGTGCTGTCGTCCTACTGTCTCCCAAGGTACTGTGACTTCGGATTTAAAAAATTGTTTCTGACGGACCTTTACAGCTATCCGACCGCATACTCAACAACGAACTACTTCGCCACCTTGCTCGCCTCCAATCAGACCCAGAAGCTTCCATCCGCACGAATACCTGTATCCTTATCGGTCGCCTGGGTCCTTCACTCGGGTATAACACCAAACGTAAAGTTCTCGTTCCTGCGTTCAGCATGGCGCTCAAGGATCAGTTTGTCCACGCTCGTGTGGCGGGAGTTATGGCGTTCATGGCAACTGCGGAGTGCTTCGAGGTGGAGGACGTGGCTGGCAGAGTTGTCCCCGCTGTTGTAGGGGCTACGCTGGATAAGGAAAAGTCAGTTCCTAGGTCTCGTCCTGCTCCTTGAATATATGCTGATGACTTCAAATGTATAGGTTGGTCCGTGACCAGGCCTTCAAAGCCGTCGAGCTTTTTATCAAACGTTTAGAAGCTCACGCTTCGACTATGGTAGATCTGCAGTCTATCACCCATCTGCATTGCTTATACGTTGCTTTGTTCGCAGCCGGAAACAGCATCCACAGAAGAGGGCGAGAACGATCTACCCGCAAGGCTTCCGGGTGCATTCACCCAGGCTGGCCTTGTGAATTCAGCGACGGGCGCAGCAGCCGCTCTCACAGGGTGGGCTGTATCGTCCCTTGGTAAAAAGGTGAGTTTGATTTTCCCCCTTGAGATTGATGACTTAGAAAGATACGCTCAGCTTGCCCCTGCCGATTTGCAAACAACAATGACAAGTACTATTGACGGATCGACATCAGCACCAACTATCAATGGCCACAATAGTCCTCTATTTCGTCCCCCTGCCTCATCTGCTTCTCCCTCAGGGAATCCATCAAGAGGCAAAGGTCTACAGCTGGGTGGAAATAAGGCCCCGCCTTCAGCGCTTGCTGCACAGCTCGCTGAAGAGGCCGCTAACGAGACAGGGCAAGGCAGTAATCGTTTGTGGAACGACGATTTAATCGATATCAACGCTGATGAAGGAGATTGGAGTACGTTCTTAATTTTTGACGGTATCACCAGATCCATACCGAGCTAAATTTTTCTTTTCAGGCGTGTTTGAGAGCGCTCCAGCTATTATAGAACCAAAGCCCATGTCTGCAACCAATGGTCTAGGATTTGGCATATCATTACGAGCCAGTTCTCCGCGTAGGTATCGTTTACTTTCCTGTGATTTTTCCTGCTGATCTATCGTGTAGCTATCGATGAATGGGGCGCGATGGCATCAGCTTCTCGATCTACGAGTCGCTCGCCTGATCCATGGACATCGCCACCCTCCCAAATCTCACGTGCGCTCTCACCACAACCCCGCAGGTCCATCGTACCAGCATTCTCCCCTGCTTCAAGCGCTAGATCAACACCCGTATCATCCCCTCGACCTCTCCCAAATACTGCTGACTCCGCGCAGCCTACCAACATGGCTGGTTTGTCTAAGGAGGAGAAGGCGGCAGAGATGGCGAGGAGGAAGGAGGAGAGGCGTTTGGTGAGTGTTATTTGTTTGCTTGGAATGAAGAGGTTGTGTGTACTGATGCTTGTTGACTCTTTGCAGCGGATTGAGAAGCTAAAGGAACAGAAAAAGAATGCTGCTGCCGCTGGAAAGGCTTGAGCATTGAGTGATTGTCGTTGCTGTTGCGTATAGTACACCGCCCTCAGAGTAATCTTACATATTGGGCTGGGTATCAATCCTGTGTTGTTGGTGGATGTAAGTGCGGACCGCTCGACCGGCCGTACATTGAATTCTCAGTGAACGGCTTCTACAAGTACATGAAACTATGTTGAGTAGAATGGACAGAATGAAACTGATCACCAAGGAACATGTTGTATGCTCGAAATCTGCCACGCCGACCTTCTTTTCTGCGATAGTAGCTATCATACTACCCCTATGTTAGGCACGCCGCGTCTAGAACGCGCGTCCCAAAGATAAACTGGCTTCACCATCGCAAGTGAAGTGAAAATTCGCTGGCATGGATTGCGCATGGACCTGTCCTTGCCAACCATACCGAGGTCATCGCAGATGGGAATAGGCGTGTTCCGATGTCTCTGGGAAAAGTGCAGGGGTGGTAGGGGTAGATGCGGCGCGAAGTCGGGTGCAAAACATCAGGTATGTGTGCGATGTCGAAAGTGGAATAAACGCGGGGTCGGTGATGCGTGGTTAGGACTGCTTCGACACATCAGTCTGAAGTTCGTCGAGTGGAATACGGACAAGCCGTTCTCCAGTAAGTGGTGTCGTGTCATCACTAGAGTCCGCCGGATGCTGTTCACGGCTATTTACTGCAGGATGATCAGTTTAAAATCGCAAGCTCATATAGATTGAACATTACTCACAGAATAGACTCAACGTTTGGAACATGAGAGGCCACTGTTCGAGCACCTGACCATGTACTGTTCAAATAGATCAATGATAGATATTGAAGATCGCTTAAGAATGTATACCTTGGCCAGCATCAGCCATAACCTCGCAGTCATCTGCGAGACCTTCTATGCGTTTCAGGAAGAGAGCGCTAGCACGTTCAAGCGCAGCAACGGCCTCGAATTCTTTCTTTTTCTCCTGCAAACGTGATATTGCGGATGCATTATTGGCCTGCGATGCTAGGGATGCGGCATGTGAGATGCGACTCGGTGCGACGGACTGGCGCATAGTGTCTATTGCTAGAGGGGGTAGTTGTTGAGGACGATGAGTTTATGGTGTTCGTCGTCGTGGGTGACGGTGATGAGACATTTTTCTAACTCCGACTCCGATTTCCAAAGTTTCAACTTTGAACTTTCAAGCCAACTTCCAACAAGTTCAAACGTATACTGCGTACAAGATCAAGATGATCAACTATAACGATACACGCTGATTCAGTTCATGCTCCAGCAAGCCAAAGCTGGATTATCTGTTGCGGTTTTCAAATTGTGCTCGTTCTGATTTCCCAACTTACGTGGCTATCGGTCACCGCAATGGTTCAGACACCTGGTCCATTGTTTTGATCACGTCGTGCAAAATTGCAGCTTTGTGATAACCCCTTGATCGTGTCCTGTCCCTATGTTTCCGTGCCCATCAATTGGCTTTATGTTGTCTCATAGTGTCGAAGCCGAGCCCTTGCTTCATCGACGAGAAGAGGCTGGGTGCTGCAGCCTCCTGATCTCTATCTTCAAACCATGCACTTTTCCTCGTGCGCTAGCTGACCCGACCCGCTCTACGAGTCCAACATCCTCTGTGGCCCCGCTTGGCACTTTACTACTCTCCCTGGATCTCGCAGCATCATACGGCGAGCAGACATCTGCTTGGAGACTTACGACTGCGACTCTGGGCTTGCGGGTGTGCTCGGTCGGGTTTCATGACGTGCCCCTGCAAGAGATGGTAGGGTCTTTTCCCTTGGATGTTTGATACAAAATAGCGAAATAGGTACTGAGCTCACGACGCCGTGAGGCAGTCGCGTAGATCAGCACGGAATCGAAGGTATATCATAGCGCCGTCAATAGTGATGGATGGTAGTGAAGAAGATGACTGCAGGTTCGACCATATATCGTCACTAGTTATATTCGTCTTGTACCGCTGTTTTCATCTCCATGAATTCATGGGACGCGCAGTCCAGCGCAGACAACTACTTCACATATGTAGACGAAAGACCGCAGGATCCTAAAATCCACCGCATCAGCCAATATGAGGATGAGTCGATGATGACGAACAATATGACGTGCTCCACGAGCCAGCGAAGTGGAAGAAGGTGGGACTGAGAGATCGCAATGAACATTGAACGGGGTTTTCTGAGACTTGTTATCAGGGCCAAGGAGCAAACCAGAGCAGAAACAATTGTCGTGCTTTGCCGCTGAGAAACACCTTACGAAGCGAGATGCAAGAGACACTACAAAGGCGCGAATGAGAAGCGTTGTTTGTTCCCTCACGGTGTGCATCGGAGACGGTATACTAGTAATACCAGGCTAATGTCAAGCTGACGTTCAACGCTGCCCAAACGCTGCTAGTCTTCTTCAAATTATTCGGCCAGACTCCAAGTACACCTCCTTTTAAACGTTTCAGGTACGAGACCAGCAGAACGTTTAATTCGCGACAATTCTGTAGCGCCTGGCACCATTGAAGTCAACACTGCAGTGACAGGCAGTGACATTGCCTTGAGGCTTGCAGTCAAGGCTGTGACCTGTTGTTCCCACCAACGTGGGACTACTATCACTCCTGGGGTTCTGCAACATTTTCAATAAATCTTTTGTAACTCCTCAACCACATCATATTTTCTTCTACGGATTTGCACCATTATAGATTCGTAGCTGCTCTATATGAATCTGATTTTTTCTTATTTTAAGGATTTTGTGGTGGAGTGTCGGATGAAGGCCGAGAAAATTCAGGGTCTGACTGGTATTCTGCAAAACATGGTCACGTCGTGTCACACATCGGCACAGTAGCGGCACCGTCAACTTTCACTTAGAGGAGATTGAATTTCTTACACACTCTCCTATCTGCTGTCACGCTTTCATACATGTCGTCAATCCTCTGTCTATAGCATCTTAAAACAAGAGAATGGCCTCTATCGAAATTGTGTTCTGACACCCTGACGAGGTGTTTGATATGCTCCGGGTGTAACTTTTTGAATATCTCTCTAGGATCTATGGGATCTGGATCATTTATGATTATACAAGGTTGCAAATCACCACTATTCTGTCTCTCGCAGCTGCAACACTCAAGAAAATTTTATTCTACTTGGACAATACATCATCTCTAAGTAGCCTACATACACATGAATTTTTTCGAGGTGATTCAAGCAGCGCATTGAGGTGTTTTGAACATTTTGCATATTACATGCCAGTTGCAGATTCCCAGGAGTGATAGTAATCCTGTCTCCAACTACTTCGTGCACCCTACTAAGTATTTCGCTCAGACTGATACACAACCGTCAACTCTTTACAATGGGTAAAGGCAATCAGTCGAGGCGTTCGAAGTCAGTTCCGCCTCCAGAAGCCTCTGGGTCTAGTGGAGCAATAGCTAGTGAAAGCTCGGTATGTCGCTCATGCTTGTTTATGAAACTCATTACTATTGAAACGCTGACTCTGATGCGTCATTCGTCCAGGGCCGACGCCATGGAAAAATTCGTCAGGTTTGGGGGGAAGTCAAGGATGGCGTGACTAAAAAGATATTTGTGAGTCGACGAGGATCCTGTGTTTCCTGGAATAAGGCTGAGGATTGTACAGAAGCGTTCAAAGGATTCCCCAAGTGTTCTCCCGACCGCCGATCATGAAGGTTCTTCATCGACTCCGAATATCGAGGTAGGTACTCGAACTCACCCTTAACCTTCATTATCTTTAAATTCTCGTGGTCTCGTATGTTTAGAATACCCCTTCTGCTCCTGGTGTGGAACAAGATCCTGATCCCCGATCGGCACTTGGAGATGCCCATGATGCTGCAGATCAGATAAATACACTTTCGGGACCTGCGAGAACTGTGGCGTCCGCAGGCCAAAATGCATCAACCGCTCTCGATACTGCAGACACTTTCCAGGACACATATATCAAACCCCTCAGGATATTCAACTCTGTTATTGGGACGATGGCGGATGTATGGGCCCTTCCACTCGATCGGATCCGAACTGAACTAATCCTGTTCCCTAGGTACATCCATATGCAAAGATGGCACTTGGCGTGTTGTCATGTGCGTCAAAAGTAAGTTCGGTTTCGGTCTCGTTCCTATATCCTGCTGATCGATTATCCGTGTAGATCGTTCTCGATCAAGTGGATCGCGACGAAGCGATACTGGACCTTCTCAAGAAGTTGGGTCAAGTTTACGACTTCATGGCACAAGAGGACACCCTTGGCCAGATTTCGACCATGCATCGTATCGTTGGACAGATCTCTCAGCAGACCCTTGAATGCGCCCATTTCATTAGAGATTACTCGGAGACGAAGAACTTTTGTGAGTATTCAACAAGCTATTACTACACTGTGCACATTCTTATTCTTCTACCATCATCATAGGGAGGAGACTCGGAAAGAACGTCGTCGCGGAAACAGATGATACGATCCAACAGTACCGTGACGTCCTGGATGCGCTCATGCAAAACTTCCGGGACCAAGTCACTCATGACGTGGCCATCTTCATTCACCGAACGGGTAAGGATTCGGTCGTGCTTGCGACTTGGCATTCATCTACACATTTTCAGGCGAAATACTGGACCTCAGTGGTATAACTTATGCGGAGGGCGCAGGACTAAATACCACGAAGCGGTGCCTGCCAGGGACTCGCACAGAAATGCTCTCTGAGATAATGGGATGGATCAACGACACCGGAGATGATGTTCCACGCGTGCTATGGCTATCTGGTCCTGCTGGGACGGGAAAATCAGCCATTGCTCACACGATCGCTAGCTCATTCAAGGATGTGGGAGGGCTTGGTTCCTGTTACTGCTTCGACCGGGAAAAAAGCACGGAAAATCGGCATGAAAAAGTGTTCTCGACCATCGCGCGCGACCTGGCTGACCGTCATCCGGAGATGAGACGAGCGCTGGCGGACGCAGTTAAGAATGAAACTGCGCTCCAGAAGACAGAGGATGTCGTCCAGCAGTGGCAGAAGTTTATTATGGAACCGCTAGGGAAGCTTTCCGAGTCAACTGTGGGACCTGTCGTGATCGTGATCGACGCATTGGACGAGAGTGGTGCAGCCAAGACACGAAGCGACCTTCTGCGCATTCTTGCCGGTAAACTTCAGGACCCAGATGTTCCCAAAATCACGGAACTCCCAAAGAACTTCCGGATTGTTGTTACCTCTCGCCCGCTACGCGACATCTATGACGAGTTTTCCGGCGCTCAGCATATTCTACGCATTTCGATGGACAACATTCCACCAGCCACCGCACAGCGCGATATCCACGCTTACGTATCGAAGAAGCTGGCAGGGCTCCTGCATTTCAGCGGCAAGGAGTTCGCAGCCCTAGCTAAGAAAGCGGACGGCATGTTCGAGTGGGGGCGTCTTGCTTGTGAATACATCAAAGCACCCCCTGCTGGCATGTCCCGAAGGGATTCCTTCAACGCTCTGGTATCCCTCGATCCTGCTTCTCGGGAACACTTGCTGTATGGAATGTATCACTTCATTCTGACGGAAATCATGCGACAGGATACATATGCAACCGCGGAGTTTCAGCAGACACGGCTAGTGAGGTTCCGCTCCGTGATGGGACAAATCCTTGGCGCAGCCGAACCCCTCCCTTTAAATTCCCTTAACGCCATGCGGAACCATTTTCCAGACAAAAGAGACCAATATGAAGTGGAGATCATAGTGGAACACATGGGACCCCTCCTCAGCGGCACTACCGACCCATCTACCCCAATTCGGCCCCTTCATGCATCCTTTCGCGATTTCCTGACGGACCCATCATGCAGTGGGGAGTTTTTTATCGAGGTGTCGAAGGTGCACCGCGACCTCGCTTTTGCATCACTTCGAGTGATGGCACATGGACTTTCGTTCAATATATGTGGTATAAAATCATCATACCTCCCTAATTCCGAAGATCCCGACCTGCGAGAACGAGTTGAGAGGTGCATTCCCCCACACCTATCCTACGCCTGTCGATTCTGGGCTGCGCATGTATCGACGCAGGGCTTCGATATAGAGGTAGCAAAGGAAGTGAAATTGTTTTTCGACCACGAGCGACTGCTCTTCTGGCTCGAAGTACTCGGCCTTACCAATGCACTCAGCGGCGCAGTTGTAGCCCTTCCGGCTGTTGCCCAGTGGCTGAAGGTGAGGACATGTTTATCGACCACTGTCAGACACGCTAACGCGCACAACAGAGGCATTCCGAATACAAAGATGCCTCGTCGACTGCGATGGACGTCCAGAGATTCGTTCAAATTTTCGGCAGCATGATTGTGCACAGCACACCACATCTATATGTATCAGCTCTACCATTCTCTCCGGTCAACTCTGCGATATCCACACAATTCACTGCAGGGTTTCCGAAGACTCTTCGTGTGGCACGTGGACGTGATTTGCACTGGGCGGCTGCTCAGAGCGTGCTCAGGGGCCACACTGATGTTGTTACATCGGTCTCGTTCTCGCGAGACGGAACTCGCATCGTGACTGGTTCGAGGGACAAGACTGTCCGGCTGTGGGATGCAGCGACGGGGCAGCCAGTCGGGGAGCCCTTGCAGGGTCACACTGATCGCGTTAACTCGGTCTCGTTCTCACCGGATGGAACTCGCATCGCGACTGGTTCGGAGGATAGGACTGTTTGGCTGTGGGATACAGCGACGGGGCAGCCAGTCGGTGAGCCCTTACTGGGCCACACTGGTGGTGTTAACTCAGTATCATTCTCGCCGGATGGAACTATCATTGTCACTGGTTCGGAGGATAAGACAGTCCGGCTGTGGGACACAGCAACAGGGAAGCCAATTGGTGAACCCTTACAGGGGCACACTCATCAGGTCGCGTCGGTCTCGTTTTCACCGGATGGCACTCGCATTGTGTCTGCTTCTTACGATCACACTATCCGGCTGTGGGTTGCAGCGACAGGGCAGCCAGTTGGTGAGCCCTTGCGAGGGCACACTAGTCTTGTTCTGTCAGTTTCGTTCTCGCCGGATGGGATGCGCATCGCCACGTGTTCTTCCGATCACACTGTCCGACTATGGGATGCAGCGACAGGGCAGCCAATCGGTAAGCCCTTGCTGGGCCACACTACTGAGATTCAGTCTGTCTCATTCTCGCCGGATGGAACTCGCATTGTGTCTGGTTCTTGTGATCACACTGCCCGGGTGTGGGATGCAATGATGGGGCAGCCGGCTGCTGAGCCCTTAGAGGGCCACACTCATTCCGTTCAGTCAGTCTATTTCTCGCCGGATAGAACTCGCATGGTGACTACTTCGGATGCCAAGACTTTCTGGCTGTGGGATGCAGCAACGGGGCAGCCAGTTGGTGAGCCCTTGCGAGGGCACACTGACAAGGTTGATTCAGTCTCGTTCTCGCCGGATGGCACTCGCATTGCAACTGCTTCTCGGGATGAAACTGTCCGGCTGTGGGATGCAGCAACGGGGCAGCCAGTTGGTGAGCCCTTGCAAGGGCATTCAGTCTCGTTCTCGCCGGATGGAATTCGCATCGCAACTGCTTCTGAGGATGGAACTGTACGGCTGTGGGATGCAGTGGCGGGGCAGCCAGTTGGTGAGCCCTTGCGAGGGCACACTGATCCGGTTTTTTTAATCTCGTTCTCGCCGGATGGAATTCGCATTGCAACTGCTTCTTCGGATGGAACTGTCCGGCTGTGGGATGTAGTAGAGGGGCAGCCAGTTGGTGAGCCCTTGCGAGGGCACACTGATCTGGTTCTTTCAGTCTCGTTCTCGCCGGATGGAATTCGCATTGCAACTGTTTCTTTGGATGAAATTGTCCGGCTGTGGGATGCGGCGACGGGGCAGCCAGTTGGTGAGCCCTTGCCGGGGCATTCAGTCTCGTTCTCGCCGGATGGAATTCGCATCGCAACTGCTTCTTGGAATGGAATTGTCCAGTTGTTGGATGCAGCGACAGGGCAGCCAGTTGGTGATCCCTTGCCAGGGCATTCAGTCTCGTTCTCGCCGGATGGAATTCGCATCGCCACTGCTTCTTCGGATGGAATTGTCCAGCTGTGGGATGCAGCGACGGGGCAGCCAGTTGGTGATCCCTTTCCAGGGCATTCAATCTCGTTCTCGCCGGATGGCACTCGCATTGCAACTGCTTCTTGGGATGAAACTGTCCAGCTGTGGGATGCAGCAACGGGGCAGCCGGTTGGTGAGCCCTTGCAAGGGCATTCAGTCTCGTTCTCGCCGGATGGAATTCGAATCGCAACTGTTTCTTCGGATGAAATTGTCCGGCTGTGGGATGCAGTGACGGGGCAGCCAGTGGGTGAGCCCTTCCGAGGGCACACTGATCAAGTTAAGTCACTCTCGTTTTCACCGGATGGCACTTGCATTGTATCTCATTCTCGGGATCACACTGTTCGAGCCTGGTATGCTGCAGTTGGGCAGCCACTGCAAGATTGCGCCGAGATCACATCCCCGGATACATGTCAAATCACGGTTCCCATGGAGGACAGCACTGTGGTCTCAACACATCCTTGGAGTAGCAACTTCATTTGTTTCTCATCCAACTCAAATCATGCACTGTCCGACACTGCCGAGCTCGCTGTAGGCACTTCCCTTGATGACCGAAGGTCGACCTCCTTTGTCCTGACAGCTGACGGATGGATGATGGGACCCAAAGGCCGTCTCCTTTTTTGGGTACCACCTGCTTCCCGCCACCCATTCTATTCACCTCGGACTGCGTTCACAATACCCAGAGCACCTGTTGAGCTTGATTTGAGTTGCATGGCACATGGACGATACTGGCAGAATTGCCGAGCTGAGTGAGTATATGGCCTTGTCTGTCACTTGCCACTGCTAACATCGACTCTTGTAGACCTTCTTTACGATGATCTCATTCACGGAATTCATTTGCGATGTGTTAGATACAATACGATATCGAGTGTATTGTATGATTCATTACCTATTCCATACCCAGCATGCAGTTTGTGTTCCGTGTTGACTGACTTGCTTCATAGTTGACTGGTTTGACACTACTACTCATTTATATGCACATATATTGTACCGTCTGACAAGAGAGCAGTTGCATGTGTAGAATAAAGGCAGATTGAACCAATGAAGGAACCGAAGATTTCTGCCAGAACGGTTTTTGGTATGTCACCAACGTTGTATTATGTAGTTTACCATTGAGTTCAATTGTGAATAGGCCCCTCTGTACTTAGACTCCCAATACCTGAACCCAACGGGTAGTCAGTTCCTCTCACAAATTTTGAGTCGCCGAAGCGACAAATGTTGGATCGTGGATTCTGAATGAGTCTTTTCGATGGGGGTCCATGAAATCCATGGAAGCTTGCAATAATAACTCGGGAATGTTCAAGTGTCATTATGAGTGATGTTCTGCCCGCCTTTGCTTCAGAGCCGCGGCATTGACCTGACTCTGGCCTGAGTTGCGACCCGAGTGAAAATTTGAAAGAATTAGTTAAGATATCAACTTGAAGTACTCACCCATTTCATAATGACATAACGCGCACCCTACTGCTTTGTTGAACTAACAGAGTACTATCACTCCTGGGGTTCTGCAACATTTTCAACAAATCTTTTGTAACTCCTCAACCACATCATATTTTCTTCTACAGATTTGCACCATTATAGATTCGTAGCTGCTCTATATAAATATGATTTTTGCTGATTTTAAGGATTTTGTGGTGGAGTGTCGGATGAAGGCCGAGAAAATTCAGGGTCTGACTGGTATTCTGCAAAACATGGTCACGTCGTGTCACACATCGGCACAGTAGCGGCACCGTCAACTTTCACTTAGAGGAGATTGAATTTCTTACACACTCTCCTATCTGCTGTCACGCTTTCATACATGTCGTCAATCCTCTGTCTATAGCATCTTAAAACAAGAGAATGGCCTCTATCGAAATTGTGTTCTGACACCCTGACGAGGTGTTTGATATGCTCCGGGTGTAACTTTTTGAATATCTCTCTAGGATCTATGGGATCTGGATCATTTATGATTATACAAGGTTGCAAATCACCACTATTCTGTCTCTCGCAGCTGCAACACTCAAGAAATTTTTATCCTACTTGGGCAGTACATCATCTCTAAGTAGCCTACATACACATGAATTTTTTCGGGGTGATTCAAGCAGCGCATTGAGGTGTTTTGAACATTTTGCATATTACATGCCAGTTGCAGATTTGATGGTGTTAGTGTCTGTATCCGTGAGGATGACACGCCCCTGACTCTCAGTCGTGCGCACTTCGAATCCCAGACATACTTGTATTGCAGCATCTTCCGGATGTCACTGTCTATGCTACGGTCTGCCGATGTTGGTGTCGCAACTGTTGCCACTTGCATGCCGTTTGTACTGGCGGATGACCCAGCGTGGTGCCACTATCGTTATTATTGTTATGCAGAGAATCTGCAATGTCTGATCGCGCCCATCTTATCAGCCGTCGCTTGGAATCTCTCCAGCAAAAAGTCTGCTGCGCGGAGAAAAGATCATTGTGTCCACCTCAAAATGTTTTTCATCACAAAGGGCGATGCTTTGCAGCATGTCTGACGATGCGTTGTTGAGAGAAGTGTCGTCCTGTCTTCCGCTGATCGTGCCAGGTCGTGCTGCACTGTCATTGCTGCTCACACACAGGAATTGAACGGTGCGGAGATCGCCCCTGCGTTACGCACACTGCCTGCTATTATAACTGACGGTCTAGTGCTGCCGTGATCCGGTCCGGTCCGGTTGAGAGGTCCTGGACAAGAACCAAGAACCGAACCAGTGACCGAATCCTGGCCGTTCCAAGATACTAGTTATCCTCTTCATCTGAGTGTGATGAACTGATAATTAATAGAATCCAAGGTAGAGAGCGCCTCATCCTCGCAAGTTCAGATATATCGTAAGTGAGGTAGCGAGAGCATGAACAATCCTTCAGCGCCATGTTGAAACAGGAGCGAGAACTTGCGTTTGGTATTGTAACCTAGTGATGGACCTAGTTGGCCGATATGAAAGGCTTCTGGGTCTGAATAGAGATGGACACGGTTGCGCAGGAGCGCATTGTTGAATTTGGCCATATGAGTTGTCATTAAGGACAATTGTGGCATCCCATCAGCAAACCGGTGAGCCACCGATATTCCCATATTTTGTACGCCGAAATGCTCTTTCCTATACATGACGTTATAAAACAATATAAAGCAATATAAAGTGATGTAGAGCAATATCTGAGTCTGAACTGAGCGTGAATTGGCGTGATTACATTGCTTTAGATTGCTATATATTACTTTGTATCGTAATTTACAGGAAAGAAGCATTGGGCTTGGAAAATACTACAAAATCTACTAATATCTGAGTCTCACCGGTTTACTGATGCCCGACGTCATCGTACCTTGGAAGAGAGTAAGACGATGACGTGGACAGTGGCTTCTCGAATGATAGCAACAGTATCAATGGAGCTAGTTTTCTGAACGGATCAGCATGAAGTTCCAACGATGGGTGAAAAGTACATACCAGGTTCGGCCACATCTTGTCAACGACTGTCTTCTTATCCAGCTTCTCGACGAAGTCGGGGAGACAATCGAGAAGCGCGATACGTGCGCAGCGGTCAGCACTTGCAGAGAGTTTGACGAGGGAGCGATGATGATTGAGCCGGAGTCGTCAAGTGCGACGTTCATTCCGAATTGGACCACAGTTGCCGCTGAAACACCAATGAACTCGAGTGCAGAGACGAGGCATAGGAGAACGCGGTAAGAGACAGATTTGGGGAATGGGAGAACTGGATTCTTTTAGCGTGCTACAGATCCAAGTCACTCGATAATCGACAAGAGTATTCGGAAACCAACACGCACCGTAGTAATGATGCTTTATCAGCTTCACTGTTCAGGTCGAATCCGTCGGTTATGTACGAAAATCCGTATCCTTCTCCATCTGACTCTGTCATGCCGATCTCTATGATGTTCTTGGGTGGCATTCGGTATTTGGTATTCGGGTTGAGGAGCTTGTTGAAGGAGGGAAAGACAGACGAGGGTATGACACGTCTGAAAGAGGGTTGAGGCGGTGGATGAGGGTCGGTGGTGGAAGATGGGTGGGAGTGAAGACAACATGGAGAAGCAGGCCGAGGGCGTGACCATGGAGTTGCGGGCGAGAGGTATGGTGTACTTGTTGATCATAGCGGGTGGTCAAGCTGGTGAGATCTGTTTGGGAGGTCCAAGCTTCACGCAAACCAGAGGAAAGACGAGTGTCCGTGAGTGTGCATTACTGACGGTGAATAAAAGTTAACGTTCAATACTGCTAGTCTTTAAATTGTTCGTACAAGTAATTATATGAACCACCTTTTAAACGTTTCCTGAGTGACTATGCAGGATCGGTAGTCACTCAATCACTCACTAGCAGCTAGTAAGTATGTTTGACTCTGAGATCAGAAACTTTAAAGCGTTTTGACCTGCGAGAATTCCGTAGCGCTCACCGAATGTAGCTACGGGCGTTAATGCTAGGCAGCGAATAATAGTATTGCCTCGAGGCTTGCGGTCAAGGCTGTGACCTGTTGTTTTCACCAACTTGGAACCAACCCACTTTCCGTGCACCTTACTAACTGGTACTTCGCTCAGACTGATACACAACCGTCAACTCTTTACAAATTACAATGGGCAAAGGCAATCAGGCGAGGCGTTTGAAGTCAGTTCCGCCTCCAGAAGCCTCTGGGTCTAGTGGAGCAATAGCTAGTGACAGCTCGGTACGTCGCTCATGCTTTTTTATGAAACTCATTACCATTAAAACGCTGACTCTAATGCATCATTCGTCCAGGGCCGACGCCGTCGAAAAATCCGTCAGGTTTTGGGGAAGGTCAAGGATGGCGTGACTGAAAAGATGTTTGTGAGTCGACGAGGATCCTGTGTTTCCTGGAATAAGGCTGAGGATTGTGCAGAAGCGTTCAAAGGATTCCCCAAGTGTTCTCCCGAACGCCGATCTTGAAGGTTCTTCATCGACTCCGAATATCGAGGTAGGTACTCGAACTCACCCTTAACCTTCATTATCTCTAAATTCTCGCGGCTCGCATGTTCAGGATGCCCCTTCTGCTTCTGGTGTGGAACAAGATGCTGATCCCCGATCGGCGCTTGGAGATGCCCATGATGCTGCAGATCAGATGAATACACTTTCGGGACCTGCGAGAACTGTGGCGTCCGCAGGCCAAAATGCATCAACCGCTCTCGATACTGCAGACACTTTCCAGGACACATATATTCAACCCCTCAGGGTATTCAACTCTGTTATTGGGACGATGGCGGATGTATGGGCCCTTCAACTCGATCCGAATCGAACCGAACTAATCTCGTTCCCTAGGTACATCCATATGCAAAGATGGCATTAGGCGTGTTGTCATGTGCATCAAAAGTACGTTCGGTTTCGGTCTCGTTCCTATATCCTGCTGATCGGTTATCCGTGCAGATCGTTCTCGATCAAGTGGATCGTGACGAAGCGATAGTGGACCTTCTCAAGAAGTTGGGTCAAGTTTACGACTTCATGTCACAAGACCAGACGCTTGGCCAGATTTCGACCATGCATCGTATCGTTGGACAGATCTCTCAGCAGACCCTTGAATGCGCCTATTTCATTAGAGATTACTCGGAGACGAAGAACTTTTGTGAGTATTCAACAAGCTATTACTACCCTGTGCACATTCTTATTCTTCTACCATCATCATAGGGAGGAGACTCGGAAAGAACGTCGTCGCGGAAACAGATACTACGATCCAACAGTACCGTGACGTCCTGGATGCGCTCATGCAAAACTTCCGGGACCAAGTCGCTCACGACGTCGCCATCTTCGTTCACCGAACGGGTAAGGATTCGGTCGTGCTTGCGACTTGACATTCATTTACACATTTTCAGGCGAAATACTGGACCTCAGCGGTATAACTTATGCGGAGGGCGCAGGACTAAACACCACGAAGCGATGTCTACCAGAGACTCGCACAGAAATGCTCTCTGAGATAATGGGATGGATCAACGACACCGGAGATGATGTTCCGCGCGTGCTATGGCTATCTGGTCCTGCTGGGACGGGAAAATCAGCCATTGCTCACACGATCGCTAGCTCATTCAAGGATGTGGGGGGGCTTGGTTCGTGCTACTGCTTCGACCGGGAAAAAAGCACGGAGAATCGGCATGAAAAAGTCTTCTCAACCATCGCGCGCGACCTGGCTGACCGTCATCCGGAGATGAGACGAGCGCTGGCGGACGCAGTTAAGAATGAAACTGCGCTCCAGAAGACAGAGGATGTTGTCCAGCAGTGGCAGAAGTTTATTATGGAGCCGCTAGGGAAGCTTTCCGAGTCAACTGTGGGACCTGTCGTGATCGTTATCGACGCGCTGGACGAGAGTGGTGCAGCCAAGACACGAAGCGACCTTCTGCGCATTCTTGCCGGTAAATTTCAGGACCCTGCTGTTCCCAAAATCACGGAACTCCCAAAGAACTTCCGGATTGTTGTTACCTCTCGCCCGCTACGCGACATCTGTGACGAGTTTGCTGGCGCTCAGCATATTCTACGCATTTCGATGGACAACATTCCACCAGCCACCGCACAGCGCGATATCCACGCTTACGTATCGAAGAAGCTGGCAGGGCTCCTGCATTTCGGCGGCAAGGAGTTCGCAGCCCTAGCTAAGAAAGCGGACGGCATGTTCGAGTGGGGGCGTCTTGCTTGTGAATACATCAAAGCGCCCCCTGCTGGCATGTCCCGAAGGGATTCCTTCAACGCTCTGGTATCCCTCGATCCTGCTTCTCGGGAACACTTGCTGTATGGGATGTATCACTTCATTCTGACGGAAATCATGCGACAGGATACATATGCAACCGCGGAGTTTCAGCAGACACGGCTAGTGAGGTTCCGCTCCGTGATGGGACAAATCCTTGGCGCAGCCGAACCCCTCCCTTTAAATTCCCTTAACGCCACGCGGAACCATTTTCCAGACAAAAGAGACCAATACGAAGTGGAGATCATAGTAGAACACATGGGACCCCTCCTCAGCGGCACCACCGACCCATCTACCCCAATTCGGCCCCTTCACGCATCCTTTCGCGATTTTCTGACGGACCCACTATGCAGTGGAGAGTTTTTTATCGACGTGTCGAAGGTGCACCGCGACCTTGCTTTTGCATCACTTCGAGTGATGGCACATGGACTTTCGTTTAATATATGTGGTATAAAATCATCATACCTCCCTAATTCTGAAGATCCCGATCTGCGAGAACGAGTTGAGAGGTGCATTCCCCCACACCTATCCTACGCCTGTCGATTCTGGGCTGCGCATGTATCAACGCAGGGCTTCGATATAGAGGTAGCAAAGGAAGTGAAATTGTTTTTCGACCACGAGCGACTGCTCTTCTGGCTCGAAGTACTCGGCCTTACCAATGCACTCAGCGGCGCAGTTGTAGCCCTTCCGGCTGTTGCCCAGTGGCTGAAGGTGAGGACATGTTTATCGACCACTGTCAGACACGCTAACGCGCACGACAGAGGCATTCCGAATACAAAGATGCCTCGTCGACTGCGATGGATGTACAGAGATTCGTTCAAATTTTCGGCAGCATGATTATGCACAGCACACCACATCTATATGTATCAGCTCTACCATTCGCTCCGGTCAACTCTGCGATATCCTCACAATTCACTGCAAGGTTTCCGAAGACTCTTCGTGTGGCACGTGGACGTGATTTGCACTGGGCGGCTGCTCAGAGCGTGCTCAGGGGCCACACTGATGTTGTTACATCGGTCTCGTTCTCGCGAGACGGAACTCGCATCGTGACTGGTTCGGGGGACAAGACTGTCCGGCTGTGGGATGCAGCGACGGGGCAGCCAGTCGGGGACCCCTTGCAGGGTCACACTGGTCGTGTTAAATCAGTCTCGTTCTCGCCGGATGGAACTCACATCGCAACTGGTTCGGAGGATAAGACTGTTTGGCTGTGGGATACAGCGACGGGGCAACCAGTTGGAATGCCCTTAGAGGGACACACTGATTCAGTTCTCTCAGTCTCTTTCTCGCCGGATGGAACTCGCATCGCGACTGGTTCGGAGGATAAGACTGTTCGGCTGTGGGATACAGCGACGGGGAAACCAGTTGGAATGCCTTTGGAAGGACACACTCATTCAGTTAGCTCAGTTTCATTCTCACCAGATGGAACTCGCATTGCGACTGGTTCGGAGGATAAGACTGTTCGGCTGTGGGATACAGCGACAGGGCAGCCAGTTGGTAAACCCTTGCTGGGCCACACTGAGGAGGTTACATCTATCTCATTTTCACCGGATGGCACTCGCATTGTGTCTGCTTCTTGGGATAAGACTATCCGGCTGTGGGTTGCAGCGACGGGGCAACCCGTTGGTGAGCCCTTGCGAGGGCACACTAGTTTTGTTCTGTCAGTTTCGTTCTCGCCGGATGGGATGCGCATCGCCACGTGTTCTTTCGATCAGACTGTCCGACTATGGGATGCAGCGACAGGGCAGCCAATCGGTAAGCCCTTGCTGGGTCACACTGATGGGATTCAGTCAATCTCATTCTCGCCGGATGGAACTCGCATTGTGTCTGGTTCTTGTGATCACACTGCCCGGCTGTGGGATGCAATGATGGGGCAACCGGTTGCTGAACCCTTAGAGGGCCACACTCATTCTGTTCAGTCAGTCTATTTCTCGCCGGATAGAACTCGCATGGTGACTACTTCGGATGCCAATACTTTCTGGCTGTGGGATGCAGCGACGGGGCAGCCAGTTGGTGAGCCCTTGCGAGGGCACACTGCTCCGGTTCATTCAGTCTCGTTCTCGCCGGATGGAATTCGCATCGCAACTGCTTCTCAGGATGAAACTGTCCGGGTGTGGGATGCAGCGACAGGGCAGCCAGTTGGTGAGCCCTTGCGAGGGCGTTCAGTCTCGTTCTCGCCGGATGGAATTCGCATTGCAACTGTTTGTCGGGATGAAACTGTCCGGCTGTGGGATGCAGCCACGGGGCAGCCAGTTGGTAAGCCCTTGCCAGGGCGTTCAGTCTCATTCTCGCCAGATGGAACTCGCATCACAACTGTTTCTTCGGATCACACTGTCCAGCTGTGGGATGCAGCGACAGGGCAGCCAGTTGGTGAGCCCTTGCGAGGGCGTTCAGTCTCATTCTCGCCGGATGGAATTCGCATCGCAACTGTTTGTCGGGATGAAACTGTCCGGCTGTGGGATGCAGCCACGGGGCAGCCAGTTGGTAAGCCCTTGCCAGGGCGTTCAGTCTCATTCTCGCCGGATGGCACTCGCATCGCAACTGTTACTTCGGATCACACTGTCCAGCTGTGGGATGCAGCGACGGGGCAGCCAGTTCTTGAGCCCTTGCCAGGGCATTCAGTCAAGTTCTCGCTGGATGGAATTCGCATCGCAACTTCTTCTCAGGATGAAACTGTCCGGCTGTGGGATGCAGCGACAGGGCAGCCAGTTGGTGAGCCCTTGCCAGGGTATTCAGTCTCGTTCTCGCCGGATGGAATTCGCATCGCAACTGTTTCTTCGGATGAAACTGTCCGGCTGTGGGATGCAGCGACGGGGCAGCCAGTTGGTGAGCCCTTGCCAGGGCGCTCAGTCAAGTTCTCGCCAGATGGAATTCGCATCGCAACTGTTTCTTCGGATGAAACTGTCTGGCTGTGGGATGCAGTGACAGGGCAGCCGGTTGGTGCGCCCTTGCGAGGGCACACTAATATTGTTAAATCAATCTCGTTTTCACCGGATGGCACTTGCATTGTATCTCATTCTTGGGATGAGACTGTCCGGGCCTGGTATGCTGCAGTTGGGCAACCACTGCAAGATTGCACAGAGAACACATCCCTGGATACATCTCAAATCACGGTTCCCATGGAGGACAGCACTGTGGTCTCAACACATCCTTGGAACAACAACTTCATTCGTTTCTCATCCAGCTCAAATCATGCACTGTCCGACGCTGCCGAGCTCGCTCGAGGCACTTCCCCTGATGACCGAAGGTCGACCTCCTTTGTCCTGAAAGCTGACGGATGGATGATGGGACCCAAAGGTCGCCTCCTCTTTTGGGTACCACCTGCTTCCCGCCACCCATTCTATACACCTCGGACTGTATTCACGATACCCACACCACGTGTAGAGCTCGATTTGAGTTGCATGGCACATGGACGACACTGGCAGAATTGCCGAGCTGAGTGAGCTCATGACCTTGTCTGTCGCTTGCCGCTGCTAACATCGACTCTTGTAGACTTTCTTAACAATGATGTCGTTCACGGAATTCATTATGTGTTAGACACGATACGATATCGAGTGTACTGTATGATTCATTACCTATTCCATACCCAGCATGCAGTTTGTGTTCCGTGTTGACTGACTTGCTTCATAGTTGACTGGTTGACACTACTATTGATTTATGTGCACATATATTGTACCGCCTGACAAGAGAGCAGTTGCATGTGTAGAATAAAGGCAGATGGAGCTGATGAAGGAACTGAAGATTTCTGCCAGAGCGGTTGTCGGTGTGGTTCAAGTTTCCGAAGGTGATACGTATGGCGCTGGATCTGTTCAACTATTCTTCACATGCAAAACTCACACACGCACAGACGCCACACACACACAAACGAGACACACACATAATCACTCCGTCGCATACACACTCTCGTACCGTAGAAAAATTAGTACTGCACTATTGGATCTGACATGATTCGATAATCAATTTATATTGCAGACAAGGCTGCTGATGAAGGGTTCTATAAACGAATCTTTTTGAGGCCCGGCTGGTAGACGAGATGGAGCGATGAGAAGTGGGTAGGTCTCGGAGTGAAACGCACTGAGAGTCGCCAGCATTGGCAGCAAAGCCTCGAATCTTTTTAAGGCCTGGCCGGTGGACGAGGCGGAGTGATGATCAATTTATATTGCAGACAAGGCTGCTAATGAAGGGTTCTATAAGCGCCAATCAAGTAGAGTCCAAGGGCAAAAAAAATGCACCGAAGCCGCCAGCATTGGCAGCAAAGCCTCGGCTGGTGGACGAGAGCGAGAAAAGAAGACGGAAAGCTGCCAGTATTGGTGTCAAAAAGATGTTCGCGCTGGGTGGATCCTTGATGTAAGTGTCGATGAGAAGGGCCATCAGCAAAAGTGCCCAAATCTAACAAGGTCTGGCAAGGTCCGGAGAGTCTCCCACGGCCACATGATGCCTTCCGAGGCTTGAATGTATTTGTTCGTCATTATGCAAGGTGCGCATACTCGTCTCGTAAGGCCTCACTAGACTCTTTCAACCTCACACCAGCCTTGCGAGGCGTTTCAAGATCGGCTCAGCAGTTGTTGGCAGCTCTGATCACGGAGCCTGGCCCAATGTTGACACGTGCAGAGTTGGATACCTTGGGGCATCAATGAATTTTATGAATGATCATAGTGCAGTACTAATTTTCCTACAATACAAGAATCTGTATGCGAAGGAGTGATTATGTGTGCGTCTCGTTTGTGTGTGTGTGGCGTCTGTGCGTGTGTGAGTTTTGCATGTGAAGAATAGTTGAACAGATCCAGCGCCATAGATACGAGATGACCATGCTGCATACAGCAAAAGGAATCCCA
Organism: Suillus paluster; assembly: GCF_016628075.1. Lineage (NCBI taxonomy): Eukaryota > Fungi > Basidiomycota > Agaricomycetes > Boletales > Suillaceae > Suillus > Suillus paluster. The sequence goes on along the minus strand of NW_024537599.1, from coordinate 278,994 downwards.
TTTAGTACAAAGTACATCGACAGAGTGAGAATAGCGGTCGAAATACCCACTGGATCACCACCATTGAACTCATTATCGAGATGAGATTGAAGAAAGACTGCACCGTGTGCACTCGGATAGAGGTGATGTCTGACCGACTAAATCGCATAAGCGAATCGTTCACTCATACATACCTTGCCAGCTGTACAAGGTGCAATGACAATGACAGTAAGACGCACCAATGGACCGAGGATGTAGTGATTTAACCGGTACCAGAGATGCAGTAACCAGTTGCGAGTGTGTGCTGATTGGATTGTTGGAAGCTGAACAGCACAAGTGGAATGCTTAAAATCCTGGCAGAATTGTTCTGGTGGGGATAAAATGTGTTTCATTGCGTGATATACAGTACAATGTTTGTACAACTGTAACCAGGACCGCCTGTTTAACGAGAAAAGAGCAGAAGCATGATGATGGTGATGACGCTTCATGCAGGGGTATGTGAGATGCGTCACCTGTTAGTGGAGGGCACCTGGTTTCTCGAAAGTCTGGTCCGTCCGTCTGTCCGTCCGTCTGTCCGGTCTGTCTGCCTGATCTGGCCGACCACAAATAGCACCAAACATAGCATTTTTTGCGGCTAGTAGTAGTGCGGCTCGTAGTATTGATCAGTTGCCACAATGGTTGAGCTCGTATGTTTAGGCCAAGCACTTTCAAATATTCATGGACTCTCACTCGAGACTATTCTGACCTTTGTTACGTTGGCCTCTGCTGTCAAGGAAGATATGATATTAGCACAGCTTGCAACATATGATGTATCTACACCTCCGGACTTCATGCCTCCTAGCTAGTGTTGTGGGCATAAGTCCGCCATTCTGCCAGCCGGTTCTGCCAAACCGGTTCTGCCCGGCAGACGGCAGGATTCTGTATTCTGTGGGCAGAATCAGGCAGAATGTCAAACTATGGGGGATCACAGCGAAAGATGTTCTAATAACTTTCTTCGCCTTATATGGCCATAATAACCATTTTCGATTGACTTAGAGCAACTGCACTTCCTTATCTGTAGAGTAGAAAAAAAATCCAGTTGTACAGCCTGTACTACGTAGTCAATCTACAATTGCACAATGTCTGCCGCCGCACTTGCTGGACGCCCTGTCTCATCCTTCATAACCGACAATTTTAATCATGGCGAGAAGGTCGACAACAAATCTGGACGCTACTACTGGTCCTGCAAACACTGTCCAGATGCTCTTCGCATCCAAGGTCGTGACAACCAACTCCCAAACCACCTTATTCACAAGTGTAAAACATGTCTGGTGGAAATACGAAAACAGGTGCGCATGTTTGTTATGGGCAAGGCCGGTGGAGAAGATGCCGTAGAATTCATTAATTCTGATAAGATTGATGCCTCTCCTACCCCACAAGGCAGTTCAGAACTGGTTGTGCTTGGTAAATGCCAAAAAAAAGTGCACTTTGAATGGCTTTGTGGATTACCCCCTGACAAAGGAGCAGCATTCTTGTGCGAATGTCAAGCTGTTGCGGTAAGTATGGCTCCATCAGTCAATCAATGATACTCAAAGCGTAATGAACTGGCTTTAGGTTCATAATCAATGCTAATATAGCTTTTTCCGCAGGCAAGAATGACTACTTCCTTGAATTCCTCAATGAGATTCAACCATCATATACGGCACCTTCCCGATATATGCTATCACACACACTGATGGACACTGAATCAGTGTGTGTCCAACAAGAAGAAATTGACCGGCTCAAAGTACGAAACCGACTCACTCTTCTGCTCGATGGTTGGGAAGACATACTGAAGAGAAGTCTGTATGGGTCAGTTGCAGTTGAGGTGAAGCAGCTTCCTGTGGTCCTCGCTCTTGAGGACATGACTGGCAGCCGAGGTACTGCAGATAACCTGCTCATTGCATCAAAAAAGGCAATGAGGACCATGGAGATTGATGATGGAAAGTGAGTCATAGCTGTGACGACAGACAATCCCACTGTTATGCAGGCTTTCCGCTGAAAATTTCAGGAATCTTACTTTTGGGTTCTCATAAGTGTTGTCTTCCCTGCAGACTTTGTCGTGGTTTGATATGTCAATAATATAGACATTCCTGTGTTTCCTCCATAGCTTAAACACCCTCATTGGCGAGATATGCTCATTCCCACTGATGAAGCAAATTGTATCAAAGTTGACATATATTGTGAACTTCTTCAATTCATCTCACTACTGGGGCGGGCAACTCAATGGCGAAGCAAAGAAGCAGGGTATCAATCGGAAGATGAAACAAAACTGTGAGTCTCGATTTTATGCACTCGTGTTACAAAGCATGAGTGTCCTTGCCTACCGGTAGGCCAATTTCAAACTTGATGTTCATATCCTGACAAAACCACACCTACAGGAGTCCACTGTTGCATACATGTTTGCGTCCCAATGCCCAGAAAAGAACCAACAATCAGACACCAGTTGCCCCTGCAGTTGTTGCAACGGTACTCCATGATGTTCAGTACTGGAAACTGCTCGATCAGCTCGTGAAGACAGTTAAATTCTTGGTTGATGCAATCGGGAACTTGGAGTCACGTGAAGCTACACTTGCTGATTGCATGTTGGAGCTTATCCGCTGTGCGAGGCAGATGTCCCAGCTGAAACTTGATGCTGAGGATGATGACACTGGCTTCTGGATGCACACAAAATCTGTTTTCAACCATCGGTTCCATGCAATAAACACTGACCTCCATTCTCTCGCACTCTTCCTCCATCCAATGTGTCGCAAACTTGCTGTGACAGATGCCTCAAAAGGAAGACCATTTGATTTCATGGTTAAAACTGCACTCGCTGTCGCTAAACAATGGCGATGGGAAGAGCAAAAGGCCAAACTGCTCGTTGATGACCTCAAAGCATATAATCTGTGTCGTGCACCATTTTCAGGTGGACATGCCGATGGATTAGCATGTGGGAAAGTCTCGCAGTCAGCGCTAACGGACATCCTCTGAAAGCACTTGCAATCACACTCTTATCCATCATTCCCCACACCGCTGATGTCGAACACCTCTTCTCAGATATGGGTAGCACTCAGTCTCCGAAGCATTGCAATCTCTCAGTCAACACATTCAAAGCACTGGCGAAGATTTGAACAAATCTTCGCTACCACAGTCATCAAAAGGCCGTGGTTAATGACAAACCAATTTGTCGACATCATGCACACATGCACACCAGTGCCCAGCCAGGCATCAATGTTGATGTAGCTGCTGATCTAGAAGCCAATTTTGCATGGGCGCCACCACTTGCACCTCAGACTCAGAACCTCAATGATGATCTTGCAGGTCCTGAATCTATATCACTCGATGAGATCGACACCGCATTTATGCTACTGGAACACAAGAAAGAAGCCATGGAACGAGTGCCGGTTGACGGAAATGAAGTGTTGGAGGGCTGAGTTTATGATTTTGCAGAATTGGAGCATGTCGACCAAGGTCTTGCACTGAAATCTGTTGACGACGAGATAATGGTAGTTGATCACACCTCACACAACAACAGACTGTGGGATGTGGATGTGCTGATGTGTTCTAATGGTGTTTCCTAGTGACACTTACCATACATTGTCATACACATGGCCTTGTAGCACTTTGAAAATTTTGCCAACCAGCAGAGGTGGTGATTCTGCCACTTCTGCAGGTTATGCCGGCACAATTGCCCGCAAATAATCGAGTCCTAGCATGTCTTTGTTTTTGGGCTCCACATGCTCCCTGACACAAGACTCAGTGCGAATCTGCTGGTCCACCTTAAAACATGATATCTGGAAAGACATATTCACGCTGCAGCACAACACCCACTCGCTGTTCGAAAAATTCGGTTATCCCCATGGCCTGAGTCAGTGCCGGTGTGAATTTGACTCAAGTCTTTTTACTGATGGAGGATCATGTAGCCTACAAGACATTCTACCCTCCATTCAAGATGTGCACTGAAGCAACTTGTGAACGACGAGCAAATGGGTTGCTTTTGAACAAGGTTGAACAAGTCCAAGTTGTGTATGTGAGTCTCGAACATGGGATGATGCCTGCATATGATGTTGCAATGCAATGTGAATGTGCATGTTACATCTGTCTCATTGTAGCTAGCCAAAGTCAATGTTGAATGGGTGCCAGGCTGCAAAATCACTTATCACCACAATTACAAAGTCAGTGATAAGGACCATATCTACTATGACTACACAGAAGGACTGCCTGATGCCATTCAAGTTGGTACGCACCACTATGTCAATATTCGGGTGGGTCAGCTCTGGAAGACCATGATGCGCGTCGCTTGGTGTGTTTACATTGCCACACTGTCTAAGTCTGGTTGCTGATCATATCTCAAGTACATTGGGAACTAACTGTGCCCGAATATACAACTCTTCTGTCAGCCATCAAAACAAGTTTCCTCTTCAGTGGCCTTCGCCTGAGGTCACACTGGACCATGTTTGGGATATTTTCATAATTATCTCTCTTCTCGAGGACTGCTGTCATCGCAAGCGCTCCCTCATTGTCAAACAGACCGGGACTCAATCAGAGTGGTTCAATGATGCCATGGCACATCGCAACCAGCGTATGCATTCCTTCGGGCAGCCTGATGCTCACCGTCACAAATGCACAAAGTGTTGCCATGTATATGAAGCTTCTACTGATGCAGGTCTAGTATCCGTCAATAAATTAAACTGTTGACAATCTCATTGACATATTTTTTGTCTCTACAGCTGCACAATTCGTTCGCATTGTTGTTGTTGATGGGGTCACAGTCAGCAGACCATGCTGCTCGGTTCTTTACTGCTTTGAGTCTCTGCGGTCAGTAAATGACTGCTTTTGTCATTTGCATATGGCTGAGCATGGGAACCAGTGCGCAATCATCAGCTGCACCAACAGTATTACCCCAGGCAGCAAGACATGTCAAGACCCAAACCACAAGGCTGTTGAGGCGCTGCACACCTTGTGTGGTCAATCACATTTCCAGCTTCGTGAACGACTTGAGCGGTCTCGTGCCATCATGGATAATCCTGCTCATGTGATTCCTAAGAGCACTGTACCTGACGGTGATATGTCAGATGAAGGCCTGCAAGAATTTGAGGTGGATCATAGCCAAGATTGCTTGCCAGCGCTGAAGAAGAAGAAGAAGAAGAAGAAGAAGAAGAAGAAGAAGAAGAGGAAGAAGAAGAAACTTCAAGCTCAGTTTGGATGCAACCACACTGTTAAGGTCGTGCTCAAGGGAGAGGTTACTCAAAGGGCTTTGGCTTCAGCTCGTGTGCTGCGCCCCTTACCTGAGTATGTGCCCTTTAATTTCTGGGGGACAGAGGGGAAGTCCGGGGAGTTCCGGAGGACTTAGTGTCGGTGGAGTTCGGCGGAACTCCAGAAGGTTTATACTGGGACGGAGTAAGGCTACTATGGAAGTCTGGAGTAGAAACTGAACAGAGGTTAGACTACCCTCAGGTAGAGTCGGAGAAGTAGTCCTAAGGTTTAACCCCTAAGACTCGGAGGTGGACAAGAGATGAGACTCAAGTCTGGAGATTGCAGGAATGAGCAGAACTAAGATGATATTCGAACTCAGGAGTTCCAGAGTATTACAGGGGTTTATATACTGTAGGTAACATGTAAGTAAATCAGTCAGCAAAGGTAAGGGCTATGTACGAAGCATGTGGAAAGTCTATTACTAAGTGTAGCGGATCAAAGCAGTGAAGTTGGAAATGAAGTAGGAATGGACGGATCAATAAGCATAGCGGAAAGAACATAACCGGTAACCAGAGCAATAGCTAATCTAAAAGGAGTTAGGGGTGAGTGCAGAGATGAAGGCGGAGCACCGGGCGGAATAGTAAGATGGAGGACCGGACTTTAATGGAGTAGATCTGGAATTCCGGATCCGGAGGTATGGGATATGACACGCATGCACTGTGAGGTGTTGATTGTTGCTCCGTGTGGGATCATACATGACCGATGAACATTTTACTGCGCCGAAGGTGTTGGCAGTGTTGCGGTATGTTTTCTTCTACGTCGTCGCACTGCAGCTACTTGAACTGTTAGTAGGTGTTCATCAAAAAAGCCTTTCCAGATCCACTGACAAGACCGTCACATATTTTCTATGATAACAACTGCCATCTTGCTCAGCACGTCAAAGATGACCCATTCTTCAACGACATTGGCCTATCCGTTGACATCTTTCATTTCAATTGCAAGCACTCTGAGAACGACCTCTTTTGTCAAGAAAATTGCAACCCCATGGCCTTCCCAGAGCTTACAGTTGATGGTGATGGGAAGTGGTACTTCAACTCGTCTGTGTGTGAGCAGACAAACTCGTGGTTTGGGAAGTTCAACTCAATCACTCGAGGGATGAAGCCCATTAAGTTTGACTTCTACCTAGATGAGGTCATCCTGTGCAGGAACCGCCTTACATTAGAGAAGTTGAAGAGGGAGCACTGGAGGCTGTCGCAGTGGGAGTCCATCAAATCTTTAGAACATACTACATGAAAGGCTCATTACAAATCAATAACTGGTGTCTAGACTCGTTACAAATGATACAAAACGAATGAATGAAGATACTAGCATCTAGACTGCCCTAAGCTCCCATGCACGATACTTAGTCAAGAATACAGGCCATAGTGCAGGCTTTGCACTGCTCCGCATGTATTTGTCATGAAGTGTCTGAGGTGCACGGAACCACCTTGCACGGTTGTCGTGGAAGGTGGATTTCTTGAATGGTAGGTGGAAATGCGCCTCGAATGCAACTTTGACAGTGGATTTCTTCAACCATTTGGCAAGTTCACAGATCCCAAACCCTTTGACAACTTCAACGATGGAGAAATCAGTGGGCCAAGCCTTGATCTCATCAATGTTGATAGCATCTGAAAGTGTATCACCATGCTCCTCCCATGAAAGTGACTCGACAGAGACCTGGTGTGTGCATTGGCGATGACGATGTGGTACAGGAGTGTCTCCGAGTGACTCAGAGACTTGGCACTGGCACTGGTGTGAGGGTCCCACATGTTCAATTTGGTGCTGGCGTCGAGGTGGGAGTTCTGGAGAGGAAAGTTCCTGTGAGGGTGTAGGTGAGTGTGCACCTGCACACAGACATTCATCAAAAGGTTGCTGGAAAGAGCCTGGTACAACTGTCGGAGAAGAGAAGATGACTGAAGATTGTTTGTGCTGAATACGTTTCCATGGAGGTGATGGTGAGATCAGAGGTGTGGATGAACGTCAACGAGCTGGCCACTTGCGGTGAGTTGTGATGATGACAGGTTGGTCACTTGCAGGTTCTTCGTCAAGGGCATCAGTGCTAGCACTATGTTGACGGCTGTGGATGCCACCAGTGCATGGCCTCCAAATGGGTGAGGGCGAGTTAGCATAGAGCATTTGGTCAACCTCAAATTCACTTGATGACAGTACTAGTGAGGTATGAGGCAGCGGAAGCTGCAACCAGGAAGGGAGAGCTGGAGGCGATGGTTTAAGTTCAGCTGGTTGTTGGCTCTTTTGGTTGGCAGCACAAACTACAGCACAGTCAGCGGCAAGGTGAGTGCGCATGTTCAGCTGAGTACTACTTGCAGCGCATGGTGACAAAAACAGAAGGAGGTCATCCAGTTCATGGCAATCTGTGACATGGGCATGCTTCAAGAACAACACATCACCCTCACGTACAACCACCATATGGTCTTGATGGATGCCCTGCCAACGATGTGTTGATGTGTTGAGGAGTTGGAGAAAAGACGGCCCCACAGCGAGCTGATCTACTTTGCTGTGATGGACAGCGGGCAGCCTGAGTTCTGCAAGGACCTCGTATGAGCAGTAGAAATGTGGAAACTGAAAGCCGCATTGAAAGACAAAGCATGTGGCAGGGGCACCATCCTACAATGATCTTGGTGAGCAAAATGAGATAATTATACACCAAAAACATACCTCTAAGAACCCATAAATGGTAACACTATACCTGGCACGTCGTGCACTCTCTATCTGTGCAGTGTCACGACAGCGGTCTTCCTCCTCTAGCGACTGCTCACATGCGATTTGTTGAGTGAACTGTGGTGGCATCTGTCGTGCAAATCGTGGAAGAGTTGATGACTTTGCAGGTGGGTTGAGGGTACGTGATCCAGATGTGCCGGTGTCCTGGACAGGAGGGGGATCCAAAGATATAAGTTGATCAATCTCCTCGTCGTCTTCAAGTTCAGACACTGCACGGCCCTTGCCCTTGTCAGCAGAGGTAGCGGCGGGAGCAGATGGCAGAAGTGCAGGCATCATGCAGGTTGTGTGGTTCATCATCCAGCTCGAGGTTCTCCATTGATGGACCATGCATATCAATGTGATCTGCGACCCCTTCATAGCCACCTAAGGCACGACAGTGCTTGCGACAAACACACCACGAGCAGAGCACATTGACTTGATGAGAACTGTAGCCAACAATGAAGCACTTCACTTTGGGCCTCAGTTTTCGAGGCGGTGATTTGCAATGACGAGAATCTGTGGCTTTGGGAGATGATGATGGGCTGTCCTTTCGATGGTAGGCGAAGCGGAACAACTGGCAGCGCTTCATGGTTTTGCTGTGTGTGTTCTTGCCGCCATCAGGTTTTGTACACTGGAGGATCATCTGTGAGGGAACAGAACATAGAGAGTGAAAGAAATAAACCTGCCTTGACCATCCATCTCCCTTGGTTTTCATTTTCATCGCTGCAACATATAAACCACTCCAGCTCATCACCACATGTATTACATACTACCATCCAATCCAGCGGAGGACCATCACCCAAGTCACTTGAAGTTGACATGACTAGAAAGACATGGTGGACTGGGGGCGGGTATCAATTAGTGAAGGCAAAAACCTGTATAGGTTACTGGGCGTGCATTGACAATGGAAAGACAAATGACATACTTGGAAAACTATACAGGCAAACATACTGTTGTAGGTCATGAAGACCAGGTAATAATGTTGATGAAGAGTGGGGCAGGAAGGCCAGTGGGCATCTCGCTAGTGAGGATGATGGTGGTTAGAGCAAGAAGGCAGCGACATCCTTATCTCAGTATCTAATTGTGTTGTTTGGTTGTGTTGTCAAAATGCGAACTTCAGATGGACAGATGGACGGACCCCCTTGGCAGACAGGCGGACAGGCGGACAGACAGGTGGACCCTGTGGACTTTTGAGAATTCCGGTTTCTTGTGTTAGTGGGGGGAGGATATATCTAACTGGCTTATTAGCCAGAGACCCTCATACATCTTTCTGTCTTGTTATCCACTGTCCAGGATGTATCCTTGGGTGGATCCCAGCAATGGCTTCACAGGACCAGCCCATGGGGGGTGAATCTCAGCTATACATCATTCCCAGCACATTTTCACATTTCTGGCCACCTACTGTGGGAATTTCCCCACAACACCAAAAACATCGCCCATTTGGGAATCTCCACAATATCAATTATTCCACAAATCATTCAAGCTACTCATAGACTATCAGTAATACATGCATATTTATTTCTTATGCTAAGGATCAGCTAGATATGGGGCGGAAATTTGAGATCTGATGTAAAGGGGGTATTTCTACTGATTAGAAGCCCATATGGTAATCAAGAGTGTTATCGGTGGTCAGACACCTGGGCTGCCTTTCATATATATCTCTAATGATAGCCTTAACATTTGAGAAAGATCCACCAAGGGTTGAGTGAATGCCAAGGAAACTAACATATGTGTAATTAGTGACAATTGACATTTGTTCACACAAAGTCACATTTATATATGATACAGGTCAAATATTTCATCAAAAATGTGTATGATACATGGTAGACTACATAAGGAACCTATAATACACACTGCCCTGAGGGTAGAGGGCGGGTGGAAGAGATGTAGTGAAAAAGTGAGTTGACCTAGCATTAAAGTCCTATAAATACTCAACTACCCATTTTCGATGTTTTGGGCATTTGAAGTTTCCCACATTTGATTTCTTATCTATTTCACTTCCATAGTTTGCACTTCTGATTGGATCATTCTGTAAATTTAGTCCTATGATACTGAATATATGTGAAATGTGCTACAGGTGTCTGATTAGTAGATTTCAATGTTTGGAATGTATGGGCCCCTTATCAGTACAAGTAGCAAGTATGTGTAATAGCTCAAAGCTCCGGTCCCTTTTGAGCTGATCCTAGTCATAAAAAGCAAGTATATATGCTATGCTAATGATATATGAATGAGTAGGATTATTAATGCAAGGATAGAGTAGTCAGAAACATCAAACATGTGAAAAATGTGATTTGTCAAGTTTTTGTTCCTGTAGAAGGATCCTATAGGTTTCCTGGAGTATATATGTGATAGATATACTCTAAATATACATAGGAGTGGACACCATACCCTCCTTGAGGTCCGGTCCTACAGGAAAAATTTTCACAGGGGGTAAACCACCAGGAGATGGGGGATGCACTACACAACAAGGTTTTATCCTATGGTCCTGAGCTCCTGATACATTGTTCATACTGTTGAATAGATGCTGGGTATTGTGTTTCAAAGGCTCTCTGGCTAGAAATTAACATATGAGAACGCATTTTGTATTTTCTTGTATATATGCTATATCTATTGATGTAGGACGCTTCAGGGGGTCAAATAAAGATTGAAATCTCTTCATATATACTCTGAAACATGGTCTGAATATCCTAGAACACTTCCCTATTAAAGGGGCAAAAGTGCGAAAGTGTTCTATACCCTAACCTATTTTGAATGGCCCCTGGAGGAGGAGGAGACACACAAATAAACAAAAAAAGCGGTCTATTATATTTTATTATACATATATATACCAAACTACTACTTAGATACAAGGGGGGACCTATTGTGGTGTAGTGGTGAAGCTGCAGTGAGGTGGGGAGGGTGTGGGAATAATTGATATTGTGGAGATTCCCAAATGGGCGATGTTTTTGGTGTTGTGGGGAAATTCCCACAGTAGGTGGCCAGAAATGTGAAAATGTGCTGGGAATGATGTATAGCTGAGATTCACCCCCCATGGGCTGGTCCTGTGAAGCCACTGCTGGGATCCACCCAAGGATACATCCTGGACAGTGGATAATAAGACAGAAAGATGTATGAGGGTTTTTGGCTAATAGTCCAGTTTGGATATATCAATATAGCACTATGGGCTGGACGTGTGCATGAGGCGTTAAAGATTTTATATGTGAGGTAAGAACAAGCGATACCAGGAAATGAACACACTCTAGAACACTCCAGACAAGAGGAAACAAGCATAAGTCGACTTGAAGAACGAGGAAAAATCAGCGATAATGAGTTTCCTAGTCCTTTACACAGGATATGGAACCACCACTACTTGATCATCGACAAATCACATCACTGAAAATCAAGATCTGCTATAAACCATTGTATCCCCCTTATAATGGTCATAATACCTACAATCGGGTGAAATATGGCAGGTAGTTATATAATGTCATATATACCTTTAAACACCTAGCCTCCTTGGCCGATTTAAATAATAATCATACATATTTGTCAGACTACCAAGTATGACATGTAAGTGAAGAGATTATCATCCTTTTCGTGCGATACACTACCTTATAACTGCACAACGGGAAGTCAGACTTTAAGCAATGGCAACTGAAATATACAGAAGACAATTAGCTAGCTAGTATTGGACATCATATATGGCTTTAAACACGTAGCCCTTGTGGCAAATCTACATAATGATTATATGTGTGTGCCGGGACTCTTAAGTATGGTGTGTAAGCAAATGAATCATAATGAATGCATCACAGTATAATACCTGCATAGTGAGTGACCAGAAATCAAACATTGAGAAATAGCAATTACCATGCTGAAGAGGCTCATTTGACTAGCAATTAGATTTGCAACAAGGAGGACATAAGCTGTATATTATTTTCGCTGACCTACATTGTAGGCAGACACTTGCAGGATTGGCAGGAGCAGACACAGTATATCATTCCAAAGCTCTAATATATTGATGCGACTTGCATTGCAGAATTAGGTGCTTCGAGACAGAATTGTTGGTATGGAGCTGGTAGCCCACATCTATCAGTGCAGTGTGCGCTACCAGAGCTTGCAAGTCAGGTAGACATGTCCCCAATCACTCGTAATGCTGTCCTTGACGCAAGCACACCTGACTTTCAATACCACAACATCACACACAACTCACTACCTGAAGTCACATATGTATCACATATGTGTTGGTTACTAGATACTAGATGGGTGATGAAGGTGGACCACTCGTCTCGACCATTTGGTGGCGCAGAATGTTTGGACACATTATCTATTGTTCGGAGAGGGTCTTAATGTTATTGCTTATTGTACTGCTCAGATCTCACTCGGCAATGAGCAACATTATGAGAAAATTCAATCTTTCATTGTACATATTAACTGAAAATTGTACAAGAAAGTTACATGCAGCTCGCAGTTAAGTACTAGCCTAAGTAGGTTCCCTTATTCTAACCCAACTAAGCTAGATCCAGTGTCTGGCCAAAGTCATGGTGACTGACATTTTGTTTGCATGTGTCATATACCTGATCCGACTGCTCTGATATCAATATCCGCCTCGCTTTCCGACAACCTCTGCTCCATCTATTCCTCCGCTCTGTTCAATCATTGACCGCATCCGCCCCTACGTTTCCGCTCAACCGCCCAACCGGTCCCCTTCCATAATGCCTCCATTCAACTGGATCCGCTTTCCCCTTTTAGATATATACTTCCCCCTTCGGTACATAGACCCTTACTTCCGGATCACTGGTAATTCCTATTACCACTCGATCACTGATCCAACGCGTACATATTGATATCTGCTCCAACTTATGTCTTCGCCTGTGTAAAGTACTTACAAACTATATCCTTGGTACATAGCTTTACTACATAGTTATCCTGATCACTGCCTCATACATAGAAGTATATAACATATCCTGTACTTAGATATTTTCCTTAGTCTTAATATTACTAGTCTTCTCGCAGTTACCTTTTGTGAGAATTCTCAGTAGGACCTTGCCTCCTCTGGACACAAGTCTCAACTTGTTGTCACCTCCGACCCTCCGACCCTCCGCTCTGACTTAGAGCCATGCTCTAAGTGTCCCCCTTATTTCTCCACCCCTATCAATATTCCCCTTGCCCCTTTTCCCATCCTCCGCATTATCCTCGGCCTTCCCCACTCCTACCAAATATTCCCCCTGCTCCTATCCACCCTCCACATCACTCCTCGCCTTCTCCGCTCCGCTTCTAGTCGGCCCCGCCACTGGTAGTTCTTACTTCCCGACCCTCAAAGTGGACCTAAGTGGTCCACTCGTCCTATCATCGGACAATGTTGGACCCGCTCCAAATTTGGGGCACGTACTCGGCTAAGGGCGCAGTGCAAGAGCTGAAGCCAAGCCCAGACACCTCTGCCTCCTGAGCCGGCACGGTACCTAACAGCATGCTGCAGGCAATAGTCAGAAACATATTTTCAACCAAAAACTTTTCTAAAAATGAAACCCTGATGGATCAATGGGAGACAGTGTAATACTGCCAAAGCTACTCACTGGTTCCACCAAAGTAAGAGGTCGTCGACTTCTTTCGCTGCTTCAGGCATTGTAGGAAGCTCAAGATAGTCAATGATGTTGTCATAGAATTCTTGGTTGTTGAATTTGTCATCAACAATGTGCCAAGATCCAGCGCTTGACAACGCAAATCTAAGCTAAACCCTCTAATCACCAAAGCGCGCAGACATTTTGAGTTAAATGGTTTGTACCTGAACAGATACATAGGCTATGGCTCAAGGTTGGATAGATCGCATATTGAGTAGTGTTGAAATGTCGCGCCAAGTGCGACGCTCACCACTGTTCTTGCTCTGTGCAGAACGAGCCATCGAGTCAACAGGTTGTTCCTCGTCTGTGGAAGTTGGAGAGGTAAACATGCGTTTAAATGCCTGGAGACTGTATTCAGTATGCTTCTACCACACATATTAATTTTACCTTTATAAGTAGCTCACCTTTAAACAAACCATTGGTAGAATTTTGGAGGTCATAGTGTCCATTCTTGTACAGGAATGAAGGCCAGGAACAAGTGGTAATACGAAAATCAGGATGGTAGTCTCGAATGGAGGCTCAAACACTTTGAAGAAACAAGTTAGTTATGGCACAGCTCATAAAAGAGCCCTTACATGGGATTGCTCCAGTCGTAATCAACTGGGCACAGGAGTTTGCCTGTCATGTCGTGGTAAAAACCCCAACCAGATTTGTCTTGCCTGTGAATAGCAGGATTTGGTGTGGGAGTACGTTCCATTAGCCAATTGGCAACAGTGTGCTTGAGACCAGCAGAGTCGTCTCCTCTGGCGCCATCAGAGCTTTCATTTAACTGGATGCAAGATACAGTGATGTTTTGTCAGTGAACTGTTTTGGGAGTATCACCTTGTTATATGCAAAAGTGAGAACTTCATGCTCAGCTGATGACTGTAGCAATTTACAAGCCGAGGGACACCATACCATAAGTTTCTTGAAGGAGCGATACCACCTATTTTCACTGGAACATGACCAGAGGGTTAACCAGGACAATTTTGTGAAGATGTACTTACTCTGGGTCATCTGAATTGATCATGTCCGCGCATCAGGAAAATGTGGTAAGGCTATATAGCCACCCATAGCGCTATAGACTGCTATACAGACTCCATAGCCCTATAGCTCGTATAGCCAAGTGCCCAATTGTGCAGGCTTACTACACCAGTGTATAGTGCTATATAGCTCTATTAAAGTTGCTATAGCTGGGTGGAACATACCACAACTATTGTAGCTATTATAGCTCAAAACACAAAGCAAAAATTTCTCTTAATAGCTGTTTGTTGCCATGATAGTGTTCTCAAAATTAAAAAAAGCGAAAATTCCAAATTATATTTCAACTACTACAATACATGTAAACTAATAACTACAAAACAGGCAAAAATGCGAAAATTACAGGAGGAAGAGGCAAGAGAACTAGAAGGAAGAATCAGAGAGGAAAGATGAATACAAAAAAAAGAAAGACTTACCAAATAGTGAAAATTGCGAAAATTCTTGAGGGAAGAGGAGGGAAGGGAGCTAGAAGGAGAGGATCAGACAGGAGGAAGTGAGAGTCAGAGAAAAGACTTGCCAAATGGTCAAAAATGCGAAAATAGTTGGGGGGAGGAGGAGCAGGAGGGAAGAGAGCTAGAAGGAGAGGGTTAGAAAAAAGATTAGTCAAATAGTCAAAAATGCGAAAATTATGGAGGGAGACTTACCAGAGTTCAAAGCACCAGCACCAGTACCAGCACCAACAACATCAACACCAAGAGAAGGATAGAGAAGCAAGAAGAAGAGAAGAGAGGCAAAAACTCGAAAATTGTAAGAAAAATATGGAAGATAATCTAATGAGGGGGCAGTGGGGGGGGAAGGAAAGAATGGGAAAAGACTCGTTGGTTGACCGCATTTCTGCTTACATAAGCAGTGCCAAACAAAGCCACAACACAAGACTTGGTGAATTTTCGAGTTTTTGGTTAATAGGACTAGGATTATGACAGTAAGAAAAAGACAATGAAATTGACTGTTAGCATTAGGATTTTGAATACACATAAGGTGAATTTTCGCATTTTTGCTTACATAAATAAGGTGTACCTTAACACTTTTGAACCCTTCAATTCCAAGTATTTTCCTTATAACTCACTAAGATCTTGACCTATTGAAGTCATTAGACTATGGATAGACTTCCCTTGACAAGGACTACAACTTTGATTTAATCGAAAAAAGTTCCCATGGTCAAGTTGCTTTCTTGAACCCTTCAATTTCGAGTATTTTCCTTATAACTCACTAGGATCTTAACCTATTGAAGTCATAAGACTATGGATAGACTTCCCTAGACAAGGACTACAACTTTGGTTTTCATCGAAAAAAGTTCCCACGGTCTACTGGGGTCTATAGTTGTTGAAATGTTTTACTTCTAAATACACTTACCAAACTTTATGGTAATATATAGACTTTCATGATGTCTATACTGGTCTATAGAGCTGTGGTGTGCTATCGGGGCTATATAGAGGATGGTCCTCTATATAGAGATATAGTTTTTCCTGATGCGTTGGATTCATTGGAAGCACCCAGTCCAATGTGCCTATTGAATTCTGCTACCAGATCTTCAACGCGCTCGGTCAGGCACATCCTTGAGTGCGGCAATTCGTCTTTTAAGAGAGACTAGTGGGTGAATTTCATTGTTGTCTGGTTCAGATGGAGATGGGGATGAGGTCGCCATCGCTCGTGGATGAGAATGTAAAGTGGGGACTTGGAAGTAGGAATGATGGTCAATTTAGGGAAGGAAACATAGCGGAAATGAAGTACGCACTTTGAAACAGCTAACTTCTTGGGGATCCCTGGCATGGTACCAATAGTCCCCACACAACCATCATGTAGGAATATCAGTTCCATACATTCTTCAAACGGTTCTGCATGGACGGTTCATACATCTGAGAGAGCCTCTCTTTACGTTGACAATTTGAAGCTTTCCCTAGCTTTCACCAACCTTAAGCGAGCGCTCTCATTGGTGGAGAGGACAAGAAATCCCGGTTCGACCAAGACCATACCAAACAGGGATCATTCAACGATCGTTTTTCGATGGGCCCAAACTCTGATCGGCGCCTACACCACATACATATCGATTGAACAGGTGACAGGGTCAATTAACTACTATCAGCAGCATTTGCTCTGGGGTGATTCTGTCAATCAATGTAATTAGATCAGAGGTGGTGCATGAACTGTCAGCAATTACATAAAACCTTGCAGTCAACCTGAGTAAAGGCGAAGCAAGAAAAATGATTTCTTGAGTGGAATGGAAAGGCAAGTACTCTAAACCAAATCAGAAGTGGAGACACTAAACTAAGGGATAATTACCTGAATGATTCCGTGGATTGATGCAATTAGCTCAAAGACGGGCCTGCGCCTAATCAAGTTAATGTGTGTGAACTGACGGTGATTACATGAGATCTTGTGGTCAGCTTGAGTAACGATGGAGCAAGAAAAAAACATTCTGTTGAATGAAATGGAAAGGCGGGGACTCTAAACCAAGGGATAATGTCAGGTACATAGCTGGAATGACACGGTGTCTGCTGTGGGTGAGGAAAATAGACTCTGGGGTGATTCAGATGTCTAACAAGGGTGCAAGACTAATACTTGTCCTGAGGGGATTGCTACTGGGTAGCGGGTCCTCAAGTAAGTGCGAGGAAAGCAAAGACTAGACTCTGTCTAGCGACCTGAAGGGTTCTGGGCCTTACTAGGACTGGGAACGCACTGATATGGAAGGTACATGACGAGCGGAACAAAGTGCGCGATGAGCGGAACAAAGTGCGTGACGAACGGAACAAACACACGACGAGTGGAACTAATGTGCAACAAGCAGAACTAATGCTGAACAAACGGAACTAACAGAGGGAAAAGGAAACTACGAGCCTGTAGGAGGATGATTGGGCAAAGTTGGACCAGGCTTGTGTCTGGTACTTGCTCCAAGTCGTCAGATCTGATGTCAGGCGTTTCAAGCGGAACTCACGGAGGCAGGAACGTTGCAATGAGATCAAGAATAGATTTGGGAAGATATTTTAGACAGTGAGTGGAGTACTGGGAAGTACTCTGTAAGTGGAAGTGGAGTCGAGTCTATCAAAAGGTAAAAAACTAAGATCCCATCTATTGCTATCTATATAGGAAGGGGTTCTGGAAAGTGCTATGCTACAACCAGGCGAGGCTGTGAGATAAGAAACCGGTTCCGAGTAGCGGAAGGATCCGTATAAGTATCGTAACACATGTGAAATGAGATAGGAACATGTCAGTAACACGGGGAACGTAGCTAGTACTCACCAGTGAGGATGGAAGGACGGGGACAGGACAGAGGAGGACGTTCCGAAGACTAAAGGGATATGATGTGCGTGGTGCACAATTGTTCCGCTGGGTTCCGCTTGGTTCCGTGTAGCGGACGGGTCGGATAAGACGCGGATGGGTAGCGGAACAGTAGTGGAACTCATGGGAAGATGCTGGTAAGGCTTGGGAATTATATGGGATATGGGCCTACAGTGGGGATGTTCCCCACACTGCAAAACAAGTTCTGGGTCTGGTTTGTGATGTGTTAAATGCTTGCTGCCTAGGAGATTGTTGTTAGTATTGGTACATCAAGTACAGCTTACTAATAGTCACATGACTCGGAGGAGTAGATACAGCCGTTTGGACCGTTTGCAAAGGCACGTGAGTTTGGGTGTCATGTGAGACATTGAAAGTTTTCACCAAGTACATACTTAGTACTTACTGCACGAATGGGACATAGACTCTGTCATTTGAATGTAGCTTCCCATTTCTTTCACAGTGACTCAGCATATGCACTTAACCTATGTACTTATTTATACTTTCGGCCATATGCAACTATACCCTGTGTATTGCTTGAACATATTTTGGACAGTCCTGGAAAAGCAAAGTGCAATGGCAGACTGGATTTATTCTATATAGTGCTTGTGTAATGACTGCGCTTAACCGCACGTACCACGTCCCTTTGATTTGTTTGTCTTTCTTTTGACCTTTGACTTTACCCCTCAAATATGTGCTTATATTCAATATCTGTCTGTCATTGTGATACTGATATATATCTCTTATTTATTCAATCTGAGTAACTTAGCTACTCCTTATCTCATTATATTACTCCCTGTTTATCCTGAGTCTCATATAGCCCTAGCTGCACTTACTTATATACAAGTTGGAGTACTAGAGTTACCTTAGTGTTTTCTGGACCCCCAAATCCCAGACTTTTATCCTGTCATTCAACCAAAAGCATTCTTCTCTCTGTGTCGTTGCCTTTGAGCTTTGCACGCTAAATAGCCAATGCCACATCTTTTTTGACATACAGAAGTCTATCCTAGAACTTAACAACTGTTACGACTAGGATAGTTCTTCTTCAGCATTCCAATAAAGGATGATCAAGGCTGAAGTGTATCGTGAGTTCTAAGATCAATGGTTCTGGCTAGTCAAGTGTCAAGGGCTCACTAGATCAAGTATCCAGGCTAGTCTGCTGGAAGGCAGCTAGATCAGTGAACTTGAAGTATCAGGAGAGAACCTAGTAGATTCAAGTTAAGAAATACAAGTATAGGAAACATGATATATATATGTAACAAGAAGGTAGTTTAGGGCTGGTCTGTAGGTGGATGACCCTATCAAGAAAGGTAAGCGAGAATAGGAAGACAGTATCGGCCAATCAGAAAAGGAGATGAGAAATGGTGCAATGTTGAATCGGCCAATCAGGGAACAGTATGAGTAAGCATATAGGTAAGTGTTCACGTGTTGGACGTGTTGATAAGCAGTTATGGGACTCAATGAGTAAGTAAAGAAAGAAAGAGAAAAGAAAATATAGTGCCATTGTAACATTACCCCCTTCGTATCGTTGAAGTCACTGACTGCAACCTAGTCAAGCCTTGCATCATTGAGGTAGATGGGGTCTACATCGATGTCATTGTAGGAGAGTAAGTCCTCCTCTTGCACCACGTCCTCTTGTGCTTCCCACTCAGCTAGATGGGTGTAGAACCCTTCAGTGTTGCTAGTCATCCCCCTGGATGCGCTGATGGTTTCTCCTCGTAGAGAAGGATAATATGGAGAAAGGTGTCCTGCAGAGAGTGTCCTGCAGACCCTACACCTGTAAGATGGGCAGTTTTTGTGACAGTGCCAAAGTTCCTTGCATATGCGGCAAATGATGTTGTAAAAGGGAGGACTAGGGGTCTCTTCCTTAGGAATGGGAGTCGGTGATGGTGGGGTCACACAACACCCTGGGGTGATGATGCATTAAGTCTTATAATTGTAAGATACTTGTAATGCATGAGCGACTACAATTGTAAGCCTGAATCATGCATTAATTCATTACAGTTGTAAGATAGTTGCCCCTAAGACACACCTACCCTGTCTCTGCCTGCCCTGTCTCCGGCATCCAAATTCCAGTTCACATGGTACCTTTGCTGTCAAGCACAGTGACCAGAAGTGTGTTCCTGACCAGAAGCATGTTCCCCCCAGGAATCAGATTGGTTCACATGGTACCTTCGCTGTGAAGCACGCTGACCAGAAGGGTGTCCAGATCCAATCTAAGGTACCACGAAGCATTACATACACACCACACACATACTTCGGGGATGCAAAATAGACATATATTGGCAATAATGTACACAGGCACATAAGCAACTACACCTCGGGTGGAGGTGGCGCCGAGAGACTAGGGAGGTCAGCAGCATGGTCTGCGCTAGAATGAACCACGTTCGACAAGGCTATGGTGTTGGGAGAGAGAAAGGGAGACCATAAAGTCTGGAAATGATTGGTGAACACTCAGCAAATGTTTGCCTGCTTGGCAGCATAAGCTCGTATACCCTCGAGACACCCTGTATCCTCCTCCACGCACCGATGCCCCTGCTTATCCCACCAGCTGGCCTGCCACCAAAAAAATTGAAGGACACGACACATTTCTTCATGGAGCAATTCGACCTCCTCAGCCCAGCACATCACACAAGCTCGCACTTTGCACCATTCTACCCTCATGCCTGATCTAGTGTTAGTTTAGGCTGTGACCACCAACATTGCCACTCACCGTCTTCATCTGTACCATCTCCACCACTATCTATGCCACTCATCCTCCAAATCCAGGTCAGTTTTCGTCTCCCCTGCCCAGGAATGATAGCTGGATCAATAAGCGGTCGTATATCGTCGGGCTCCAGTGGCTGAAGTCCTCCTTGCCACCCCACTTTTCCAAGCTCTCCTGCCAGGACATTCAGCGCGTCCCATGAAGCATGGTACCTTGCCGTACAGGCTGCTTGTCTTCCAGTAACATGTTCCAAGGCATTTTGAGCCCTTGTGTTCGCACCCTGCCCATGGACCCAGTCCTTCTTGTACGTCAAGAGTGATGAGCGTATCCGCAGACATTGCCTGAGTTCTTCCAGCACGTCATGTGCCTGAGCCAGGCGTAGTTCCCATTCGTAGAGTCGCAGGCGGTCGTGGCATGGACGATTGCCGATAGCAGAAGGGAGAAAAAGCCTCAAGTCCTCCGCATTATCGATCCCTAAATCAGAGGATGGTGATATTGAAGTAGAGAGTGTGCCATGCATGATAGGCATGTATAGCACTTGCGTGATCCGCCATGACTCGATTTTGCGATGTAAAGTGTTCCTCTGACATTGCAGGGTTCCTTTCTGGGTATCTGTGATGTGGTTACCCAGACCCTTCATGAACCTAGCGACATGCCGTCTGTGTCATGATCAGCATCATAATACAGAGAAGAAAACAACCGAACTTACTGCTCTTCTTCTAAATCCAGACCCAATCCTATGAAGACACTCGGTGAGACCTCTGGGTGCAGTGATACATCTGCCCCCCTTTCCAGCTCCTTTGCCTCCAGTTGCACTAGTTTCAGGCATGCACCAGCCTGCGTGATCGCTATGACAAATCAGCTCCTTTTCCCTCAGTCAACTTTTCAGACGGACCTATTGATTTAGCCTCAAATGGATTTGGCACACACATGTCATTGGGATTATCCTCCCACCTTTCTACCTCTGCCGTCCAGGCTACGCGATGTTCTTTGGTAATGGCAGCATCGAGTTCTTCGAAGGCCACATGGAAGGCCACCTTCTCCTGCATTGCTTCTTTCATCTTCCATAGCAAGCTCGCCCCTGAAATGCACACTTAGAGCTGCTGCTTTGGGGGATGATTATTAATTACCTAAGTTGACGACCTTCTTCCAATTCCAGTCTCCGAAATGATCGTCCAACGTGTCCCATCGACAGCCTGGACCCATCTCTTTCATACTAGAAGCCACTGGGTTGATGTTCGACCATCTTCGCTCTGGAGCCTCGCCATCAGTGAGCCCAACCCAATGAGACCAGTTGAAAGAGAACATTGTCTGGCATTTTGCGATGTGCGCAGGAAGATGGAATTTGGGTACGAAAAAGCGAACAGTTTTGATTGGGTGATCAAGCTGATAATCCTCTGGAAGTGTTACCATCCTGGCCCACAGATTTTTGTGCCACTGGCACGCGATATCATATGACACATTAAGAACTTCGAGAGAGTGGTGACGTAAGGTTGAAAAGAACAGAAAATCCATATTAATATATCTGGAATTGGCAAATCAATGAAGTAGGTCCACGCACATCCAAGCGGTATGTACCTCTCGCCTTCCTGCAAGTCCCCAACGCCGTTCGGAAGCTTCATATTATGTCAGGCACAGTTGATGGTTCCAAGTCCCGTGGCTGCTAGTCCCTTTGATGACTTCGATTCTGCCATGTTCACTGCATTATGACTAGCGCACGTGCTTTTCTGTGTTACATCTATCAATACAAGCTTAAGATAAAACAAAACACGATACATACCTCTTGGGCTTCCATGCCGTGATTGGTAAGATGTGTCTTGTATGTGGTCTCGTCGACAAAGTATCCCCACCCACAGGACAAACTTGGATCCACAGTATCCTTTGAGACTATCTGCCTCTTCAGGCGAAAGTTTGCGTCGATTGCAAGAAAGAGGCCATATAACCATCTGGAGATGCATGAGAAGCCGTTATTATCAATCAATGAAGTGTGTACCTTTTTCCTTTTGGAGCAAGTTGCCAAGCATGAGGAAGATTCCTCCCGGGCTGAGGGCACGCCGGGCATAAAACCGCACATTCACCCTGCTATGTGGCAATGATGCCTGAAGGATTGTGTCCGTGGCCAGCTCACTTCAGCATCTTCACATGCCAAAATTCACGCGCCATGCGCATGAACGCCTCATACCGATCCTTGCGCTTCAGAAGGCCTGTATTGTCCATGAGACGAACTAAAGAATGGTAAAATTCGTATGAGGAAACTTTCAACTCAAATGACAAGATGTGGAACTGCCGGAGCATGCCAAATGTCACTGCAGTTCTTGGGTCACTGGTTGTCACAGGGAACCAACCAACACGTAACAGTTGTTGGGTGTGAGTTTGTGCTCTGTCGCACCCACAAAAATCCACAGCCATAGGGTGGATGCCAAGGGTGTCGATGAGGACAAAATCGTTGTTGAACGCTCAGTTGGGAAGCAGGCATGATTCACCAATCTTATGACCAAGTTGCATGCGAAGCCCCAGATCTTTAAGAGTCACATTTTGGAAGCACTCGTCGTTCCACTTCTGTAGGATTCCAATGAGGCATGTACAGCATCCCAATCAGACATGCCACTTACCTCTACACGATGCATCGGTGAATGTGCGTGAGTACGAACAACACACATCTGACATGATAATCCGGGCACAAAACAATCCTTACAGTGGTATACACCAACAGTGATCCCGCAGGTGTCACAGAAGGTCGACGAGACACCATCACCTCTTCTGTCGTGGCGAAGCATCTCAAGAAGGAATAATTCCCGATGATCAATCCAATTAAGGAGAGGATGGTCCTGGAGAAGGTCAGCAAATGGTAAGCGAGTGGAAACCAAACCATCCACATACACCAGCTGTGCACTTGCACTTATTTGGAGATCCTACTTCCACTTCAGGTGAAGAATCCTCATCCATTGCCGCATAGTAATCACCATTCCCGTCGTCACTGATGTCATCACTAAGAATAATGTCTGCAGAATGTGCATTGGTGAAAGAAAATGCCTCCGAGGACCTGATGACATCTTGACGAGATGCAGCTAGACCACCGTGCGGTTGTGAGGTAAATTTGACCTACTCGTGAGTAATCGGCAGACTTGATGAAGGAGCAATAATGTATTCGTTGAAACACAACCTATTGCGTCCACAACCACTGCCGCGGCCAAGTCCAGTGTCATGTTGTCCGCGCACACGACCCCAACCCCAACCATGACCCCAGCTGCTATGACCACGATTGTTGAGTTCACGCCAAGACCAAGGCAACATCATGGCCTGGATCACAGTTGTTTCATAAGCTATGAAATTCATGATCAATCCCGCATCATGCATTGAGCAGATATACAATACCTGGTGGGTCACTGCTGGTGATGCCTCCACTAGAGCTCGACATTGCATGGTCTGAATCGCCTGATGAGTCCAGACTTATGGGAGTGAGTGAGGATGTGCTTCGGGATCCTCCCAATCCTTATGTATCGGCTTCTTGTTGTGTGAGAACCCTTCTGTGAAGCCCACGGCGGAGTTTGCCAATGTTCGCCGACGTGAGTGATATAAGATATGTTGATTGAAACCTTTTCCCATCATCGAGCAACCACATCTTTAGCTATCTTCAGTCACTGAGCGTTGTTATTACATCGAGCTCCATCTGTTTGTCCAAAATGAAGGTCTTTCCCACGATGGTTAAGGAACAAACCTTCAGTTTGTCCGAACTGGTCACAGTGGTGGAGCTTTTGCGCGATCAACTATGTAAGTCAGTGTAATAACACTGGTTTGTCGTTGCACTCAAATCATCATTTTCAGTTCTCACACATGCCCATGCTGAGGCTGGTGTTAACCTCCCTGACTATGTGGAGGAAGCGCTAGCAGTAGGCTACTGCCCAGGTTGCGTTCTTCGTTCTCATAGGCAAATTTGTTACGTCTGTCGCACTCAAATTCCCCCGGCAGTTTCCCTTAGCAACAGTCCAGACCTACCTGAAGGAGGAGGTAAGTTTTCGCTTCATGTACAAAGCTATACCAGATCCTGATCGAACACACCAGATGAGGCTCAGAGTGTCACAGACACAAGTTCCTTGACCAGCGTGGCTACTATAGGCAATGTTGCACCTCCTGCAGCAGCTGGTGTTGCAGCTACCAATGCTGCGCCACCCCCAGTCACCATTGCTGCTGCTACATCTCTCACCACCACTGCTCCACATCACGGGAGTACTTCTGCTTCGGCCCGCTGGTACATCATTACTGTTGGACGTGAGACCGGTGTATTTCAAGGCTGGTACATATCCTCCTTCTCATCTAGACCTAGACATCTCAATTCAATGTTCTTCCAGGCATAATGTCCATTCACATGTAGTAGGCGTTCCTGGAGCTTGTTTTGGACGGTACACCTCTCGTGCTAGTGCAGATGAGGCATATGCCCAGGCGCTGCAAGATGGCACTGTGCAGGAGTTGCCACTCTGATGGTTGCTGCTGCTAGCAAATGAATGTGATACCTAGTGTATATACGAAATATGTACTTGTCGCCCGCGTGTTTCTTATCTGTACTTGCTGCCCGTGTGTTTCTTGCTTGCAATCATGATATCATTTCTTGAACACATTTTGTTTCCTGGGAGGTTGAAGTAGCTTGCTACTGCGTCGGACGACAGCTCACAGTCAGGAATATTGGTTGTGTACCGTGTCGGAACAGTCAGGATTCAGGAATATTTACTATGAGTGTCACGGCGGGCAGTTATTATTGGCATCAGACAAAGATTCAATGTCAAGTTGCGCTTCGGACGGTTCAAGGTCAGGAATATTATGAGTATGAGGGCAGACAGTCTTGTTGCACCAGTCACAATGTCAACACTGACAGTAACTGTGGAAGGTCGACGTAGCTATATGACCTTAATAGCTAGCAAGCTTATGGTGAATTCAGTTTTGAAGTGTACCAACGGTTAATTTCCCAAACCATTAATCTCCCAATGGCATTATTCT
This sequence comes from Suillus paluster, assembly GCF_016628075.1. NCBI lineage: Eukaryota > Fungi > Basidiomycota > Agaricomycetes > Boletales > Suillaceae > Suillus > Suillus paluster. The sequence continues at coordinate 253,473 of NW_024537599.1, read as the reverse complement.
CCCAAACACATTCAACACTACCACTTAACACTCTCGAAACAACACTTATAATACCAGTTAACTCCTACTGCTCCACTCGACACCAATGGGGGGTCGTCCATTCAAATACAAGGATGACACTGAGAGGGCCCAAGCAGCACGTGAATCCCACAGAAAATACTATCAAATGTAGGTGACTCGTCAATTCAATGTATGCTCATAGTGAGACACTGGTCTCTAGGAACAAGAAGGCTATCTGCGAAAAGAATAGCAGATATCGTGCAAATCGGACGACAGGCAATGCCCAGTGCACTACCACCTCTCTAGAAACTGCGACAACGAAGCTCTGCCCTACCTCTTGCCCTACCTCTAAGACAAGCCCCTTTCAGATCATTATTGCACCGGAATCAAAGCAAACCACCGGAATACGCAGGCCAGGTCACTCAAAAACTCAACCGTCACATGTGTAAGATGTTCTTACAATTATGAACTAAGTTTTACTAATTTATGGCCGTTGTCGTTCAACACTGCAAAGCCAGCAGTTCAATTGTGCCCAGGCTGCACTACTGGACTGTACTGATGTACCAGCGCAACAATTCTGCAAAGAACTTTGCGACCAGCTCTTATGCAGTGTCAAGACATGGGAAACTGCCATCTGCAAGCTTCTCGAGGTCCTCACACATCTTGAAGAGGTTCAGGTTGGTCTGCAGGCACTGGAAGCAAGTGTGCTCGAAGAGATGGGCATGACAAGATTTTTCAAGGAGGTCTGTGCAATTTCTAAGCAGTGCAAAAAGATTATAGCTGCAGTTGAGGAACTGTGGTGCTACGGAACATCAGGGATGTCCGACCTTGCTGACAGGCGCAGGCAGGGGGACTTACTGTATGAGACTCTGTGATGTGCTACTATAATCATCGATAAATGTTGACCGAGGACTTATGGACTTTGAGAGATTGTAAGCACACATATCTGCCAGGTCCTTGTAAATTGTAATGCATTAACTTTATCGTAGTTATTATAGAGAATAAGTTGCATTCTTACACTCTTCCACCCTTCCCACTCAATGTCTCAAAAACTCGAAGCACAGTACCTGTCTCCAGCTCAATGCGCATTTTTTGCTGAACTATATGACGGATTCAACAAGATTCCCATTAGCGACTATGACAAGTTCTTGGAGTCTGTTTATGAGGTATGGTTCGCTCGATGGCCTGAGTGCGATGTCTACCTTTCCTACTGCGGCGTCTACCCAGGTGGGGATACCACAACAATTAGCAGCTTGGGGGAAGCTATCATCCAGGCATGGATTCCAAAACGCCGAGAGGTAAAGTTCTATTTGCTTCTATTCTACTTCAACCTTTGATCACCCTTGGTTTGCAGTTGATTAAGAACTATTTTTTCAGGAGAAAGGCAGCTCGCTTGTGCAATGACTTTGACACCGCCAGATGTATTAGAGTTTACTTGGATATGCATGCCATGCATACCATCCAGTAAGTGTTAAATGTTCAGCACATACCAGAAGACTGGACTTAAAGAACCCGCAGACAGCTGAATACACCCGCGGGTTGTATGTTGTACAGAGAACTCTAAGATAGATATATTGAGGTTCTTTGTAGCATAGATAGATGTTCATGTTCACATCGAGATTCTCCGTTTGCAGCGAAGTTGGATACCAAGTAATGCATTAGCATCTGGTATATACTCATGACATCGAGATCCTCCATTTGACAGTGACTAAGTAATACATGGTATGTTCCGTGTCTCCGTTTGACAGCAAAGTTGCATATCAAGTAATGCATTATATGTTCTGCGTCTTGGTGTGCTATACTCGTACTCAAACCCCCCTTGCCTACGTGTTCGCGCAGTACTCAACACAATGGCTCCACCGACATGGGCTACAGATGAGCAAGATGTCATCCTGATGTCAATGTTAGCTGAATATTGCACTTACATGCTGACAAAAAATTACACGGAGTTCTGGCCCAAAATCAACAAGAATTTTTTTGCCCAATGGCCAGTCCATAAAATATACTATCCTGATGTTGATGACGAGGACGAGCTGACCGAGGAGCAAAAGGAGGTGTATAAGACACCATTAAAAAAACGAAAAGAAGTACATGTTCACTTACATTATTGAAACATTTGCTTACTGTCAATCACAGCAAATCATGCGCTGGTATCAGTGGAAGACAAACCCTGCACATCTTGCATGTTCAGGTGGTTCGAAAGGAGTGCTTGCCATGGAAAAAACACTCGCAGGAGGCACATCCATGCATGCACCAAAGGAAGTCGAGGTTTACTCACAGATGTACTATGCTGACCACATCAAGCAGTCAGCCTGACAACGCAATTGCAGAGGGGGGAATTACCTTGTGTGGCTCTAAGCTCCGCATGCGTCATGAGATCACGGCAGAGAAATACGAGGCGGAGTCAATTGCTGTGAAAGAGAAGGTTAAGAAGGAGCACCGAAAGTTGAAAAAGAAGTTCAAGAAAGCCCGCAAGGTCGCCCAAGCTAAGGTGAGGGAAGAGGTAGACGACGATACCAAGATTAAGTACGTACTTTTACTTTGAGCATTTCTTCAGCAAGATTCACTGTTATGCAGGGCAATCCATGACCTTCCAGTGGTGTTAGATCGTATCTTCTGACACCTGAGCCACATGACTGGCGGATGGAAGTTCTCCGTCCTCATGGGTGGCCGCGATCCAGAAGTTGGGGGTAATATATGATTCTTCAAGTATGTGCCAAGTTATCTATCTATAATCAATCAGTAATTAAATCATCCAACAGTTATCACCTTGGTGAATGCGCTGCTGGTGGCCAGTTTGCAGACTCGTATGTCATGTACAGTGAGGTTCTTAAGGCATTTGCGAATTTTGTGGACAGTACTATCAGTAAGTGATTGGCATGGGGAATTGTGTGCTTACTGATGTTAAACTTGATGTTTAGAGCACGAGGACTCTCTCCCAGCTACCAACCACTACCACGACAGAGAGAGAGAGATCGAATGTGATGATAACAACTCAGATGATGAGGGTTCAGATAGTGAGGCGGATGAGGTTCGCAGTGGTGAAAGTACCGCTGCGGCAAAAGTACCAGGGGGAAATATTGGTCTTGGAAGCTCAAGGGAGTGGGGCACGCTTTATCAGTTGACTGCGAATGAGTGTAATGCATCACCATCACAAACACAGTTCAACTTACTCGCTCAGGTGGGCTCAAGGTTAATGCATTACATTCACGAGTTTAATGGAACTACACTACAGGACTTAAGCTCACATACGCATGACTTGGACTTTCTCGCTTCTACTGAGCCGTTCGACTATGAGGCTGCAATATCCTCTTTTCTGGAGACATCTGTTGGGGCCAGCATGGATTCAGAGGGCGGCACTGACTTACATCTGCCTTTTCTGCCTCCTGTGGGGCGTGAAGTTCCAATCCCTCCATTTGTCTGGCCTACGCCTCCTACTCCCCTTGCTTTTCAGTTAGACCCAGCGCTCCATGGGCCTCAGCCTCCTGTGTCCATCGAAGCTCCTGCTCATACTCTCTCTGCAGCACCTGCTCATACTCTCTCTGCAGCGCCTGCTCATACTCTCTCTGCAATGCCTGCTCCCCCTACATTGCAGCCAGCACCTGCGACGCCCAGGCCTCCTGCTCCCTCTACTTTTGAGCCAGAGTCATTGATCCCCGCACCTCAGGCATCTCAGTCAGCACCTGCATCTGAGTCTCGTGCTCCCTCTGTGTCTGCTCCCTCTGTGTCTGCTCCCTCTGCATCTGAGCCAACACCAGCACTTTCTGTATTGGCACCTGAGCCTCTTCTGGTCTTAGTGTCTCAGCCCAATACTTGCCATATTGAAGAAGAACAGCCTGGTGCTCGGCGTACTGGTAGGGCACGCCGATCAGTCCCTTTCAATCGCCGTGAATTGGACAATGTCATTGGTGATACTCCTCGGCGGTCTGGTCAAGTAGGCGGAGGCGCAAATGCTACATCAATAACACAGGGCTCAAAACGCGGCAGCAAACGCAATGCTGAGAACACTGGTAACACATCTAATAAAAAGTGAGTGTTGTTGAATTTTTGTCATTTTCCATCATTGAGTTCTCATTCAGAAAATCTAAGGTTGCATGATTGTGAGTGCCGTCCATCTTACTGTTGGTTGTACATATTGCCTAACATCTTGATTCTTCGTGGCATGCATACTTCAATTAGCAGTACCGCACTGTGCCATCTGTCTTACTGTTAGCCGTACATATTGCTTAAAATCTCGAATCTGTTTCAATCTAATCTATTGGTTGTGCTCAACTACATGTGAACAAGAATTGCCGGACCTTGTTAAGCTATGACAATGTATACTTTGAAGTTTGTTGCTACAAGTTTGGACTTCAACGAAATTTTGGACGCTCAGGAAATGCCGCTGTCGAAGTTTGACAAAATTTGGGACACTCGGGAAATGCCATTGTCGAACTTTGTCGCTCAACGGTTGAATGAAGTGTTCAGAAGTGTGGGGTATGTATGCGCTATCCCCAACCAACACAGCTGTTACAGGGACCCTCAGACCCCTATCGTCTCCACCAAACATCGCCGTTACAACCGCGTCACAACATGTGACAGATGACATCACCGGCACGTGACTAAACTGCAGAGCACAGCATGACAGCTGTTGGAGCAAGACAGCTCTGGAACCGACCTAGACCGGGATCAATAGAAGCCGCACGCTTCTCCCTTATCACCCCTACCGATACACCGGTACTGACTATCGTTTATCCTATCGCTTATCATGACAGATAGCATTATCTGACTTGGACACCTACCACTGTGCCGGTACTATACCCTGGACCCTTACCATTGAGCCGGTGCTCTTATCTCTGAGTCCTTATGACTCACATAGACGCTTACCTAGTTGGGACACTTTCTGGCTACCCAAGCCTACCCTGAACTCATAGGATGATACCTATATATACCACTGTAGTTAGACCATGTATTTCTCTAACTTGATCTTCACTTGTGATATACGACTCTAGCTTCTTCTTTGAACCTTTAGTCAGTCATTCTGGATGGACAGCCTCCATTCAGTCTTCCATTGTCCTGGTGCTCCATGAAGCGGACATGGGATTGACCCTATCAAGTGCACTGTTGGAAAGCCGGGCTTTCCCATAACAACAGCCACGCAGCACGAAGGCAAACCAACTTCTCTATAAAGGTAGCCAGGTACAGGAAGGCCCACTACCAGCCTACCACCCACATTTAAAGGGTCCGAGGGTAAGGGCTCGTAAGGTACCCACTCACTTTTAATGGCCAAGGTAGGTAACCTGATTTTTAATGACCAGGGAAGCTGGATTAGGCAACCGGAAGCGCCCCCGCTGGGCAATAGCGCTAATGCATCACTCCTGTAAGGTACCCACCCGATTTTTAATGGCCGGGGAAGCTGGATTAGGCAACCGGAAGCGCCCCCGCTGGGCAATAGTGCTAATGCATCACTCCTGTAAGGTACCCACCCGATTTTTAATGGCTGGGGAAGCTGAATTAGGCAACCAGAAGCGCCCCCGCTGGGCAATAGTGCTAATGCATCACTTAGAGTGCTAATGCATTACTGATGCATTGGGATCCTCGAAGATTCACCAAGGATTCTCGATGAGCAGTAGTAACTGTTGATGCATTACAAGTGTCTTACAGCTGTAATCCCTTAATGCATCAAAATGACACTATGGGCTGGGGGTCAGTGGGAGAACTGCAGGGTTTGTTGGAGGAGGGGTACAAATTTCTGGCCATGAGCAACGATCTTTATAATATCGGGGAGCCCAATGGTCATGATGGTTGTTTGTTTGGTAGGGCATTTTCGTCCAGTGCTCATTTTGGCGGCTTTATGAGGGGATGGTTCCTCTATAGGGGATGGAGTGGTAGGTGGTAAGACTGGGAGGATATGAGGGGAAGGTGGCATGTTTGTAGTGGTGGCAAGGTGTTCGGCGACAGTGTGGATTGCGACTGCTACATCGTCTCTGAAAGTCTTAGGGAAGAGAATCTGAATGGTGTTCCTAATCTTTCGATTGAGGTAGTGAAGGTGAGTAGCAGTGTCAACACTGGCAATATTGGGGATGATGTCTTCTTCTATGGAATGGGTATCATGGAACATGGAAAGGAGGTACATAGAGATATGGTCATTTCTGTTGATGAAGATCTTCTCAAGTTCAAGAGCATGTTGGCAGTTAAGGAGGGTGGCATCAAAGAGGGCTTGACGTTCTTGTTGTTCAAAGAGTTCATAGTTTTTGAGATTGCGACGGGAAGAGGTGGAAGAGGAGCTGGATGAAGTGGACATGGTGCTTTAGTGGTCTTCTGGGATGAGGATTTGAGAGAGTTTGAGTCACTTCTTATAGGTTTTCAGGATTTCAGGGGCATTTTCTAAGGCATCTTCCAGAAGCCACATGTTGTCTGCGGATGAGTAACCTTTCCATGACACGAGGTAGTGGCATCTCCCTTTTTGTCCTTTGCGAGCCAGGATAGTGTCCACTTTGTATTCTTCTTCGCCGTTAATTACGTCAGGTGGTGGTTCAGGGAAGTTCGGACCATGGATTTCGGTTTCCCAATAGGATGATAACTCAGAAGCATGGAACGTGGGGTGAACCTTCCATTGTTCTAGAAGACGGAGTTTGAAAGTGATAGGGGAAAGGATGGCAGTGATCGGGAAGGGGCCATATTGCTTTGGAGCCAGCTTCTTTAATGGAAGGTGAGTCGTGAGGTGTGTGGCAGAGAGCCAAACCTTATCCCCAATTTTCCAGGGTTCATACTTCTTTCCATGAGAGTGTTCTGCCATTCGCTGTCTGACGATGTTATGGCATGTGAGGGCTTCTTCTTGGATCTTTTGCAGATAAGTGATTTGTTCTTCTGATGCAGGGATGTTGGTTGGAGGGAAGGCATAAGGAATTCCTCAGGGTTCATATCCCATCATGAGGAAGAAAGGGGAAGCATTGCGTGCATCATTTTTTCGGTGATTATGAATGAATTCTGCCATGGGAAGGTGCTTTACCCAGTCAGTGGGTGCTGAGCGACAATAGATGCAAAGGTAAGTTTCAAGTTCTTGGTTTAGTCGTTCAGTCTGTCCATCAGTCTGGGGATGATAGGCATTAGAAAGGGCTACTTCATAGTCAAGGAGTCTTCCAAGCTCTTTGGAGAACTTCAATGTGAATTGTGGGCCACAATCGGAGATGAGTTTGTCATGTAGGCCAAATTGGAGAAAGACTTTCTTGAAGAAAAGTTGGGCAACTCCTTCAGAAGTGATGGTTTTTTTGCAAGGAGCAAGAATTACCCCCTTCATAAGACCATGGTCTACCACGACCATGATGGAATCAAAATCATAGGAAACAGGGAGGTCCATGATGAGATCCACAGAGATCTGGGAAAATGGTTGCATGGCAGAGGATGGAATCGGTGTCAGGGGTGGTGTAGTCGGGTGGGTATTGGATTTCATCTGCTGGCATATAGCACAGCCCTCTACATATTTTCGGATAAAGGAGCCCATCTGAGGCCACCAGTAATCGTGTTTGATGAGTTCTTCAGTTTTGAAGTGACCCGGGTGACCTGCAGTGGGGTAATCATGGTGAAGAGAAAGGACATGGGAGTGGAGATGAGGAGGTACGTAAGCGCAGTTCTTGTATCGTAATATGTTATCGGTAAAAGACCAATCAGAAAGGGAGGAAGTCATAGGAGGAAGGCAGAGGCCATCTAGAGCCTTGCTGGCAGCTAATATGATCGGATCAGAGATAGGATCAGGCGAACAGAGGGCATTTTCAAAATCAGTATCTAAAAGGCGAACAAAAAGAGAATGGGGAAGAAGAGTGATATCTGTGTTATCAAGAGAATCAGGAAGGTGATCTGGTCATCATGAAAGAGCATCTGGGGTGGCTAGTTTGCTCCCAGGGACATGGTGAAATTCTAGGTCAAATTTGGAAAGTGTCAGTTGCCATCTGGCTTGTCTACGGGTAAGTTTCTGAGAAGAATGGAAATAAAGGAGATTCTTGTGATCGGTGAAAAGAATAACAGGGTGTGGGTTCCCTTTGAGGTAGTGGTGCCAGTTCTTCAGGGCGCGGATGATGGCAAGGAGCTCTCTGTCGTAGATCTGGTAGTTTCGTTCTGCAGGATTGAAGGATTGGGAAAGATACCCACATGGGTGGTATACTCTGTTTTCATCGGTTTGGAGAAGTACTGCGCCAGTAGCGACAAGGGAAACATCAGTGGCCAAGGCGAATTGCCGAGTTGGATCAGGGTTTCAAAGAACAGGTGTAGAAAGGAAGCATTCTTTGAGTTTGTTGAAGGCATCATTGCAGGAAGATGCCCATTCGAACATGGAGGTCTTCTGTGTCAGGTCTACAAGGGGTCTCACAATGTCGGAGTAGTGGGAGATGAAGTGACAGTAGAAGTTACAGAAGCTGAGGAATGATTGGACATCCTTCACATTCTCCAGCACAGGCCATTCTTCAATCCCTTTTAGTTTGGCAGGGTCCATCACTATCTGTCCTGGACAAATGATCATTCCAAGATAGTCAACTTCTTGTACATCAAAAAGGCACTTCTCTGGTTTTAGGAAGAGTTTCTCATTCCTTAGGATTTCCAGGATCCTATGGGTTCGCTTCTGATGTTCTTCAAGGGAATCTGAGAAGATAAGGATGTCGTCCATATAGATTACCAACCATCCTTCATTGAGTTCTTGTTGGAAGGTGCGATTCATGTATGCTTGGAATGTGGCTGGGGAGTTGCAAAGTCTGAAGAACATTACATTTGGTTCATAGAGACCAAACTCTGTTGTGAATGCAGCTTTCCAACGATCTTCTGGGTGAATCAGGATGTTGTTGTATCTGGAGCGAATGTCCATCTTGGTGAAGTACTTCGCATTTCGAAGTTTGGCAATAAGCGGGGGAATTAAAGGGAGAGGGTAGGCATTTTGTATTGTCCATTCATTGATGTATTGATAATCTTGGCAAGGTCGGAGGGATCCGTCTTTCTTTCCCATGAAGAAGAAACCGCTGGCTTGGGGATATTTTGATTCGGTGATAAATTCTTTCTGGATGTGCTCGTCTAGAAACACCTTGACTGCTTCTCATTCTTTTTCTATTGTTACTTTCTTGGATGGTTTCTTGGCGGGTTCAGGGGTTTTCTTGGCATCTTGTTGCTTCTTGAGGGATCGTTCTATCTTTCTGGAGCGAGGTGTTGCAGGGATGGAAATAGTCTGCTTGGTCCAATCAATGTCAGGGTTAATAGCTCGTAACCAGGGTATTCCAAGGAGAATCTTATCCCTTCGTCCAAGTTTGGTTACATTGAACTTTCCTATCATGGTTCATTGATCAATCTTGAGTCCAAGGACACAGTAGAAGGAGACTGGTCCATCAGAAGAGTAAGATACATTGGTGGTCCTGATCTGGAATGGTTTGGAGAGTCGTTTGATGGGGATGTTGTGTTCCTTGATGAAGTCCCAACTGATGAATGTTCCTGATGCTCCACAGTCTATGACGACAGTTGTTTTGATGGTTTGTGCATGTTCTGTGAGGATCAGGGTAGCTGGTACCTGAAATTCTTTTCTTTCTCTTACAGTTCGTACAAGGCGTAAATCAATGGAAGGTACTGACGTCGAAACAGTCCTTCCTTCTAAAAATCCATTCAGCAGGTGGCTTCCTCTTCTTCTTCTTCTTCTTCTTCTTCTTTTTCTTCTTCTTCTTCTTCAGGTTCTTCATGCCTTACTGGTACTTTCCCATTGTTTCTTTTATCATCTCCTCAGGGGTGGAAGTTAGGGTCATTGGCATGATGTCCTGTCTTGGCACAGCGGAAGCATTTCCCTGTTCTCATATACTCTTTTCTGTCAGCTTCAGATAAGCAATCTACTTCCATGGCATTTGGATCCCTAGAGGGCGTGTATCGGCTGGGACCGAAGTTCTTCTTCTTCTGGTAGGTGTTTCCATTGCGGGCACTAATTGCATTGAAGTGGAGCCAGGCATTGTCGAGGGTGACACATTTTTTGACAAACTTGTCATATTCTTCAGGGATTACTCCAGTGTTGTAGAGCTTCTTGATGAGTCCTGGGTGGGCTCCATCAATGAAGAATTGAATCTTGGGAGTGTCTTCAGTGATCCCTGCACAAGTTGTATATTGGTAAAAGTTAGCAATATACTCGGCCAGATCATTCCCTTGTTTCAAAGCCCTAAGCTTGTTAAGTGCATCAGCAACTGCAGCAGTGGGTTCAAAGACTTTTTTGAAGTCTTTCAGGAAATCGGCCCATTTCCCATATCCAATCTGTTGTCCAGATGTGTTGGTGTGGGTCGGATCTTGGGCTTTCTCTAGGAAACTCTTTGCCCACGTAGAGGCTACTCCTTCAGTCATGAGAGATAGTGCAAAGATGATCTTCTTCTTGTCATCATTGTAGATCTTGTCATTGGAGAATGCTGCTAGGGCGGGTGAGATTGAAGATGGACTCTGAGGTTGGACAACTGGTGAGGATGGTACAGTCTGAGGGGTTCTTGATCCTTCTGATGTTGAGGATTCTTCTGATTCATTCTTGCTTATCCAATTACTGTGAGAAGGTTTGTTCTGTTGATGCCTCGAAATATTGGGCTACTCTGTTCTGGGGTTCAAGGGGTTCAGCGTTACTTGGAAGTAAGGCAACTAGAGGTAACTTGAATCTTTTGTTACAACTAGGATAGTTCTTCTTCAGTGTTCCAATAAAGGATGATCAAGGCTGAAGTGTATCGTGAGTTCTAAGATCAATGGTTCTGGCTAGTCAAGTGTCAAGGGCTCACTAGATCAAGTATCCAGGCTAGTCTGCTGGAAGGCAGCTAGATCAGTGAACTCGAAGTATCAGGAGAGAACCTAGTAGATTCAAGTTAAGGAATACAAGTACAGGAAACGTGATATATATATGTAACAAGAAGGTAGTTTAGGGCCGGTCTGTAGGTGGATGACCCTATCAAGAAAGGTAAGCGAGAATAGGAAGACAGTATCGGCCAATCAGAAAAGGAGATGAGAAATGGTGCAATGTTGAATCGGCCAATCAGGGAACAGTATGAGTAATCATCTGTGTAAGCATAATGAGTAAGCATATAGGTAAGTGTTCATGTGTTGGACATGTTGATAAGCAGTTATGGGACTCAATGAGTAAGTAAAGAAAGAAAGAGAAAAGAAAATATAGCGCCATTGTAACAACAACCTTATCTGCTGATACCTCGTCGACCCTAGAAGTAACAGTTAGGCCCACCACTACGAACCAATTGACGATATCACACACCATGTCCGCTCAATACAACCTTTGATCAAAATGCTCGGTTCTAACCAGCGTTGATACCATTCCCAGAGCTCTGAGTGAGTCTCCTTTAAAAACAATCCAAACTAATGATACCCCCCTCGTCAGCAGAGAGATCCCCATCTCGAGCTGATGAGACCATCCACAAGCCCATCTGCTCATACAGCAATGTGGCAGGGATGAGGCCTGAATCGCCCCAGCCTGGTGCTGGATCACATTTGGCTAGCATCCCTAGTGCTATGGCTAATACCCATTATGATACCCAACTGTTGGAAGAGACCGTTAATAAAATTATTAGAATGCTAGAGAGCCCCCTTGAGAGCATGAGTGAATTGACTGACGAGTTGGATGACGGAGTGCCCTGGATGATGATAGAGCGCCATCGCAGAAAGACCAAGAAGGTGGCACATCATCAATATGAAAAGGAACAGTCCCGAAAGACTGACTGAGTAAGGAAGGACGAGACTAGGCCTACTGAAGCAGTGAAACAGCACCACCCCAACCAGAGGAACACTGAGGCAGACAAACACCAAAACGGGAAACATCATCCCTTCAAGAAGGACCGTCCAAGTGAAAGGCGTGGACCCACGAAACTGGGGAAACATAGATATCAATGAGTCCAAGATGGACCTAGAAGCCCAGGAAAAGGCTTTGAAAGCATGGGCAGCTGCCTGCGATCGGTCCCGGAAGGAACCACAGGAACCTGATCTTGAGGAATCCAACCAAGGGTCTGTGAGACCCCCCAAGACTGAAATTGAATGAGCGGTTTGGGCCGTGGAGAAGCACGTAGCCCTGAAATTTGAGAAACAGGTCAATCAGCTGCAAAGTGAGATCAGGAAGAAGGACTTGATCCTAGCCAAGATGGTGGACTTACCCACCAGGAAGAAGACCAACAAGGCCACTAGAAACCCAGTGGAAAAACTCATCAATAAGGCGGTGAACAGGGAGGGAAAGAGAAGAGCCACCTGGGCTTCACCAGCAGCGCTGGACTCCATGGCCCAGATAGCTCCAAGAAGCCACTTGGGCCGGGTGTTTGAGCAAATTGAACCTGAAAAGAAATATAGAGGATCAGAGCCTTCGGACGATGAGTCGTCTGTTTCATCATTGTCCCTGTCCGAGAGCTCAACTGACTCCTCAGACGAGACATCAGATAGCCCCTCTTCAGATAGCTTGGAGAGTGAACCCCATGCTCAAAAGAGGAAGGCGTCCAAGAGAAAGCGCGATTGCTCTAAGAAACTGAGGTCAGATAAAAAATCGGACAGGGGGAGGGTGACACTAAGACCCATCCCACCCGCTGAATATGATGGATCAGTAGATTCCTGGGTGTTCCATCAATTTATCACCGAAGGAACCACCTACATGCAAGATGGAAATGTCGCCAGAAAGCGATGAGTGTTTGTGCTATCGCACTACCTCAAAGGGAAGGCTCATGACTTCTACATGAGGCAAGTGTCAGATAAACCAGATAAATGGAGACTGAGGGAATTCTTTACTGAATTGTTCAATTATTGCTTTCCTCTGGACTTCCATTTGAAGCAGAGGAAGAAATTATACCGTTGCTATCAGGGCAACAAATGAGTAAGAGACTACCTATCCGAGTTAAACGAATTATGGATGATGATTGGGAACATACCAGACCGTGAAAAGGTGGTGAAGTTCTGGTTTGGATTAAGTCCAATAATCCAGAATGAACTGTACAAAATGCAGCTCAACCCGGATGTATCATCATTGAGAAAAGTGCAACACACCACTGAAATAATTGAACTTGCCAACTCAGCAACCACGGACCCAAGAAACTGTGAGGAAGGCCCCCGCGGCACCAGGAAGCCAGGAAAAGATAAGCATGAAGGACAACCCAAGTCCTCAGAGGCTTAGAAAAACACTACGTCAGGCCCACCCCAGTGTGGGTACAACAAGTGCAGTAGCGAGAATCCAATCTACTACACAGTTGGGTCTTTGCTGCCTGCTGCCTCGCTTGGAAACAAGCATGTTTGACCCTTAAGGGGATTGCTACTGGGGAAAATACTAGTCCCTGTCTAAAGCGACCCTATAGGATGAAAGATCCGCAAAAGCGGATGAAATGGATAGGATGCGAAATGTACAGATTCGTCGGGTGGAGTGGATGATACTTGTGGATCAGATGGGATGCAAATCAAAGTCGAAGGAAGTTCATTAAAAGTTGGATGGATAGTGGGCATAAGTCAAAGCAATCTTTTTGTAAGGTGCAGGAAAAGTGGGAGGAAGTTATATGAAGTAAGTATTTTTCGGAAACCTCCATGCTTATAGGGTACAGTATTTTCAAGGAACATAGAGATATAGGTAGCGAGTCTAGACCATGCCATAAGCTATCCGAAAAATACTGGAGTGTGAGAGGATATGTCTGTGTTCAGTCAGTAACAAGAAAGTGCATGTGAGTACGTACCAATGAGGTAGAATGGACGTGGACAGGACAGATGCAGCGGATGCATGAGCTATAGGGGGAGATCTGAAGGTATCCGCATGTCATCCGAAAAGTGGATGTGTATCGGATGGAATGGATAGGTGTCGGATGGACGCCTGATGCATCGGAAAAGTGGTGGATACAAGCCTAGTGTAGGGATACTCCCTACACCAGGCAAACAATCAGCGCAAGGATCGACCAAGTCAGCCTTTCAACAACAAAAGGCAGGACGCACCGCGAGAAGAGAAGCTCAGCAAGGATGAGCACAATAAATTGATGTCTGAAGGGCGTTGTTTTATCTGCTGAGAAGCAGGGCACATGTTCCATCAGTGCCCTAAGAGAACCAATGTACTGTCAGCTAGACAGGATAGGCCTCCTGGGGTACTCAGCTATGCCGTCCTTGTTGACACAAACACTACCAAGTGATTACGCCAGTTAGCTGACAGTACTGAGACAATCAACACCCTCACCATTTGGAGCATGTGTGTGTCCTATGGAAAAGGTGAGGAAGAACGTCCCGACGAGACCTGGAACATTGAGGACGTACCTCTGGGGGATCCCATATCACAATGAGCAGAGCAGTTGCTAGTGATACACACCCCATATCCTGGGGATGACCAAAGTAGAACAGAAACCCTGTCGGGTCAGCAATTTTGGGTTTACCAGACATTGGACACTCACCATGTGATTGTCGATCAGGCTCGCAGGAATGAGGAGGATGTCTTAGTCCCATCCTCTCTGCTATGGCAACCCGCATTTTTTATCAGTGACTGGCACACTACCCAACTAGCACAATGGTTTGACTTACCAAAACAATATATATGGTTGATGCATCGGCAAAGCCGCATAGGTGACCCAATGTTGATGCATCTGTGCAAGATTCTAAATAATGAGCCTAACTTACCTGGTTGCAGCTCCCCCAGTCGCTTTCATTGTAAGTGAACAACATACAAGGATGATATCACCTTTGAAATCCGGGACTGTGACTTGACATTCAGTATATGGGCCAACAATGTCTATCTTAACAACCCTAAGCTAAATGTCACCCACTGGTACACCAAACAATTAATGAAAGCTTACCATCAGTTAAGTAACACACTATTTGAAAGGGAAATCAATTGGGAGAACAACCATTTCAGGCTGCTCGATGACAGACTGATAAGCTCATTGAACTGTGCGCTTGAGGAAGTTGTACAGCAGCTGTTTGTGATCTCGGAAGTGCGATTCACTGAAATGCAAGATTATTTTCAGTTAGTAGAACTCAATGGGCAGCAAGTGGCCCCAGGCACATACCCTGTGATCCAGTGGAATGCAGCAGTGATGCAAGACTTCAAGTGTCTCATTCCAAAACCTGTAGTCATAGTGGTGCATATAAACGGGCGACCCGCCCGTGCACTTGTCGACACAGGATCCTTGGCAGACTTCATGTCCTTGACCCTGGCGGAATAATTGCGCATTAAGAAAATTGCACTAGAGGAACCCCTTACCATTCAATTGGCGGTACAAGGGTCGCATTCCAAAGTAAATTTTGGCACAAAGGTGTGACTGGAGTATCAGAAGATCAATGAGGATCGCTTCTTTGATATTATCAACTTACAAAACTACGACCTCATCCTTGGCACACCGTTTTTGTTCCAGCACCAGGTAATGGTGGGATTCAACCCGTCCCAGGTCGTTGTTGGAAGCATTCCAGCCTTACCGATCAAAGGCGAGCAGGTTTCCGTATTGGAATCACGGGCCGCAGAGGCCTATGAGGAGAACCTGGAGCAGGCACGTCAGCAGCTATACCAATGGGATAAGCCATTATGCACTAAAGCAAGCGAAACAGGCTTACCTCCGCTCAGGGCAATCACACCATCCTGCTCATTAACAGAGAGCAGGTCTACAAATGGAGACCATCACACTGTCCTGAACCACTGCGACCCCAGTGGGGGGAGAAGCGGAAAGCGTACTTAGCCATGGGGCACTGGTGGATGACCAGCACCAGGAATCCAGTGCCTATGCTGTTTATCCATAAACCAGGGACGGATAAACTACGAACAGTAGTAGATTTACATGAGCACAACAAAAATACGCGAAAACTGTCCTCACCCTTACCTGATATTGATGGTATCCTGCGCCACATTGCCCGCAAGCGCTACTGATCAATTATTAATGGCCAGGATGCATACAAACAAATCCGAATCATACCCGAGCATGTTGAACGATCAGCAGTCACTACCCCTGATGGGAACCTCATTAGTACAGTCCTGCAACAGGGGGATTGCAATGCCCTGGCAACCTATCAGACACTAATGAATCACCTGTTTGGTGAGTTTATAGGCTGCTGGATGGACGTATACCTGGATGACATTATCATCTATTTGGACACCCTGGAGGAAAACATGCAGCATGTCAGGACTGTGTTACGCATTCTCAAGCGTGAAAAGCTTTACCTGAGTGAGGGGAAGCTGCAGTTCCTATGTAAGAATCTCAAGATCCTCAGATGGGTTGACAATGACAATGGGATCCGCATGGATCCTGCAAAGGTTGACAAAATCCTGGCCTGGAAGACTCCAGTTAATCGGGATGCTTTGCAAAGCTTCCTGGGCACTGTGGGTTTCCTAGCTGATGATATTTACAATGTTAGAGTCCTGATGAACACTTTATTGGAGATTACAGGGGATACAGTACCTTTTTGGTGGGAATACACTCAGCAACACGCATTTGACGAAGTCAAATGGTATGTCGCAAATTGCGCAGAACATTCCCGGGTAACTCTGCAATATGGCCCGCAAGCTGATCCCATCTGGCTGATGTCTGACGCCAGTGGGAAGGGCATCGCCTGTGTGATCACCCAAGGCGTTGACTGGAAAACTGCTAAAGTGGCAGCTTTCTATAGTGCTAAGTTAAGTCCCACACAGCAGAACTATCCTGTTCATGAGCAGGAGATGCAGTGGGGATGGAAGGCATGTTGCATCATCGCAATATCTTACAGGGTGCACAATTCATTCATCTGGCTGACAGACCACAAGGGGCTGGTCCATCTGTTGGCCCAGCGCGACTTCTCCAGCAGGCAAGCTCGCTGGTTGGAAAAACTGGGGGATTTCGACTTTGAGATCTGTTATGTGCCCAGGATTGAGAATGTCCTACCTGACACCCTGTCCTGGATGTATTTGTTTGATCCTCCGGGGACTGTGCATGCCCCCAGTGAGTTTACTGTATCAATGCCTGTGTTGGTTGGTACTAAGGCACTGGCAGTATCCCCAGGGTTGGCTGTGCATTGCAGTACGCGGCTTGCAGCTAAGGAACCACGCACCTATGGTCATAAACAGATGGCTTGAGTCCCTCACGATGGTGGTTTGTTGGAATCAATGACAACACCATCAATTGGTTCGTCTATTGAGAACGTATTATTGGATGCACCTTTGGCTCCCCAAGCACTTGGCTCCCCTTCTGTGCCTAAACCTCCTTTACGCAGCAGGAAACTAGTGGCGGCCACTGTGACTGGGCGGCCTGAGATGGCTGCGGAATTTGCCAAGCGGATGGCTGGTCATTTCGTCCTTTGAGGCCCCAAGGAATGAAAGGAGGGGGAGGAAGCAGGGCAAGCACCTGCAAATCACCCCACAAGAAAGGAACTTGAGGAGCCACAAGTTTCATTCCTGGAAGTATACCCAGATGAGGATGAACTAATTATTGGAATCAAGAATCAGTATGACAAAGATCCCATATGGGCTGCTAAATCCATTGGAAGTACCCTCGAGACCTTGGGAGTCCATTGGAATAGACTTTATCAGGCCTTTGCCTCTATCTAAGGACAGAAACAGTGAATATGATGCTATCACCGTGATAATAGACCGACTTACTTCAATGGTCCATTTGGTACCAAGCTGAGTCAATTACAAGGCTCATGAAGTCGCTGAGTTAGTGTTCGCAGAAGTATACAAACACCATGGATTGCCTAGATCGATAATCAGCAATTGAGACGTGCTATTCACAAGCGCTTTCTGGACTAACCTTAATAGCCTGCTAGGGGTGAACCAGCAGATGTCCAGCACTTACCATCCAGAATTGGATGGGGCCACAGAATGAACAAATCAGACAGTGATGCAGATGCTGCATGCTTGCATATCACCCCGGCAGACCAATTGGGTTTCGAGGCTCCCTGCAATAGAATTTGCCATCAACCTCACCAGCTCTGAGTCGACCCTGATCTCACCATTTGAAGCTAACATGGCCAAACACCTCATGCAATGGTCTGGAATAACCCCACCAAAGATGAGTATCCAAGTGTGAGAGTATATGCCCAGAAGATGAAGCAGACACTAATTGCAGTGCATGACTCTATACTGGAGGCACGAGTCAAGCAAACTCGTAATGCTAATAGGTGCCAGCTATCTCCTTTTAAAGAAGGAGACCTGGTGTACGTGTCGACAAAGAACATGTTCTTACCCAAGGGACTTGCACATAAGTTCATCCCGAAATACATTGGACCCTACCAGTTGACTCGTGATTATGGCAATAACTCTTTCAAAATGGACTTGCCTAGCTGCCTGCGGCAATGAGGAATACACCCGGTCTTTCACTCTTCATTACTTTGGATACATGTGCCAAATGACAACCGACTGTTCCCAGGTCAAGCAGATGCCCAAGTCCTCAACTTTGGTGAAGAACAAGAGCCCAAATTGGCTGTAGACAAGATATTATCTCATTTGGGCACTGGGGAGAATGCTACTTTCCAAATACAGTGGTGCACTGGCGACATTACTTGGTTGCCATTTGAACAAGTGTCACATCTTGATGCACTAGCTGAGTACCTTGATTTGCTGGGTATATCTGACGTTGGCAACTTGACAGATGGGCTAAGAACGTCTCCTCACAATGACCACCAATCGTTTATTGGGTGTGTCACCCTTGGAGAAACAATGACCATAAAGTCATTGCCCGGTTCTACTTTTCCCTCAAGATCTGCATCACCCACACCCCACTCACCATTATCACTCTGTTCAGTCGGCATACCTCTAGATGAGACCGTCGCCCTTGTTTATTTCAAGGCTCATGGCTGGGACTTCATCATCCACAGCCTGGATGCTACCTTTGCCCCCTGCTTTGTGTCTCACAAGCAGCTCAGAGCCTACATTGGCTATAGTGACACTCTGCGCAACCGATCTGTTGCACAATGTCCCCACTATCCCATCAGATACGACCATTTCATTGATGCATTCAACAGTGAGCCCAGTCTAGAATCCAAGGCCTCCTATCTGGACGAGGCCATGGGGCAGGTTGTGTCTGAGGGGACCACCGTTCAGATGTCTGACCTTGTTGATGATGAAGAACAAACTGTTTCCTTGACCGCTGATCAAATGGATCAGGTCAACAAGATGCTTTGGCATACCACCAGCTCCACAGTTGTCCAATGCAAGCAAATCACCAAATGGCAGCAGCAGAGGTCAAGATGCAGAACTACAAGAAGAAGAATGAGCGCAAGCTCTTTAAAAAGGGGTTAGGGAAAGCAACTATTCCTGCACTCATGGCTCCTAGCGCATCCACTTCGAGAACTGCCATCGCCACCCCTGCTGCTTCTACTACTCAAGTGCCTGGCCTAACCACTCCACTTGAGATGCCGATTGACTCGCAGAATGACTACCTGTTACAATGGCGCTATATTTTCTTTTCTCTTTCTTTCTTTACTTACTCATCAAGTCTCGTGACTGCTTATCAACACGTCCAACACGTGAACGCTTACCTATATGCTTACTCATTATGCTTACGCAGATGATTACTCATACTGTTCCCTGATTGGTCAATCTAACATCGTACCATTTCTCATCTCCTTTTCTGATTGGTTGATATTGTCTTCCTATTCTCACTTACCTTTCTTGACAGGGTCATCTACCTACAGACCAGCCCTAAACTACCTTCTTGTTACATATATATATCACGTTTCCTGTACTTGTATTCCTTAACTTGAATCTACTAGGTTCTCTCCTGATACTTTGAGTTCACCGATCTAGCTGCCTCCTAAGCAGACTAGCCTGAATACTTGATCTAGCGAGCCCTTGACACTTGACTAGCCTGAACCTTTGATCTTAGAACTCGTGATACACTTCAGCCTTGATCATCCTTTATTGGAATGTTGAAGAAGAACTATCCTAGTCGTAACACTACCCCATCAATGAAGCAATGAACAACCAATTCACTTAAGGATGTTGAACGAGAAGAGAGAGAGAGCTGGGTCCTCTCTGGAGGGGGAGATGTAACAACTGCGCTTAACCACACATACCACGTCCCTTTGATTTGTTTGTCTTTCTTTTGACCTTTAACTTTACCCCTCAAATATGTGCTTATATTCAATATCTGTCTGTCATTGTGATACTGATATATATCTCTTATTTATTCAATCTGAGTAACTTAGCTACTCCTTATCTCATTAGATTACTCCCTGTTTATCCCAAGTCTCATATAGCCCTAGCTGCACTTACTTATATACGAGTTGGAGTACTAGAGTTACCTTAGTGTTTTCTGGACCCCCGAATCCCAGACTTTTACCCTGTCATTCGACCAAAAGCATTCTTCTCTCTGTGTCGTTGCCTTTGAGCTTCACACACTAAATAGCCAACGCCACAGCTTGCTTGTGCCTTCCTGTGAATGATTCCACTGTGGGATAGACATCACATGACGCATAATGATATCCGCAACATTAATAATGGTGGTGGGCAATGCCCGCAAACAAACTGTCCTGCTTATATAAGCAAAAAAACCCTATGTCCGCTGAAAACACGGTGCGAGGGTGTATAACAGTAATTACAGCTACTAATACTATGAAATGTTGTGTATTTATGTTACTTATAACTATTCTGCTCGTATAGTGACTGTAGTAAGTGTGGCAGTATATGTAAATGTGTGAGTAATACTATAATAAAGGCATCTAGTGTTGTCGTTGAATTACTATGTTAATATTTGACTTATGAATTGATTAAATTGAGGAAATTAACTTTATCATCAAGTGATTCACCACGCCGTTGCGCAATGTAGCGCTCGACAACCAACAGAAGCACCTGCAAGCGCACATGCTTACTACTTAGGTGAGATTTCTTCGGGATCGTCTTCTCCTCACCTAGTTGATGGTGAAGCTTGAGCTGATCTTTGATAGGCTGATCAAGCATTGTGTTGAGCAATGCATTGTCAACAACGATATCGAGCGCGGAAAAGTACTTGGCAACCGAGGCATTCTTGGCATGGCATTGCTCTTCCTTCTTGTGATTCTCCTCAGCAACCATCTTTTTGTACTGGATGACGGTGTCTCGTCGGTGCTTCTCAATTCTGCTGGCATCAATTCAGCGAGCTTCCTTTCATATATATGCATTATCTTCATCAATAAACAATGCATTCATAAAATCTTGAGTTTTGTTGCATGCAAAGGCTGCCTGGTTTGAAAAATGACCAACCATAAGACTCGGCTTGTCATGCGAGTGTCTCCACCACATTCCAAGCATCCCCTCATTCGCATCATTGGTGGTGGGCATTGCTGCAAGCCCATGTTCTTTGGCCGATGATGAGGCTATTAGGCCACCTGCAGCAAACTCCTCTGTAAACTGTTCCCATGTTTCCAGTGCACCTCCCAAAAATGTGACGAAGACTTCCATAAGGTGCGGAAGTGTTCCTGCATTATTCATATCTACAACAGCTTGGATCGCAAGTGGGTCATCCCATGGCTTCTTGTCGAACACATCAAAAAGGTATGAGTTGGGATGAAAATCAAAGATGAGGGATGGCCAATCAACGATGGTTTTGATGTGAATTTGAAGGTCATCATGGAGGGGACCCAAATTGAGAACATTAAGGTCTTCAGTTCCAGGTGCGCGAACCAGCCACATGTAGGGTTTTGTGATCAACTGACTGTACAGTGTCAAAGCAGCTAATTCCACCAGTGTATCTGCATCACAAAGAGCCTTGTCGAGATTCTCTTCTATGTGGTTCAGGTGCACATTTGTCTTGTTGTTGTGAATGAAGTCTAGGAAATCGAGGTAATTTTTGAGATATTTAATCAACTCAGTAGCAGCATCACAATGAGAGTGATAGCATGTGTTACTGGTGTCAGGGAACTTCTTTGATGCACCCTTGACATTGCCTTTTACCTGCATGAAAAAAAATTGATGAATATCTCCCTGCCCCTTTTTGTCGTCTTTGTGGTTGAACAGTGTGCCTGCAATGCTTGTCACCTTAACCCCACTGCGGGATGACACCTCGAATGGCTGTCTCACAGCTGCAGCTGATGCATCAACCATCTCAGCTAGCTGTATCATTGCTGTGTTATCCTTGTTTGCCAAGAGTACAGGTGGGGGAACACCATTATCTGCCCACCATTTCATCATGGCAACATTCCCCCCCTTGATGGAGTTGAGTTCTTTATGCATAGAGCAACTGGCCCAAAAGAAAAGCTCTACTGATCAGTGTTCCTCATCCGGTAATGCAGCTAGGATCTCCTTGCCAAAATGCAGTGCAAGTCCCTCCATCATCTCTGTAACATAAGGCCGACGTGAATCCACATCCAATGCATCCCATTTTTCACTGCCTCCAAGAGAGTTGATGATCTCCTGTGTTGCCTGGAGAAGCATGGTATAGAGATTGCTCAGTGCTTCACTTTTCATCTTCTTGATATGCTCAAAGCCATAGGAAGCACATATGACGTGATGCTTCCATTCTTTCCAAAGGCGATATATCTTCTTTTGATCGCTTGCATGATCAGTGTGCATCCCTTTGAGTTTTTTTAAGAAGCCATCAATATCCAATGACAGACCTGACCACTTTGCAAGTGGGCTTTGCGAGAACATTGATGACAGGTGAGAAATCTCCTCCTTCCATCCGCTGATTTGAGTTTCGCTAGTGTGATTAATAGATAAAGAAACAGAGATGACGCGGGCATGGTGTTTCTGCAGGGATGCAGTGGTATAAGAGGGTGTCTTGAGCTCAATAATGTGGGCTAATTGTTAGGCCTGTTGAAAATTGTTTGTGAGTTGTTATTGTGTCATTTGATGATAAGCTTACCATTAGCTTGAGAGATCTTGTAGCCAAGCTGGATGCTTGTTGCAACTCCCCCTTCAATTAGGGCTCATGAAACTGTGCGGCGGCTCATGATGCGGCTTGCAGAGACTCCTGCAAGTTCCCAATCTTCTGAATTACTCTCCAAATCAACTCTTGTGAGCACCCAGTGCGCACAAGATATCTCGCAAGACTCCTGGCCTCGACTGTGTAGGCCCTTCTATGCACAAGTCTGAAGGTATGTTGTTTATTTCTGGATAGTGCAGCTTTGATAGCATGCACTGCATTATGCTGACAGTGTTTGCACAGGGCAAGGACATTTCATTGACATCCAGACAGCTCTTCAGCAAGCTGAGAGCACTTGGCATTCCATTTTGCCACTACTTCCCCCATCTTGCAAGCCTCCTCCTGCAACTTACACCTTAGTGTAAGGAGTTGAGTCGTCTTTTCCTCGAGGTCTGCATGTGCATGAGTGAGTTCATCAGATTTATCCTTCACAGTCCCCTTCCACCTTGCAGCATCCTGAAATGCTCTGACAAGTGCAACTTTGGTGTGCTTGACCTTCTTTCGCTCATAGCCGATGAGCTTCTAATAATGCTTGGCCTTTGTACAGGCAGTCATGTTTTACACGTCAGATGTGTGGATTAAGGCCCATGACGAGCTGCAAAAGCAAAAGAGGGATGATGGGTGTAACCTGGAGCAGGTGATAGCTGGACTTATGTTCTGGTCTAATGTGACACACTTGACTCAGTTTGGCAATGCTTCTGCATGGCCAGTCTATCTTTTTTTTGGAAATCAATCGAAATATGTCCATGCTTGTCCAACCACCAATGCCTGTCACCCTATCACATTTATCCCTTCAGTAAGTTTACATCCTTCCCATCAGACAAGTACCCTAACACGATTCATCTCTAGCTACCACACTCTATTGTGGGTTTCATTAGCAAGTATATCAAGATGAAGGGCATCAGCGACATCCTCACACATTGCAAACAGGAATTGTTCCATGCACTTTGGCGGATCCTGTTAGATGATGAGTTCGTAGACACATATAGGAATGGGATCGTGATCAAATGCCACAATGGTGTGTCTCAACAAGTCTTTCCAAGAATTTTTACTTACTCTGCAGATTACCCAGAAAAGTCAGCTAAGTTATCACCTTGACTTCCGCACATTAACTGATAACCTTCAAATAGAGTCCTTCTTGCTACTATTCGTGACAAAGGAGTTTGCCCATGTCCCCGGTGTATTTTGCTGAAATCACGCTTTGATCAACTCGGTCTCAAAGCTGACATATCAGCACGCATCAACAATGTTTGCTTATACCTGCGAGATAAGATTTTTGTAGCACATGAGGCTATATACAAGCTAGGTGCTCTGATCAAAGGTGCTGCGGCCAACCGTCTTCTAAAGGCATTCTCATTGGTGCCAACCTTGGTAAGCGCATTTAATTATAGACCTTTTGAATGATTTGAGTATACTTTACTTTTAGAATACCTTCAATGAACGACTCAGGCATCTAGGCTTTGATTTCTTTCCTATGCTTGTGGTCGATCTCTTGCATGAATTTGAGCTTGGAGTGTTCAAATCCATCTTCAAGCATCTTATAAGGCTTCTTTATGCCATTAATAACGAATTAGTAACTTTACTGAATGAACAGTACGTACTCGTTAGCATGTCAGCCTCGACTGATGCTGATGATCCCTCAATGTTAAGTTTTCACTTAATTCCGTCATTTGGAAAGGGCGCCATTCGATGTTTCCCTCCAAATGTATCTGAGGTGAAACAAAGAGCTGCACGACATTTCAAGGATATCTTACAGGTGAGTTTGATCCCTGCTGCAGTGCTGTTCTTGAATTTATCATAATCTGATTGTCGTCCAGTGTGCGATTCCGGCGTTTGAGGGTCTATTCCCAGACTCGCACGATGAAGTTGTCCATATTCTCCTCTTTTGTTTGGCTTAATGGCACACTATCACAAAACTTCGAATCCACACAGATGACTCTCTTGATCTACTTAGTCGAGCTACTAGATGTCTAGGACAGCAGCTTCGCAAATTTCAGGATTCCACATGCTCAGCATTTCGGATTATGGAGCTCACAGGGGAAATTGCTGCCCATCAAAGGAAGAATACCAATCTCAACTCGCCGGCAGGAACAGGGCCATCTGGAGCGCGTCCCAAGGCTTTCAATATGCAAACTTATAAGTTACACGCACTTGGTGACTATGTAAGCTCTATCAAAATGTTTGGAATGACTGACTCATACAATACCCAAATAGTATGTACACATCCTCATTGAGTGGCAAGTAAACGGCTTAATCCTTTGAATTTTCAGGGTGAGCTCGCACACAGGCTTTTGAAAAGGTTCTACCAGAGCACAAATAAACAAGATCATTTGAAACAGCTAGTGAAGCAAGAACGGAGGTGCACTCATATCAATTGTCTGCAAGAATCTGGCAATACTAACAATAATCAACCTGCCGGAAGCCTACTACCACTGGAAGCTCACCATTGTTTATCGAGTTATCTGGGCATCATCATCAATCTAGCTCGTTATCTTGAAGAGCATTGAGGCGACCCAGCTGTCGTGGTAAGATATGTTTTTGTATGACTGTTCTGACACGTCCAATAATGTTACCTGACAGGACTTCATTCCAAAAATTAAAGACCATATTCTTTCCCACTTGCTGGGTTTAGAATATGATGGCGACGAACAAGATTTCATGGATGTCGAGCGAAATGATGTGTGGTTTATCAACAATCTGAACAGCATTTTCCAACCTAAGCACTTTCAAATCAATTATACAATGTATGATGTCCATAGGGATCAAGACATGCTCAAACCTGGAAATGGCTCTACAATGATGATGTTGTCGAGAGAAAGCAGTGCAGGTGCTCACCCTTTTTGGTATGCACGGGTGTTGGGCGCATTTTGTATTAATGTTCTTCATGTTGGCCCCAACACTCATAACTGCTCACCTCAGTCCATGGAGGTCTTGTGGGTGCGATGGCTCGGTGTGGAGCCACAGTACCATTGGGGCTTCCGAGAAGGCCACCTACCAAAGATTGGATTTATTCCCGACTCACCTGCTGCCTTCAGGTTTCTTGACCCATTGCTAGTGATCAGGGCTGTTAAGGTTGTGCTCAAGGGAGAGGTTACTCAAAGGGCTTTGGCTTCAGCTTGTGTGCTGCGCCCCTTACCCGAGTACATGCCCTTAATTTCCGGGGGACAGAGGGGAAGTCCGACAGAAGTCTGGGGAATTCCGGAGGACAGAAGTTGGTGGAGTTTGGCGGAACTCTGGAAGACTATGGATGGAGTAAGTGTTACAGGGACGTTACGTAAGCTTCTCAAACCGGCTTATTCTCTTTTGCCTATCTTTTATCGCCACTATCCATCGCCAAAGCGACCTCCATCATTCCGTTCCATTGGCCTATCTATACAGGCTGATCATTCTTGCGTCGCTTCTTTCATTTACCCGTTATCTCTGACTCATACCCTATGCCCTTACCGTATTGTCGGTACCACCCTTAGCCCTTACCGTTCAACCGGTATCACTTGTATTTCGTATATAAAGGACTCCGTACACTGTAGTAGTCCTTAACTTGAATCTACTCAGTATCACACCTAAAGCCTCAGGACAGAGGGATAGCACGAAAGCTAGATAGCAAGCCTCATCGCTTCTATCACCATTATACTATCTTCTACTAGACTCTCCGTCTAGTAGTCTCATCTTGACACTCGTCGCAACACTAGATCGGTGCTCCTTGCAGGTATCTAGTGCGGAACCAACTGAGTTCGTAACAGTAAGGCTACTACGGAAGTCTGGAGTAGAAACAGAACAGAGGTTAGACTACCCTAAGGTAGAGCTGGAGAAGTAGTCCTAAGGTTTAACCCCTAAGACTCGGAGGTGGACAAGAGATGAGACTCAAGTCTGGAGATTGCAGGAATGAGCAGAACTAAGATGATATTTGAACTGAGGAGTTCCAGAGTTTTACAGGAGTTTATATACTGTAGGTATCATGTAAGTAAATCAGTCAGCACAGTAAAAGCTATGTCTGAAGCATATGGAGGGTCTATTAGTAAGTGTACAACGGATCAAGGAAATGAGGTCGGAAATGAAGTGCCAACGGACGGATCAGTAAGCAAAGTGGAAAGGTGTACAACCAGTAACTGGAGAGCAGTGTTCTAAAAAGGAGATAGGTGTAAGTCCGGAGATGAAAGCGGAGCACCGGGTGGAACAGGACAGAGAATCGGACTTTCATAGGGGAGAATCCGGAATTCCGGATCCGGAGGTATGGGATATAGTGTCGGAGAGAATAGGGGTAGTGTTGGAGGAGCAGAATAGAGTCAGGTGGAGGTAGCAGGGCTAGTCCTGCTGAAATGCACTTCATGCATTGTCGGAGAAGGAGGGATGGAGTGGATGGGGAAACAGGGGGTCGGACTAGTGGTAGGGATGTTCACAGGTGGTATTGGAGGTGCTCGGATCCGGTATGTGACAAGGGCATGCCACCTTATCCCTGCTTTCGCTGGTCATCATACAAATGACCTTCTCAGACATGGTCCCTCTGCTGCAAGACTGCCTGGAGAGGTCGACAACTGGGCTTCGTTTTATGTTAACATGTGAGATTTGTCTCGTTTCACACTCATATCACCATAAGTCATGCAGTTTTGCCGATAGGGACATGTTTTGCTGTTTTGCATGCATAGGCATTGGTCATCAAGTTCAATATGACTCATTGAATATTATCCAACCTGAACACACAGCAGGGAGCAGAAGTACTGGTGTTAGTCATGGAGACGTTTTGGATGACGAGGACCCTGAAGCCAATGCCCATGTTGACTTCGGAGATGAAAGTGATAGAGACCTGGATGATGATGTCAACCAGGATGACACGGATGAAGATGGGGAGATTTCCAAAGATTGTGACAGTGATGTAGATGACTCAGATGACTATATCAGCGACTCTGAGGATGGGCTTGCATTCAAATTTTGATTGTGATTGTTCTCACTCGTAGTACCTTCTGTTTATTTGCTACTAATACATAGGCACCTGCTAGTGGCAATGTGGCCTTTGGGTTGACAATGGGTGCACTCTTTACTGACAACTTCAATTTTCATGATGTTGGATCTAATATACCACCTGGAGAAGCTGCAATGTATGTTATTGAGCACCTATTTGACAATTGCATGGGGCACTACTGTCCATACTCCTATTCCCAGTATGTTTCATCTGCCTCGAACACACTGCGTCGGCTTTTGATCTAACCAAATTTGATCTAGGCATTTGTATCAACAAATGCCCTCACTTGAAGACTCTCGATGACCATAACAATTCCAGCGTGGTAAGGCCTGGCAAGACTGTTCTCTCATGTTAGTATGCACAACATACGTGACCGCCATAGAATACTTGTCGACAAATTGTGAGCTTTCATTTCTTATTCATGATCATGGCTCACCCAAAATCACACAAGCCAAGACACGAACACAGTCCAATACAAGCTTATGTGTTGTATCGCTGCTGCCAGTCGTTGCGTGACGGTTGTTGGGGATCCCGATCAGTCAAGTATGCTTTGGCTATTGCCAGTGATACTGCCTGACCTCGCTCTAATTCACAATGTGACTACATCTACTATTGTAAGAACGGGGTGTTTGATCCCACAGAACCAATTCACGTAGCCACCATGTGCGCACTTGGTATATAGTACTGGTAGGAGGACCATAAATTTTGAGATCGTAGATTTTTTATATCACGAGAGCTTTGTACCTTAAAAACAACTTGAATTGGCTAGTGACCCGGCGCAAGAAGTACTAGTATCATACTGGTAGGAGTCAAGTTCAAGTTCAAACCTGACTTGCCAGAAAACTGACATCAGAAGCAATGCCAACTTGAACTAGAGTGGCAAGACTCCTCTAACTCATTGCATGGCATTATGTCTCCTACCCTCCATGATGGACTTGGGCAGATGGCGCTGCATCCTAGAACATGTCTGTACCTATACATATAATGGCTATAGCTGGCAATAGTCTGTGTGTGACCACAGGAATCATGATTGTCATTGCTAGTAAGATATAAACTTTAGGCAGTTTGATATTTGCCTGATATTATATATTTAATGAGACTATCTAATGAGGTTTTTTTTGCAGGAATTGAGACAGTGAAATCATTTGGAGCAAGGATGGTAGAAATCTAAGTGTCTGTTTATCATTTGATACACCTTTATAATAGCATATCAAGTGTTTCATCAAGGCGAAAATTATCAAGGAGTAATAATATTACACGTGCTTGATATATGGGATATACTCCATTGTACCATGTTAACATGACCAAACAGAAATGGTTAAAATTGGGATTTAAGTCTTATCATATTGAGCTAAGTGAATTTCAGTGATGGCCAATTGCACCAAGCTCCATATGTTTAACATCCATTGAAGCCCCTAGTATTAAGATGTATAGTGGCACGGTACTCACATTTATCTGCCAGTGGGCTATCAGCTTTTATTCTTTCTGACCAGTACGGCTGTCATTTCTTGGATCAACGAGTTACATCAACATCATCAATTGCACCAAGCTCTACATTTGAGTTCCACTACGATATACGGTAGCAAGCTCCTCGCCTCACTCAACATCCACATCATCTTCTCATCCCGACTCACGTCGCCTAGCTTACACTATCGGAAATCATACCAAGATCATCATCTAGAACATCACTACATTTCCACTGTGCGCTCCCCAAGCTTGTTCCCAAAGGTAAATGTCCACTCTTTATCTCTACTTTTGCCCTATTTTCCAAGAGTCTGTCAGAGAGCTATGAGGAAGTCTTCGTTGCACTCGCAGCTGACGTTGTTTGACAAAATACATGTCTGGCTGAGATCCGACCAATGACACTTGGAACTTTCTCCCTATAGATTTCATTTGTGGCTTCCCATTCGACCTCCCATCATGTCACCGTAGGGTATTGTTCATGCGGAGAGTGATATAGACAGTTGTAATGCTTGTCGCAAGGTTGACCCAAAGGTGAGTTTCTTAGCCATAATGTCCTTTTTACTACTCAACAAGAGTGCGCCAAAGACACAGTGCCAAATCCTTCAGTGAATCCATCAAGAGGCAAAGGTCTACAGCTGGGTGGAAATAAGACCCCGCCTTCAGCACTTGCTGCGTAGCTTGCTGACGAGGCCGCTAACGAGATAGGGCAAGGCAGTAATCATTTATGGAACGACAATTTAATTGATATCAACACTGATGGAGGAGATTGAAGTACGTTCTTTGACCCTTGACAGTATCACCAGATCCAAACCGAGCTAATTTTTCTTTTCAGGCACGTTTGAGAGCACTCCAGCCATTATAGAACCAAAGCCCATGTCTGCAACCAATGGTCTAGGATTTGGCATATCATTGCGAGCCAGTTCTCTGTGTAGGTATCAGTTACTTTTCTGTAATTTCTCCTCCTGATCTATCGTGCAGCTATTGATGCATGGGGGGCGATGGCATCAGCTTCTCGATCTACAAGTCACTTGCCTGATCCGTGGACATCGCCACTCTCCCAGATCTCATGTGCGCTCTCACCACAACCCCACAGGTCCATCGCACCAGCATTCTCACCTACTTCAAGCGCTAGATCGACACCTGTATCATCCCCTCAACCTCTCCCAAATACTGCTGACTCCACGCAGCCTACCAACATGGCTGGCTTGTCTAAGGAGAAGGCGGCAGAGATGGCGAGGAGGAAGGAGAGGCATTTGGTGGGTGTTATTTGTTTGCTTGCAATGGAGAGGTTGTGTGTGCTGATGCTTGTCGACTCTTTGTAGCAGATTGAGCAGCTAACGGAACAGAAAAAGAATGCTGCTGCCACTGGAAAGGCTTGAGCATTAAGTGATTGTCGTTACTGTTGCATATAGTACATCGCCCTCAGAGTAATCTTACATATCGGGCTGGGTATCAATCCTGTGTTGATGTAAGTGCGGACTACTCGACTGGCGGTACATTGAATTCTCAGTGAACGGCTTCTATGAGTACATGAAACAAAGAAATACTATGTTGAGTAGAATCAACTGATCACCAAGGCACATGCTGTATGCTCGAAATCTGCCACGTCAACCATCTTTTCGGCAATAGTAGCCATCATACTACTCCTATATTAGGCACGCCGCTTCTAGAATGCGCGTCCCAAAGATGAGCTGGCTTCACTATCGCAAGTGAAGTGAAAATTCGCTGGCATGGACCTGTCCTTGCCAACTATACTGAGGTCATCGCAGATGGGATTGGGCGTGTGCCAATGTCTCTGGGAAAAGTGCAGCGGTGGTAGGGACAGATGCGACACGAAATTGGGTGCAAAGCATCAGGTATGTGTGCGCTGTCAAAAGTGGAAGCGACGTTGGTGATGCGTGATTACGACTTCTTTGACACACCAGTCTGGAGTTCGTTGACTGGAATACGGACAAGCCGTTCTCCAGTAAGTGGTGCAGTGTCATCACTGGAGTCTGCTGGGTGCTGTTCACGGCTATTTACTGCAGGATCATTTGCAAGCTCATATAGATTGAACATTACTCACAGAATAGGCTCAACATTTGGAACATGAGAGGCCACTGCTCGAGCACCTGACCATGTACTATTCAAATAGATCAATGACAGACATCGAAGATCACTTGAGAATTTATACCTTGACCAGCATCAGCCATAACCTCACAGTCATCTGCGAGACCTTCTATGCATTTCAGGAAGAGAGCGCTAGCACGTTCAAGCGCAGCAACGGCCTTGAACTCTTTCTTTTTCTCCTGCAAACATGATATTGCGGCTGCATTATTGGCCTGCAATGCTAGAGATGCGAATGCGACTCGGTGCGACGGACTGGCGCATAATGTCTATTGCCAGAGGGGGTGGTTGTTGAGGATGATGAGCTTATGGTGTTCGTCGTCGTGGGTGACGGTGACGAGACATTTTTCTAACTCCGACTCCGATTTCCAAAGTTTCAACTTTGAACTTTCAAGCCAACTTCCAACAAGTTCACATGTACACGACGTACACAATCAAGATATAATGATACATGCTGATTCAGTTCATGCTCCAGCGAGGCAAAGCTGGATTATCTCTTGCGGTTTTCAAATTGTGCTCATTCTGATTTCCCAACTTAGGTGGCTATCGGTTACCGTGAGGGTTCAACGTTCAGACACCTGGTCCATTGTTTTGATCATGTCATGCAAAGTTGCAGCTTTGTGAAAACCCCTCGATCATGTCCTGTCCCTATGGTTCCTTGCCCACGTCATAACACTCTCCATGACATGCAATTGTAACCCCTATACTGTGATGCACTCTATTGCCTCAAATACCATGCCCATACTTTTACCACTGCCCGATCCTTTTGTTCGTAGTTGCAATCTCAGCTCACTGCAAACTTTGTTCCAAATGCAGTCGCCTCTACCGCTCCTTGTCGGTTGTCTTTGATGATGTTAGTGTCTGTATCCGTGTGGATTGACACGCCCCTGACACTCAGTCGTGCACACTTTGAATCCCAGACATACTTGTATTGCAGCATCTTCCGGATGTCACTGTCTATGCTACGGTGCATGCCGTTTGTACTGGCGGATGACCCAGCATGGTGCCACTATCGTTATTAGAGGAAGTCAAACTTGGCAATTCACGCACTGATTCGGACGGCAATTCTGACGTCGATTTTTGAACATCAGAATCGTGCAGAATCGTGAATCACCCTGAATCGTTGAAGCAGCTCCAGAGCCACTTCAACGATTCATTTCACCTTGTTTCACCGCTGATATGTCTAGATTTGGATTTTGTTTATGAATTAAATACATAGTGATCAAAAACATATGATGAAAATCATGAAACTATAAACGAACAACAACTCCCATCACTGATATCCCAGCTCTCATGGCAAAAGCAAGTAAAAACACGCCTGCAAAATCCACTAGTGAAGGCAAGAAGAACTCGAAGATCACAGAGACTGGTAGTAAGAGAGGGTTGAAGGGTCATGAAAATAGCACAAGAGAAGAGGATGGTGATGCTGTGAGCCTCGAGCCACCCGAAATTGAGTGCGTGGATTCTAGTAGTGTCAATCAGCATATTCTGACCATGTCTGTACTATGCAGGTGGACCGAAGAACTCACCTTTCAGATGCTCACTGACAGGATATTTGATTTTTGTGACTGTAAGGACATGGGGAAGCTGGGCAGGTGGGTGTAATAATCGAACATTTCGCGGTGCATCATAATGACGCACAAAGATATCTTGTAGGGTGTGTCGTATGTGGTGTGCTACTCGTCCCTGATGGTGTGTGGTGACTGGTTCCCCGTCAGTTTCCTCTTCCGAGTCAAAACTCGACACAGAACTGTCTTCTGAAAATTCAGAATCAGCATCTGCATCACTGTCAGTGGACTCATGATCCAAGAAGGTAGTGCATTCTGAGGTATCCAAGAAGTAGGAGCTTGAGGACTCATGAGATTCGGATACCTGTGAGGTGGAATCAGTAACGAGGTTGTCGATCCGGTCCGGTCCGGTTGAGAGGTCCTGGACAAGAACCAAGAACCGAACCAACGACCGAATCCTGGCCGTTCCAAGATACTAGTTATCCTCTTCATCTGAGTGTGATGAACTGATAATTAATAGAATCCAAGGTAGAGAGCGCCTCATCCTCGCAAGTTCAGATATATCGTAAGTGAGGTAGTGAGAGCATGAACAATCCTTCAGCACCATGTTGAAACAAGAGCGAGAACTTGTGTTTGGTGTTGTAACCTAGTGAAGGACCTAGTTGGCCGATATGAAAGGCTTCTGTGTCTGAATGGAGATGGACACAGTGGGGCAGGAGTGCATTGTTGAATTTGGGTTAGATAGCCATATGACGAGTCATTGTTAAGGATAACTGTGACATCCTGACGTCATTGTACCTTGGAAGAGAGTAAAACGATGACGTGGACAGTGGCTTCTCGAATGATAGCAACAGGATCAGTGGAGCTAGTTTTCTGAACAGATCAGCATGAAGTTCCAACGATGGGTGAAAAGTACATACCAGGTTCGGCCATATCTTGTCCAGCTTCTCGACAAAGTCGGGGAGAAAATTGAGAAGCGCGATACGTGCGCAGTGGTCAGCACTTGCAGAGGGTTTGATGAGGAAGCGATGATGATTGAGCTGGAGTTGTCAAGTGCAACATTTATTCCGAATTGGAGGACGAGAGGGACCACAGTTGCCACTGAAACACCAACAAACTCGAGTGCAGAGACGAGGCATAGGAGAACGTGGTAAGAGACAAATTCGGGGAAAAGGGAGAATTGTATTCTTTTAGCGTGCTACACATCCAAGTCACTTGATAGTCAACGAGAGTATTCGAAAATTAACACACACCATAGTAATGATGCTTTATCAGCTTCACTGCTCAGGTTGAATCCGTCGGTTATGTACAGAAATCCATATCCTTCTCCATCTGACTCTGACTCTGCCATGTCGATCTCTATGATGTTCTTGGGTGGCATTCTGGATTTGGTATTCGGGTTGAGGAGCTTGTTGAAGGAGGGAAAGACAGACAAGGGTATGACACGTCTGAAAGAGGGTTGAGGCGGTGGATGAGGGTTGGTGGTGGAAGATGGGTGGGAGTGAAGACAACATGGAGAAGCAGGCCGAGGGCGTGACCATGGAGTTGCGGGCGAGAGGTATGGTGTACTTGTTGATCATAGTGGGTGGTCAAGCTGGTGAGATCTGTTTGGGAGGTCCAAGCTTCACGCAAACCAGAGGAACGTCACTCAAAGACGAGTGTCGTTTTTCTCCTTGAGTGTGCATTACTGACAGTGAATGAAAGTCAACATTCAATATTTGCTGCCAGTCTTCTTCGAATTATTACTATTAGTGGTAGTCAGAGTGAACGATCTTGAGATGATTCAGCGTGCGATTACAGGACGATTCAAAATGCGAAAATCGTGTGAAAATCGCAGTTACTTTGAACACCCCACTACCAGAACGGATTCTCATCGTGATTCTCGTGTAAATATGTGTGTATGTTAAGTACCTTACAGGTGATGCAATAGATAATCCTCCCTTTGGACACACCAGTGACACGGACCACTCAAGATGCTGCGACGGATGCAAAGGTAAGTGCAAGTACAGAATCTAATTATGTTTGCATTGCAGGTAAAGACGCAAATCTGCTTGCATCGCCAATGTGTTTGACTCTGAGATCAGCAACTTCAAAGTGTTTTGACCTGCGAGAGTGCTGTAGCGCCCACCAAATGTAGCTACGGGCGTTAACACTAGCAAGCGAATAATAATATTGCCTCGAGGCTTGTGGTCAAGGCTGTGACCTGTTGTTTTCACCAACTTGGAACCAACCCACTTTCCGTGCACCTTACTAACTTGTACTTCGCTCAGACTGATACACACCCGTCAACTATTTACAATGGGCAAAGGCAATCAATCGAGACGTTCAAAGCCATTTCCGCCTCCAGAAGCCCCCGGCTCTAGTGGAGCAATAGCTAATGAAAGCTTGCCAGTACGTCGCTCATGCTTGTTTATGAAACTCATTACTATTGAAACGCTGACTCTGATGCGTCATTCGTCCAGGGCCAACACCATGGAAAAATCTGTCAGGTTTGGGGGGAAGTCAAGGATGGCGTGACTAAAAAGATATTTGTGAGTTGACGAGGATCCTGTGTTTCCTGGAATAAGGCTGAGGATTGTACAGAAGTGTTCAAAGGATTCCCCAAGTGTTCTCCTGAATGCCGATCTTGAAGGTTCCATCAGGAAAAGTGTAAAGTGGTCTGAATGACCTGAATGACCTTATTTCAGACTATCCAGGCTAGTAGACGGCGTACTGGCGACAGATGAATCAGTCAGCATCAGGCAAGCTTTCGGGAACCTGATCGGACTCAGATAGCTTTCAGACATGACCCAGATGAATCTCCGACCATTCACAGACCCAAAACAGATTCGTTGCAGACCATCTGAGTTGCATCACTGATACACAAAATCATTTAGTACTAGTACCACCCACAGTTAACAACCATCTAAGTCTTCTGTGGGTTGAGGACCATCATCCTCGCCGTCAGAGAGGAGGACCATGCCACGGATATCCATAATGTTATCATCAGAGTAGTCTCCATTGTCAGACCTTGTATCTGTTCCAATCAACTCCGACAATGCCAGTGCCTCCTCGATGGAATCCCACTTGCTCGCAGGCAATCCGCTGGCTTGTTCTGCGTAGCGCATTGTCACAGACCTCCACACTGCGTCAAAGTCAATATTTTTCGAGTTTTTCCCACCTGCATTGTCGCTGTTGCCATGGTGTTTGGCTTCCTTCGCTGCCTCCTTGGCAGACTTGCCATCGGTGTAGAGGGACAGCGCACGATGATACTGAATGGTATAATTTGTTAGTTTGAGAGACGTAGCTCAAGTGTGAGACGTACAGCAGCAGCAGCCAGCCCTAGAGCACTAATTGGTTTTCAAAATGCTCCAAAAGCCTTCCCACAGCGTTTGATGTGACCAGCGACAAGTTCCAGCAGTTCGGGTGACAACCAAGCTCCTTTAAAGGCCTTTCGGCAGAAAGACAAGCTGAGTATCAGTTTGAGACTGTAGGAGAGAATGAAAATGCACCTCAATGTCTGCATAAATAAATGGAACACATTTTTTATTATTGACTTTGCGTGGCAAGTGGTCACAAACAAATTTGATGCGGGCCTCAAGGTCATGTCGAAACTTGGGATGTTTGAAGTGACGTTCAAGAATTTTGAGAGCATCCTTGCTGAACATGCTGCACCATTCATTCAAGCGGTCGGTAGCCTGCCAGTGCAAGGTCATGTAGGTTAAATTAGCATCACATGAGTCAGATAAATGCACTATTTTTTTGATAGCTGGGTGTTCATTGACGTCCACAGTGTTATGTTCAAAACAAACATTCCAGAGTTCTTGCAATTTCGGTGACAACTCAGGATGCTCATTGGTGCCAAATGGGTCAGTGGTGGTACCAGCCCAGTCTATCACCACACAAACCAAGCGGTTCCAAACATCACGGTCGCTTTTGTCCTGCAAAGGAAGGTATTCAAGCTTGAGCTTCCAGAGCGGCTTTTGTGGCTTTAACATTTTCACCACTTTCACTTCTTCCTTCACAGCGTTGTCGGCACCCTTTTTATTGATCTTGAGGCTCATCTGTAAGACAAGTGTTTCATCAATGCAATGATGTCGAGAGGTGAGAAATCGTACTCCTGCAGTTGTACAATATATAGCTGAGGCTGATCCACTGGTTGATCCACTGGACTTCGCATCTTTGACCTTATTGCTCTTGTGCTCTCGTGCAGCGGCAATCGTCTCCTCAGGCTCGTCAATGTCAAACTCTCCAACCACCAGGTCACTGCTACTTTCTGAAGTTAAACGGCTACTGCTACGGCTTGATGCTTGGGAAGATGACCAAGATCGCCCCACCTCTGGAATAAGGCTCGTGTTGATTTTGTCTGCGTGTGCTGTTCTTTTGGCTAGCTGACCAACCATTTTGCGCCAGTCAGGATTTAAGTTGCTAGCTGACTGATTACCCTTCGCACACTTCGGTTGTTGGAACCTGCAAGCTTTGCTATCAGCATATTTCTCATGTGGGAAGCTCATCGTACTGTTCATTGCTGTCTATATCACTGTTTACGTTCTCACTCTTACGCTTCCTTGCCAATGTACCAGCGCTTGCAACAGTCTTTCTACTGGCTGCCACTTCCTGCCTTAACACCCTGTCTTTTGTCTATCATGATGTCCGTGACTCGTAAACAATTCATGAATCTCAGAGTGTGGTCGAAACTGACCTTTTTGGCCTTTTTCTTGCATGATTTTGGTTTACAAGACTTCCCGTGATCTTCTGATTCTGAATGGGTGCTTGGTTCCTCACTGGGCAACTCGGAACTAACACTGTCTGAGTGTGCGCTGGACAATTCATACTCGTTGTCAGTGTCTTCTTCGTGTGCCTCTGTTGGGTGTTTGTTAACCTTTTGATTGTCTCTGTAGTATGTGTGCTCACCCTCGATCGCATTTGTTTCCAGCGCATTTATTGGGAAGTCAGTGCCATAAGCACAATCCTGTCTTCTCAGTGAGTCTTCTATGGCGGCAATTTTCCGCACACCATTTTGATAGATCTCTGATGCCTTCTCTTCCATTTCAGCTCTTTTTGCTGCAGCTTTGGCGTTGTCGGCCTGCTTTTGAGCCGAAGTGCGTTGTGAGGGAGCGGCATCCTTGAGGATCTGTGCAGGATTCCTGTTAGCATTGGTACGGATAGGTCGAGCCATGAGGGTATTTTTTGTTGATATATTTCCGAGTTGTGTTGAAAATTTTCATTGGCTAATCCCTGGGAGGTTCCCACCAAGCTGGCCTGTGAGAAGATGCAGGTGATTTGGGATGCGATCTTTCCCCATATTGCCCACACAGTGACAAGCCTTAGTTCAGTCTACTACATTGTAAGTGCGCTCAATTTTATTAACACAGTACTAACTTAGATCTACTTCAATATAGGCTGTCCAGCGAGTTGCCGACTCCTACCGCAGCAACATCAGCTCAGCAGCTATCGCAATTGTCATTGCGTACCTTGAGTCTCAGGACTCGCTGAGGGACTCTGATGACAATCATGCAGAATTCGCGGAGTATGCACTCAGCAACCTTCGATTCTTATACAAGAAGGCGAATGGTGATGACAAGTCTGTATGTACTCCTTCCATCTCGATCAATTCCCGACTTGTTGTTGTGCTAACACTTAGCGCAGGAATTCCAGGGCCTTTATCAAGGTGCATTTGTTGTGCAAACCTTCAGTGCACACTTCACCACAACCCGTGGTGCCCGAAAGATACCTGGGGTAGACAAGCCAGGTGTACTAGCAAATACTGCTGGGGGTCTCGTATTGTCGTGTGCTGCGGTAAATACTTGTCATCTTATTTATTCTCGAATCTCATGAACTGACAATTTTTATTAGGTTGAATGAGCTTTAACTCTCTGGTCTACTCGTACTCTCACCATCAAAATGGTTCAGGCGGCAAAGAACAAAACCAGCATTTCTTTGCCGAAGACGATGAATCAGTCCACTGGCAAGGTGTCCTGTCAGCAAACAGGATTCAACGACATCTCCTGGGGTACATTGACATGTGCCTATGTGAAGGCTATCATGAAGAACCTCTGCGAGGACAAGTTCGAAGTCATTGTTGCATCTGCCATGGAATTTTCGAAGAAGAAGAGTTGTCCTGGTGATGATGTCGACAATGCTGCCATGGAGGATGACCTTGATCTGGATGAGCGCACTCAGCTGGTGGACATATCCGACACCGAGTCTGAGGGAGATGACGGCTCTGATGTGGAGTAGGAGCCATGATGTGGCTTGTGCATTCCTCCTTGAAGCCGATGCCAGTAATTCTTATTTTTTCGTTGTTATTACTACTGAGGCTAATGTTTAGGGCTACTAGTGCTACTGCTGCTGCTGCCGCCGGTGTTAATATTTCAACCAAGTCTTCCTGCCCGGGCCATCACGTGTAAATGAGCCTGACTCGTTTCTTCCAGTTTTT
Source organism: Suillus paluster (assembly GCF_016628075.1). NCBI lineage: Eukaryota > Fungi > Basidiomycota > Agaricomycetes > Boletales > Suillaceae > Suillus > Suillus paluster. The sequence continues at coordinate 214,245 of NW_024537599.1, read as the reverse complement.
CACTGTACTAGTACTACTACCCTTTCCTTCTCTAGCAACTCCAAGTCAGAGACTTAGAAAGCCGCTGCTGCTGCTGCCATCTCAGGCTGGTGATACTATCATGGACCTACCACTACTAACTAGTTGAAGTACTAGCCTATAGCCTAGTACTATGTTCTTGCACAATGCTAGTACTACTGCTTCACCACATGACTTGAATGGATGCTTTCTCACCGCTTGAAGGCTTCTTACTACCATGCTGCTTTTGGCTTATCTCACTTTCTGTCCTTAAAGGTGCACTCAAGCTCAGTCAGGACCACTCAGAGAGTAGTAAAGTAGTGAGAAGTACATTAAGTGGTCATTAAGTGGTGTGCATGCAATAGTAAATAGCACTAAGTCACCCATGCAAAAGTTCAGTTGTCTTTGACTTAATATTGACTTTTGAAGCTTTGGAGCCTGAAAATATTTTGAAACAGTCTTCCTGCTAGTAGTAGCCTTAGTAGTGCTATTACCTTTCACTTAACTTGAATAATAAGCACAGCAATCAGAGGAGCTAAGTCACATTCATCTGAAAACCCTACTACCTTTCACTTAGCTCTGATAATAAGCACAGCAATCAGAGCAGCTAAGTCACATTCATCCGAAGACCCTACTTGGGGCAAGTCACAATCCCCTTAATGTTTCTTGGCTGAATCCGACTTAAAATATTTATTAAGTGATGCTAAGTTGATCTAAGGTTCATTAAGAATTTTCTTGATTTTCCTGATGCGCTCGCTGGCCTTGAAGATGCCATTCAACATGCCAACCAATGTTCAATAGATCCCGCCGTACATGTCTGAGTTGAAGTCTCGGTCGAATTTTTCGGAGGAGTACTGCATAATGACGGAGCACACCTTGAATTGTGGGATTGATTAATACATATAACATACCCACAGCAATTAAAACATACCGCAGCGCTAGCAAGTGCCACCATCACGACAGGAAGTTCAACCTCGTCAGGATGATCATCAATTGTTGATGTCAGATGATCATGCCACTTTACTCCCGCTGCAAGCTTGTCGCTGAATAAAGCATCCTCAATGGTGTCCAAAATCACCAGCGCTTGAAACGGTTTGGTTCGGATAGGGTCCCCCTGTAGTGTATGAAGCCACTGGCATCAGCTCAAGCATAGAATAGACGATAAAGGTATTACGAACCTTCACGTTCACAGGATAAATGTAAGCCTTGTTTTTGAGAAGGTCTGCGACCCTCTCATCAGCACCTTTTGTGAGACCATAGTGGCTTGCCACATGTGCTTGTGCAGCCTTCCTGACATTCCCGCGAATGGTGCCAATATGACCTTCAGGCTGCAAATGATGAGATGACGGTAGTAAACTCAAGCCAACATGATACACATACCACGGAAGATAACACACGTACATACTTCACATCCTTTGTAAGCCGTTTTCTCACAGCTGAATGATGAAGCAGTGCTCAGGCTGCTGTCTACACGAGAGTGTCAATTAGTACTAGTAGGAGGACTCAGATGTCACATACCATCATTACGTGGGGTAAATTGAGGCTGCTATGCGAATAATCAAGACACTTGGATGTAAAATCATTGATGACAATAGCACATACCTCATAGTCAAGGGTGGCCTTCAGCTTGTCACCAATGAGTCCCAGAATACTGTCATCATCTGATTCCTCAATTTTGTCGTCTGACTCAGCTCCAAAATCAGATATGGCACCATTGCTTCCATCAACCTTGAAGTCATCTGAGTCAGACTCAAAAAGTTGCGCTGCTGGCCGTGTAACACTGCTCTTCTGTCTGTTCGCAGGGTCAGGTTTTTTTTGTCCACTATGGCATATTAGTGACAATATACAAAAGTCTAATCAAACTTACAAGTTCATGCCTGCTTGGCGTGATCAGGCTCAGCTGTGCTCGATGCGGCCCGCTTTTGTGTCTTCTTTTCTGACATCCAAACTGTAATTTTGCTCAAGTGAGTCAGAAGATGTAGCTTGACTCAGACAGCTGGCGCACCTTGATTTTTCAGTGCTGTGGTCTTGGATTGTCGGGAAGCTCCTTAATGCCAGATGATCAGGCCATCAGAAAAACAAAGCGAGACTGATAAAACCATGATGTACGACTCGGAGCAGATTCAGGAGTAGCGGCGGCCTCCACACGCCTCTTCAGCTTGGCAGCACACATTGCAGCAGCCTTTTTGGTCGGAGTTGACATCAAAAAAATCTGATAGAGTGAGAGCAAGAGATCAGAGTCAGAATTGAGTTGGTCGGATGCGCAACTGAAAAATTTGACACTTACAAATTTGGACTTCGATGTTCCGCTATATCCCGACATACACTTCAAGCACTACAGCCACTGCAACATGCCAGTCTGTGATGGCTGCGGTTGCACGTTTAGTGAGAGTGGGTACTCACGTCACCTCACACAAACCAGAAATTCTGCCTGTGTCAGCATCTATGAGGACATGCACAACTACATACCTAGCAGTCCAGGTCACTCACCAAAGGTAGTGTCGGTATTGGTATGGTTGTTGCATAACAAGGTTTCACGTGCCCTTTATGATGGTGAGAGGCAATCCAGCATTATCCCTATCCGCAATATTCGACGCTCTGTCCACTTAATACCCAAATTTGGGGCAGTGGCTCCATGTGAATGGACTACGAGCAATGTATTAGATCAGTGTAGCACTTTTTTTGTCAACAGCTTCACTGACCGAGATGCATATGTAACTGTATTTTAGTTACATGGTATACGGAAAATACTAGTACTGCCAGTACCAAATAACTTTCCCCAACTGTAGTGAATTCTGGGGCCCTGCTAACAATTGTCTGAATTTGTTGAATATTGGATCTTTTTATCGCACATTTGAGAAAACAGTACACGGTTTTCCACCTTTGATCAAATTTGATCAAATTCTCTCTAATATTAAAAGGGGGTTTTTCCTGATGAATAGGATCTAGTTCTGCACATTTACAGTGCTCCTCTTCAAGTTTCCGAAGGTAATACAAGATGACCATGCTCCACACAGCAAAAGAAATCCCATTCAGTACAAAGCACATCGACAGAACGAGAATAGCGCTCGAAATACCCACTGGATCACCACTGTTGAACTCATTATCAAGGTCATATTGAAGAAAGACTGTGGGGTGTGTACTCGGATAGAGGTGATGTGTGACCGACTAGATCGCATAAGCGAATTGTTCACTCATGAATAATAGACATACCTTTCCAGCTGTACAAGGTGCAATGACAATGATCGTAAGACGCATCAATGGACCGAGGATGTAGTGATTTCACCGGTACCAGAGATGTCATGCGGTAACCGATTGTGAGCATACTTCACTGGTGAACACTAGCGTCTGGGAGGATGCCTGCAAGTTTACTCAAAAGTCTTTTGGACAAGAGAAGCAAGCATAGAAGATCTTACAGCACTAATAGTGACCTGAGTGTTTGACGGTTCACTTTTCAGCTTTACCACATTTCTGTGATGCGTCATTTGATTGCTGTCTGTTCTTGCAGTATTGCACATTGCTCATATATTCAATCTCAGCAATGGACGGAGTCACTGAAATGTCCTCACAGGCTAGAAGCACATCTTTATTGAAGACGCCTGGTCCATGACGTGTTCATCCCAACAAACAGAGTTCTCATTCTTCAACCATAGAAACAGCAGTCTTTGTCATATGTTTGTAAGTAGTCAAGACTGTTGTCCCTTAACCGTTACACCAAAAGGCAGTGATAATGAGAGCTCATGCTTCATTATCTCGGACAGTATTTATGCTGATTATGGGAACTCACACAGCACAAACGCGAGAAATACGGTGCTAGGATATTTTCTCACATTTTCAGATTTCCTCACATTTTGGTGACATGTTAACGACTTCAAAATACCAGCCTGAATATTCTTAGATACATTTGAAATAAACCATCATTTCATGCTGGTAAATAATCACGTTGTAAAACACATGACGTCAACGGACGCCGACATGCGCACAAATTCGCCTAAGTCCCATGCTGTACTTTTCGAGCACGTCCCAGTCATCCTTGAGTATAACTGACCATGTTGACAGGACTTCGCTTCAAGTGCAACTGTGCACGCTGCTCGCAGCATCCTGACGGATTCACGTACCAGACAAAGCAGGTTGTTGTGAAACATACAAAGAAGTGGCCCCCTGTCGCACAACCATTGGCAATCCGGGATCCTACAACCAATTTGTCCAGGCCATCTGAGGGTACCGGCATCAACCAAGAGAGACTGCAGGGTTGATTGCCAACGGTCGAAGAAAATGAGTATGACTTTAACTTTATAGATGACAACATACCCGGGCCTGCAGGCGAGCCATATGATCATCCAGATGATCCAGTTCCTATCCCGCATCCAAGAAGACACCAAATACCTGGCAACCAGCTGCTTCAAGACTTCAATTTCCGTGCAGTGGCATGGCCTGATGTGCGAGTGCCCGGCAGTGATCAAGATCAGGAGGATTGGCCGTCCCTTGTTCCACAAGCCTTCCAAGAACGTCCGGGTGTCCGTCTTGCCTACCTCAACACAGTCATAGCGAACGTCTTTGGAAAGCAGAGCATCCAAGCTGCAACGGACGCTCTCAACAATCAACTAAATTGTATGCTTCTCGAAGGTGTATTACCCGAGCATCCATGGCCTGTCCGTCCGTCATCTCTTGAGCGCGAAGCGTCAACTTGGCATCGATCCTGACCAATGGATCACCCAATACACCATATGCCCCGACTGCTGGAAGCATCTTACACCCAATCAACTCAAGGAGCTTCCGTCTCCCGAGTGTACTGTTCCGGACTGCCCAGGAGTATTATACGATGAACGTACAGATGCGAAAGGCAAGTGTATCCGGATCACAAGAAAAATAATGCCACATGTATCCCTTATTGGAAGCCTTTGACGGATGTTTATGTGACCCGGTTTTGCCAAATCGATTCGAGACAGCCAACAAGACCAGCCACAACGAAACAATGACAATGACTATGTCATGACAGACATTCACGACGGCACACTGTGGCATGAACTCGAGATGAACACTGTCCATGAGATTGGTGAATTAGGTACCGTCTGTGACCGCCCTCAAGACCTGGATAATGGACCGACAGCGACAAAGCTTACCAAACATCGATATGGCCTGCATTTGACCTTGAATATTGACTGGTGAGTTCAAACCTGTCTTATTGTGCGTCTTGAACAACTACTTAGATATTATGTAGGATGGGAATACTTGAAAATCAGCCGCATTCTAGTGGTCCCATCTACTATGCTATAAATGACCTGCCACGCAATCAGCGATTCTTGCAGGTCAATGTCATATGCGCTGCAATTATGCCAGGTCCAAAGGAGCCAAACATCCAGCAAATTAATTATTGCTTGGAGCCCTCGACTCGTGAGCTGATGGACCTCAAGAACGGTACGCAGTCATGATATAACTCATTGTATGCTCACTTGTATTGTGTTATTATACTCAGGCGTGAAAATGGACGTTCATGGAGAGGAAGAAGCGGCAGATGTGTTTGCAGATAACGAGGTCCTTGCATGCAATATGCCGGCTTCACATAAGTGCAACAGAACGGCTGGCCACAGTCATGATTTCCATCTGTGTGCATTTTGCAACGCTGACGTTGTCAAGATCAATACACCAGAGGGTTACAACAATAGTAAGCAAACACTAGCATTATTTTTCATGTGGATGATACGTGGTGGATAGCATGGTCTGCAAAGGACAATTTTCATATGCTCCATCAGAGTTTTTACTCCAGGGATGCCGGTCCTGCTCGTCAAGAGGCAATCTTGAGGGATCATGGTGTCAGATGGTCAATTCTCAATCTACTCTCTGACTGGAGAAGTTGGTGCTCGACTTTATGCATTGTATCTTCCTTGGTACGTGTTTTCTTCTTGCAAGCACTAATACTGATGGCCTGTTGAAGGCATCATATCACATCTATTTATGCACATACTATTCGGTGGATATATGCTATCAGGAATGGGTGGTAACGAGTCACCAAAACATCACTTCGAAGATATCATGAATGCCGTTAAATGGCCCAGCCATGTAACTCAATTGCTGAAAAATGTATGTTTACCCACTGTGATTGTTGATTTACATTGATTCTCGATCAGCTAGGTGAAAATCAATCACTCAAGAAGGCAGATGAGTGGTGTCGTATTCTAACAATCACCCCTGTCATTCTCTGGTGGTCTTGGAGGGATGCTAACGACGAAATACCAAACTCGAAGCCTCCTCTTCCACCCAACACCGTTGCCCCGGATTTCTCGTGTAACCAGCGCTTGTTGTATCAAGCCATACTTCATCTTTGCATGGGAGTCCGCATTCTGGCATCCCACTCAATCTCAATGGCTCAGGCTTGCACTGGTCAGAGCTTCCTAGCCCACTACTGCCTAGAATGTCTGCAGCTTCACATCCCACTCACCATCAACCATCAAGCTTCCATGCACACAGCTGACATGATCAAGAAATGCGGTCTGGTATATGGCTGGTGGCTCTTTGCGTTTGAGCGGTTCAATGGTATGTTGGAACGTGTTCAGCATAACAGTGTTATGACCAACGTTCACCAATAATGATGAAGGCGAGCACACAACCACTAGGACTCAGTCAGAGAGGATAGTGAACAAGATGGTATTGAGCATGAACGTCTAAGTCACTACAAGCGTAGGAAACAAAGAGGTTAAGTCTAAGGAGTACTTACGCTAACTAACCTACTTATATACATAACATTGAATAGGAGTCTGAAAGAAATCAGCCAATGAGAAAAGAGTCGTACGATACTGCGGATGACTAAGTATGACATCATGATATATAAGCGAATGAGTAATACGGCAACTAAATAGAAACCCAAGCTCCGACCGGTTCTTCTTTGGGAAGCGAGATTGTTCTAGCCCATGGAGTAGGGGAGCCAATCGGAGAAACCATGGGTGATATGTGAAGAGGTGAAGGTGTGACAGGGTGAAGAGTCACATGACCGGTTCAGGTTCTGGAAGTAGCCAAAGGGAAACCGAGAAATGAAAAATGGTTCATATTTGGAATTCATGACAAACGGTCACGATGGAGGACAGATCGAGTTGACTCTCTTGAGGAACTGGGTCCAAACTCATCTCATTTACGAGTATCTTCTTGCTCTTCCCACTGACACTCATTCTTTCGAATGAGACCAAATTAACCGCATCATCAAGGTACAAGCTCAAGACCGTGGAAGTATGATGACACAGATAGCAGTTTATCAGAGTGAAGCTGCCAAAGGTATGTGTTTATTTTTCGCACCAATCTATCAACTGATGCTCATTTTCCATCAGACAATGTTAGGCTACCACTCCGTACTGCAAAATTGATCAATCTCCATACATACGGCTCGCCTCAAGGAGTATTCTACCCTATTCTCCTCCAGTACTTTCGCTCTCTATGGCCTGACCTGAACCTTGTCGGTGATTTATCATGCGATAATGACACCCCCTTCTATGCAAACAAGGTAGCTCGTGCCCTCACGTACATTCGCAAGGATGGCATTCGTTATGGCTGCACCATGAATCAACGCACGCACTCCAACTCATCTGCATTCATATCTCAAGGTAGAACTCGTGTCCCTGTGCAGATCATGGCACTATTCGTGGTCGGTGTTCTCGATGTCATTCCTCATGTTTGTGCGGTGGTGTGGAGATTAGTTTTTGATGATAACATTCCCGCAATGCCGTGGGACCTCAAGTAAGGTATTTCTTTTAGCAGATACCAACACTCATCTCTTTTCAGCGCATCTACACTTGGTATTCATGTCTCCTATGCTGAACTGGGCCCTCAGGAAGTGATTCCGGTCTCATGGATCGAGTGCCCACTGGCACTGATTCCAGTGTACTCCAACATCATCAAAAAGGATCTATGGATTACCATCTCGTTTGACCATGTAAGTGTACAAATAACTCTTGTGTAACAGTCTCAAAAAAGTCTACAGGCAGGGAATGAACCTGAAGACTATTTAGAAGACGAGGTGTGCACTTTTCTAGTCACTGAATTCATAATCTGACTCTGCAGCAGGAGGCAGCTCATGAGCTTTGCTAGTACTCACTACTGGCTGTGCTGGAGCGGGCATACTCTCTCGTCCCTTCCCCTTGTCACTCATCACCTTTGATTTTCCTTTACCTTTTTTTGTCCCAGTTTCCTTCTTCTTTGCCTCCATCTCCTCAATTTTCATGCGCTTCTTCAATGCAATCAGCCTCTTCTGTTCCTTGACTCACTTCTGGCCTGCCATCGTCTCCTCAGGATCCTTCAGATCTCCCCATGCACGCCCATTATCCAGGATGTAACTAGGTGAGTCATACTTCTTGTTTTCTTCTTGTGCGAGCCACTCTGCTGATATCATCCATTGATGCGCTCGATTTTCGATTTTCTTGGCGGCCAAGACAGGAAGCTCTTTCGGATCGCCTTTAACACGAATGGTGAAGTGAGGAGGTTGGTTTGGGTCTAGCGCCTCATCCACTGCAGCCAAGAATTTCACCATCTTGAATTTGTTGGGCGTGAGTGTCAATTTTGCCGGGTGTTATTGGACTTACAATATCACTCCGATATGTTCCAGCATGGGAAACAAAATGTCTGGTCTTCTGTCCATGCGCGTTGACCTCGTCTTCATCTTGGGACATCAATGATTCGGTGAGTGCTGTGTGATACTTCTCATCTCCAAACTCTGACCCTTCGGGCAGGTTCTCAAATTTTCGGATATGAACTTCAAGTTTCTATAGTATACAGGTCAGTTATGATATTTATAATATCAATATGAAGACTTATGCCTCTTGCACGACTCTGTAATTTAGACCATGAGGGTTTTGTGACTGTTATGGCCAACTCAGACACAGGAGCATTGTTGACTGTACCTGCCATTGCAGTCGTGTTCACACCGGTATGGCTGCACTTTTTTTTCTGTAATTCTTGATATTTCTTGACAACATGTTCATGCAGATCCTCTTCACTTATGTCACAAAGAGCGGGACCGCTGCCAGCGCAAACGGTAGCTGTTACGGGAAAGCCCGGCTTTCCAACAGTGCACTTGATAGGGTCAATCCTGTGTCCGCTTCATGGAGCACCGAGACGATGGAAGACTGAATGGAGGCTGTCCATCCAGAATGACTGACTAAAGGTTCAAAGAAGAAGCTATAGTCGTATATCACAAGTGAAGATCAAGTTAGAGAAATACATGGTCTAACTACAGTGGTATATATAGGTATCGTCCTATGAGTTCAGGGTAGGCTTGGGTAGCCAGAAAGCGTCCCAACTAGGTAAGCGTCTATGTGAGTCATAAGGACTCAAAGATAAGAGTACTGGTGTGGGGAATTCCCCCACTGTAGGTGTAAAACCCCATCCTTTCCGCATCGTCTCACATCAGTTCCGTGTATTCTGCACATTCCGCATTTCCCGCGCATCGTCCGATGGGTTCCGCATTCCCGCGCATCCTTCGGAACCCGCCCGCACTATCCGATATTCCCGCGCATCATTGGACAACCTTCGCATGTCCTGTCCCCATCCTTCCAGGTCCATTGGTACACTGTGTTCCTCTTCCCGCTGTTCCTAACGTTATCCAGATCAAACTGACACATGCCCTTATGGCACGGACCCCTATTCCGGAGTATTGCGCCCATGTGCACTGCCTGCCTTCACTTCCGCTTCCTGAGAGACTTACTACCTGTACCTCAGTGTTCCTTAAAAATAATCTTCCCTTTAAGTAGTGGTACTCAGGGCTTGGGGGTATTGAATTGAATCCCATCTTTTACCTTCCCACTTTTCCTTCACCTTACTAGAGGATCGCTTTGACTCATGCCCACTATCAATCTAACCTTGTGATATACTTCCTTCGACTTCGCCTGCGAGTTCCGACGAATCAGTACGTTCCGCGCTTTATCTGTTTGAGTTCCGTTTCATTCCTTTCCATTCCACTTGAGTTCCGCTCGGGTTCCGCTTGTTCCGTGCGAGTTCTGCTTGTTCTGCTTGTTCCGCATTTTTGCGGATCCCCATCCTACCTGCGGGAGGGTTGATTAGGGTTGTTTAGACAGAGACTAGTACTCCCCAGTAGCAATCCCCTTTAGGGTTGAACGCACTTGTTCCCAAGCGAGGCAGCAGGCAGCAAAGACCCAACTGTGTAGTAGATCGATTTCTCTCTGCTGCACTTGTTGTACCCACACCGGTTCAACGGTAAGGGTCCAGAGTATGGTACCGGCACAGTGGTAGGTGTCCAAGTCAGATAACACTATCTGTCATGATAAGCGATAGGATAAATGATAGTCGCTACCAGTGTATCGGTAGGGGCGATAAGGGAGAAGCGTGCGGCTTCTATTGATCCCGGTCTAGGTCGGTTCCAGAGCTGTTCTGCTCCAACAGCTGTCATGCTGTGCTCTGCAGTTTAGTCACGTGCCGGTGATGTCATCTGTCACGTGTTGTGACGTGGTTGTGACAGCGACATTTGGTGGAGATGATAGGGGTCTGAGGGTCCCTGTAACAGTAGCACCATGCTGACGAATGTAAGCAATGACCCGCAGGATATTGGCGTGATTGTCAGAATGCTGATGAGATTCTGTCCAGTGGAACTGCATCAAATGATTTTGGGTGGCAGGATCAAGCGGCCAGTTGTCGTCGTCACTCAGGTATGGAGGAAGAACATCGGCAGTGAGCTTGGCGATTCCCATCAGCATCTGAAAAATGATCCGAACAACTGCCTGCAAACGGTGTAGTATACTGGTTAGTACTGCGGTGTTCCCTTTTAATTCTACTGATCTGCGAACCTTTAGACCATTATCTCCAAACACGAGGGCACTTTTTTCGATCTTCTCGACATCTCTCTCAAACTCTTCATCACTCTCAGCGCCGGCTGCTTCTCCTCCATCAACGCGACTCTCGATACTTGCGACCATACTGGCAACTTTCTGCTCGAACGACTCCTCCAAGCTCCTTATCTCGGCTTTCATCTCATTCCTCACAGCTTCGACGTGCTGAGCACATCTCATCTCCAGTGCACAGACTTCCTGTGTGTGTTGCAGTTCCTGATTCTCCGCAAGATCTAGTCGACGGTTGATAGTTGCCATCTGGCTTAAGACTTGCGACACTTTCAACTTTTGAGACCCGCCATCGGTTTCTGTCGAGGCGCTTGGACCTACACTCCCAGAAACGCTGGCAGAGAGTCTGGGATCAACGACAGGAAGGACTGAAGATGGGCGCTCAAACTCAGGACAGCGGGAAGGCACTAGTGTCGTGGCTGGAGCAGATACTGGACGACCACCTGGCATTCCTCCAGGACTGGGACCACCTGGGTACACACCATGTGCCTCCACACCATGTGCACCAACCATTCCGCCATATGGATGGCCTGCTGGCACGGCTGGAGGACCATATGAAAGAGGGGTCGGAAAGTTGAAGTTGTATTCGGGGCTTGACTGCATGGGACATTGTGGGGGCATTTAACGTGTTGTTGCTCTCAATCAGCCTGTCCGCCTTATCATCAATGTGTCCTGTATCACTCTTCTATATAATTGAGCTTGCTGCATTGGATCCCGAAGCGCGATGCATGTTTTCAAGCTATGTCGAAGCGTGATTATATAGCCTGCGGTGAATGTATCTATGTAAGGAAATTTTGCGTAAATTGTAGGGAAAATGTAAGGCAAACATGTCTTAGATTCCATGCAAAGTCTGTGACTTCTGGCAAATTGCCCGACGAGAAGATCTAACAGAAAACATCGTGATATTTTCGTGAATTTTCACACTTTACCCACATTTTACCTACATGGTATTTCGTGTGTTTGTGCTGTGTCAGGTAAGCCACCGGGCTTACAATGTTGTGATATCCATGCATCGACAATGTTATTTTTCTCACTATCATCACTTTTCCTTACCCTCAACTCATTTTCGTGTCATACCAACCGAGGACAGGATCAATCACCTGTTGTGCATGCCTGGTGCGGGTGCTGTAAGTGCACACACCTCTCAGGCATTGGCTGCTCCTGAGCCCCTTCAGTGAATTCACCCATCTCAGACGGGCAGCCGGGCGTGACAATGTACCAATAGAGACGGGTCACCCGGTGCTGGCCCATGGCAATAATTGTACCGTGTTAGATGAGTGGGCCGAGGGGGTGGAGTGTCCAAGGCAAACAGATGGGCCGGGTGTATATAGTATAGATGGTAGTATAGCAATGTACTATATAGGAAATTATGAATAGTAGTAGTGAATCCAGTGTGTGATAGATGAGTGGGCCAGAGAAATGGAGTGCAATATAGACGAGTGGGCCGGGGAACTGGGGTGTGATGGAGATGAGTGGGCTGGTAAATGAGGTGCAATGGAGACGAGTGGGCCGGTACATAAGGTGCAATGAAGACGAGGGGGCCAGAGAATAGGGTGCAATTGAGACGAGTGGGCCAGTATAGCAGGTGCAATGGAGACAGGTGGGCCGGTAAAGGAGGTGCAATGAGGACGAGTCGGCCGGTGTTATTGGGTGTAATGAAGACGAGTGGGCCGGTGATATGGGGTGCAATGAAGACGGGTGGGCCGGCATTATAGGGCGCAATGGAGATGGGTGGGCCGGTGATATAGGGTGCAATGAAGACGAGTGGGCCGGTGATATGGGGTGCAATGAAGATGGGTGGACCGGCATGATAGGGTGCAATGGAGACAGGTGGGCCGGTATTATGGGGTGCAACAACGACCGGTATTTATGTAACCAGTTGCTTGTGGTAACATAGCACTCAATCCGGCGATTCCACCAGTGGTCTGATCATGTAAAATGGTTAAGATTTGACAAAGTTATGAGCCCTACAAGGGAAAGCCATAAATTTAGAGGATATTATGATGTATTGTATCTAGACCATTGCAACCGGTATTTTTTGACCGGTATTTACGTGACCGGTCAAAAAATACCGGTTGCAATGGTCTAGATACAATACATCATAATATCCTCTAAATTTATGGCTTTCCCTTGTAGGGCTCATAACTTTGTCAAATCTTAACCATTTTACATGATCAGACCACTGGTGGAATCGCCGGATTGAGTGCTATGTTACCACAAGCAACTGGTTACATAAATACCGGTCGTTGTTGCACCCCATAATACCGGCCCACCTGTCTCCATTGCACCCTATCATGCCGGTCCACCCATCTTCATTGCACCCCATATCACCGGCCCACTCGTCTTCATTGCACCCTATATCACCGGCCCACCCATCTCCATTGCGCCCTATAATGCCGGCCCACCCGTCTTCATTGCACCCCATATCACCGGCCCACTCGTCTTCATTACACCCAATAACACCGGCCGACTCGTCCTCATTGCACCTCCTTTACCGGCCCACCTGTCTCCATTGCACCTGCTATACTGGCCCACTCGTCTCAATTGCACCCTATTCTCTGGCCCCCTCGTCTTCATTGCACCTTATGTACCGGCCCACTCGTCTCCCTGCTATACCGGCCCACTCGTCTTAATTGCACCTTATTTACCGGCCCACCCGTCTCCATTGCACCTGCTATAACCGGCCCACTCGTCTCAATTGCACCCTATTCTCCGGCCCCCTCGTCTTCATTGCACCTTATGTACCGGCCCACTCGTCTCCATTGCACCTCATTTACCAGCCCACTCGTCTCCATCACACCCCAGTTCCCCGGCCCACTCATCTATATTGCACTCCATTTCTCCGGCCCACTCATCTATCACACACTGGATTCACTACTACTATTCATAATTTCCTATATAGTACATTGCTATACTACCATCTATACTATATACACCCGGCCCATCTGTTTGCCTTGGACACTCCACCCCCTCGGCCCACTCGTCTAACATGGTACAATTATTGCCATGGGCCGGCACCGGGTGACCCGTCTCTATCGGCACATTGTCACGCCCGGCTGCCCGTCTGAGACGGGTATATGTTACTGCATTATGTGTGCTCCTGTATCAGGTGGGTGAGGTGTTCTTCTGTCCCACTGTCCCTGATGCTCATAAACCAATATGTGCCTGCAGTGGTAGACGCTCATGGGAGGATTAAGCGCCTACGTCGCGAATCCAGCGCTAGGCGTGTGGGGTAAAGGTGCCCCAAAGGCTATGACACTAGGCGGTGATTTGCGAAATCCTGCTATTGGCGTGTGGACTTGGCAATATCTGAGTGGTTGTGTTATTCTTAGAACCGTTCCTGGCCAAGTGCTCCGACGTCTGCGGCTGTAAACTTGTGTCATTCCAAGAAATTGAAAGAAGTGCAGCGACCGGAACGGTAAGCATGGTGCCCATCACAATGCCGTGGTCAGGACAGATAAATTTTTCCAGTGGCTGAATCCTGGTCGCTCACAAGGTGATCATTACTTCTTCGGCGATATTCGTGACTTAGGATTCGGGTTGAGAAGTTTTTTGAAGGAGGGAAGGAAAGACGAAGGTATGGCACCCCTAGAAGAGGGTAGGCGGGTGGATGAGGCGGCTGACTTCTGGGGGCGCGCATGCCATTGCGTCTAGCATGAGGCCACCCATAGTCTATAATGGAAGTGTTACTGGGAGGCGCACGGCACACTTGAGAAGACAGACACACATATCACAGAAAGATTGTCCTTGGGATTCCCAACTTCTGAAGGGGTGATATTCGGACGAACATTGCTATGAGTGGAGGAAGCGGAGTCGTTCAGAAACACAAGAGCTGGCTCAAAATGTAAGCAAGAGACGATCACGCAGACGGAAAGGGCAGTTCTGACTGAAATTTGGTGTAGTCCCCAAATCAGCCAGTCCTCTCGCTTTCAGTCATGATGCAAATAGTTGAATCGGATTCCACAACATCGATGAATCTACATAAGTACACCGGGATGTCGTATGGTACGCAGTTTTCGGGAGTTGCAGGCGAGAGGTATGGTGGACTTGTTGAGCGGGTGAGTGAGATCACACTAAAAAAAAGAGACCGGGCTACCATCCTCCTGCCTTGCAAATCTACGAAATGGCTACTAGTAAACAGTCGCTGACCTACTAGTTTCGTAGCGTCGTAGCTAGTGGTGATGATGATGATGATGATGATGATGATGGTGATGATGATGTCTGTTAGCAGAGGTGCTTGTTGTCGAGGACGATAAGCTTATGGTGTTGCGGGTGAACTACATGATGTTGAGTCAAGACATTTTTCAACTCCGACAGAGTCTCTTCAACTTTAGTGAAGTTCAATTGATAAGTACTTATCATATCATATTCAGGCTCAAGCTTCAAGCATGACGCATCGTGTCAATGCGCATGGCTTGCTTAAGTGACAACCGTCCTTGCCAGTGCTACTAACTATATGCGGTCCTTCCCTTGTGCGTGGCCCAATTACTCTCTTGATAGCTCTTGACGGACCAGTGTAACTCACGATCATATCATATGGCTCCAAGAACCCAACCTGTCGGATGGCTTGTACAACTAACAATATAAGGTTTACCACAGCACAGAGGCCGGATTTGTTGATCGTACGTCCTCACCGAGTCACTGGTGGCTCCTGGGCATGACTTATTTGGCAATGACAGCAGAACCGTGACGATATGGTAGCAAAAGCTAGCGACGTGACAGCAGAAGACTTAGTGATATATGTTCTCACTGACCTTCACCTTCCACTACGCAATGGATAACGTTGTTTATGCACATCCCCACACGGCTGTCATCGGACAACTTTGGGGATTTTCAAATCCCCAAGTCGGTCGCCGGGGAATTTCGCAGTTTAATTATCAAAGTGTGTGCTATTACTAGGTCCTAACCCGAAGCTAACCTAACACGCGCTTGATTCTTCTCGCTCCTTAAGTATAGTGCACTGGGTCGTCACCCGCTTTTAGATCCTCCTAGCGCTTCCCTCTAGACGTCAGCTTCGCTATGATTCCCCCTTGGACGTCACTAGATTCTACTCCAGGTCGACGTGTTTTCTATCGTCCACTCGGAATCACCGAATCATCCTTCTATTGGGATAGCGTTTTTAACAGCACAGCAGATATCGTGGTGCACGTACACCTTCGCACCATACAGACAGATGACCGAGACATTCATTCACAACTGAATGTCATGCGTTCTTGGGGATCTGTCAAAAGACGCTTTCCCCTCATTGCGGCTGAAGTTCTAGAGCATGAGTCTGGTCCAAGCTTCATTCTGCGTGAAGAAGCGGTCACAAATCTTCGACCCGATGATGTCACATTCAAGGAGGTCAATTCCTTTCACCACGCTGAATGCCTCATAAACGAAATCATGGATGGACCGCGAGTCCTTTCATCTCAATTGCTTGCTCGTGCCTACATTTTGCGCCGAACAGACAGGAGTGACCATTTCCACATTGTGCTTATGTCCGCTCACTGCGTCACGGATGCACCGTCCATGAGCACAGTTCTTAGGACGTTCATAGACACACTGTCATCTCGGATTGAACCACCATACATTCCTCTGGGCGAAAGAGTGCATATGTATCAGCCTTTAGAGAACCGTTTGCGTTATGGGGATATTCCGCTTGTCAAACAACGGTGGAGGCGGGCTTTAGGCTATGCAATTTTCACGGTGTGGATGTCTAAATTCAAGGTTGGCATTCCAGTTGCTCAGTCCGTGGTATCGTAGTAGAGCTGAAGCATCGGGACAGGGTGGTCACACCCTCCCCGGAAACTTCAGGGAATCCACACCTCGTACACCCGCTAAATCACGCAGCCACGTCTCTATGTTTTCTAGCCAAGTGTCATCCATCATTCTCTCCAATTGCCGTCGCCATAAAATTACCATGAACAACGCGTACTATGCTCTCAGCCAAGTGGCCCTGGCACGCGTTCTATGTCGACGGTACCTCAAGGGTCAGATCTCGAAAGAAGAATGGGAGTACAGGAAGCGCCAACCCATGCACCTCTCCGGGGGGTTGAACTTGCGTCCATACCAAGACAGAGACTGGTTCCAGACGGGCGGCTCAGGCGATATTGGTATCAATATCAGCTTCTTCTGGTACACACTTCCATTCATGCCCCTTGGCGAGATGTCGAAGGGGGATGCGAGCAAGCTGGAACTTGTCGATGGGGCACCGGACTTCCCGGCGCTCATGTCTTTTGACCGGTTTCTTCTCCGGTGCGCTAATGTGAGGGCACAAGCCCAGAAAGTATTTAACCACCCGCGGTTCGTTGATATATGTACCGCTGGACATGATCGTGTTGCTTCAACGAGGGAAGTGGCGTTGAAGTGGCTAGAGACGAGAGATAGCGTTTTTCCAGATGATGGTCATGAAAGTGCAAGACCCGTTCAGTCTTTGAACCCGATTGTCACACAATTAGGATCCACCCTTGGCAACGTCAGTAGCTCTCATAATCTAGGTTCAACCAACTAAAGATTTCCAGGTGGATAACGTGTTACCCCTGGACTATCCTCTACCTCCTGATCAGGAGCTGTCACCCCTGTGCAGTATGCCCCATCCCAATCGCACGGGATATCCAGCATGGTCCCCCCCTGCTGATGCCGTCGAGGACGCCAAAACACCACGACTCCATATTGAGTTCTGGCGTGTCCATCTTCATGCGCATCCTGCGGAGCTCTATCTTGCGGCGTCTTCTATGCACCAGCAGTTACACTATTTTACTTCCTATGATCAGCGCGTTTTCAGCGAGGAGACCATGCAGGAGTGGATGCGTGAGCTCAAGGATGCTACGTTGTGGTATCTGGGTCAGTCTCATGGCGATGAAACGCGTTTACAGAGTAAACTTTAGTCAACACAACGTCCTTACAGCATCATAAGACGGCACAGGGAAAGTGGGTAATTGTAGAATTACACCTACAATACAATACCTTATACCTGTCTGTAGAATCTACTCGTCCTCTTCGCGATACACGCTTTCCAGCTCTGCTCCTTATATAGCTAGGCCGGCCAGGCTGTTGAAAGCCTTATGTAAGTATTGATACTCCGACATGATACTCCGACAATATGATGCACCAGAACTTCAGAAGAGCTCGACTCTTAAGTTTGTTCGTCGCGCTTCTACGCGTCGTCAAATTTACCCGTCCAGAACGAACGTTGATATATGCGTTCAGAATTTCAGATATATATATCAGACCCACGCATTTTACGGGGATCACTGCTTCGTTTGTTTGTCCAACCTGTTACCTGTCCCGGACTTTGGATGCCCACTTGAACATTTTGAACAGGCGCTCGTGAATGTCTCGAAGTAAAACAATTCAGATGTTCTATGCTATACCCTGGTGAGGGCGACGTATCATGTGTTAAGCGAAATCAGATATCTGATGCCAGTGGGTGGTGTTCCGATAAGTCCATTTACAGTGACTGAGTACTGATTATTTATCCTCAGTCTGAAATGAACACTCATGCGCACGGAGCGTTCTCGTGACATGGATAACGTCACGGGTCATACGCCATTGACCACACAACCACTGGGATCCTTTCTCGGAAATGAGTTCATTTACGGTATCTATATACCAACAGTGGTGACCGTTTGCGCCCAAAGTCTGTACGGTGGTATGGTATGGACTTGTGACAGTGGCTGTAAAATACTAGATACAGCCTGGTGAAATGATGGTTTAGCTACGCGAGGCTTTCTCTCAAGTAAGTCATTTTTGCCAAAAAGATTACCGATACACTAGCCATTGATTCAATGATTGAGGCAGCGCGTGCCGAACACAGGCCGGGGGGCTATTTTTGTCATTTTATATAGCTTCACAGCAAATCTTGGAGATCGACATGAACCACTTTGGAATTGATTGCTCTGTTGGAAACGTTCAACCTCGCACGAGTGCTTCCTAGGACATCGGTGGGCATCGATCGCAATGCGGTGGAAGCGAACTGCAGCAACGTGTTGTTCGCCATTGGTTCGGGTCCTGACTGGCGGGAGCTTCGCGAACTCCGGTGCGCTCTCTAATTTGGAACTGGTAGTCTCACACGTAATTGTAGCAGCAGTCCTGAGGTTGGCTGAAACGTGTATCATGCGTCCACGAGGACGTGGTGGTACGACTTTCTTTTCGACATATCACATCTGTCTCAGACGGTGAAATTCGTCTTTCTCGTTTTTGAGAATGCTGCAAAATCGCTTTGCCATCTTACTTGCTATCTTGCCATGGTTATGCATGTTCGCTACAGCTCAGAGCGTAGCATCTCAGGCATACACACCTGTTGCCGCGCGGTGTCCTGCAGGCTTCAACCTGGTGCGAATGGCTGGTACTCCTGGAAATCAGACCCTCAGCTCATCCGAGGCCTCCTACGTCCAAAATCGCAAGGCCGAAGTCCTCCCGCAAGCCTGGAAGACATACCTCTCCAATGTCCAGTCCACCAATCCTTCCCTCCCGAGTTACGTCTCAAGCATTCTTTCGGGCGCTAGCTCCGAGATCCCAACTCTAGGCATTGCAACGAGTGGAGGAGGGTATAGAGCATCAATATTTGGTGCAGGAGTTCTGAACGCGCTAGACGCACGAAACTCATCCTCCAACACTGCTGGAATAGGGGGTTTGCTTCAGGCAGCGACATATCTATCGGGGTTGTCAGGCGGATCTTGGTTCATCACATCCCTTACTCAAGCCAATTTCCCCACCATGCAAGAGCTTATCCTTGGACCCACCAGTCCCACAGTGTCTAACAATTCGTGGGGAGGATGGAACGCCGACTATGATATTGCAACGCCAAGCTCTAATCCTGTCACGGATACGGAATATTATACGGACCTTGTGGAGGAGTTGCGTGGCAAGTACGATGCAGGTTACGTAGTAACGTTTGCGGACTATTGGGCGCGCGCACTAGCTAGGCATTTTACGAATGGCACTTTCTCGTCTAACTTCTTTGACGAGTCATACACTCATGGAGCTGGTATCTTATGGTCTGCCGTTGCAAACACGTGGGCTTACTCTCAATCTCTTGAAGTTCACTCATTGATTCTGGTTCAAGGACTTCTTTTACATCCTACTCGATACCATTCCCAATTGTGGTCGCGGACCTTCAAGCTCCGGGTCAGAATTCGTCGGAGATTATTGCAGGAGACTATGTGCCTTTAACCAACCCCATATTCGAGTTCAATGTCTGTGAGTATGGAACCACGATCTTTTGTTCCTGGCCCCCTGAACGCATCCGAACAGTTGAAACGGGTTCTTTTGATCCGCAGCTTTCTGCATTCACGCCTACCAAATACTTGGGAACGACAAACAACAGTATCTGCATCACTAACTATGATCAGTCGGCGTTCGTCGCTGGATCATCTTCCGAACTATTTAATACCGCCAATGTGGGTTCCGTTCCGTTCTTTGATTTGTAACACGTCTGAAGTAGCTATCAGAGTACCTTGAGTACGACATATGGGCCTATTTTATCTCTTATGGAGAGTATCCTGCCTGAAGCGAAGGTTGAATATGATGTTGCGTCTTGGCCGAATCCATTCTATGGCGTAGCGCCGGACACGTTCATTGATTCTGCGCAAACAAACCTGAATATGGTGGACGGTGGCGAGGATGGCGAAGTTATCCCCTTGCAACCTCTCCTCGTGAAGGCACGTGGCGTCGATGTTATTTTCGCTATTGATGCTGTAAGCATTTGTTCGTATGAACGTCGCGATCATTAGTTGATTTTCAACTCAGACCAACGATATCAACGGCTTTGCTGATGGCAGCTCTTTGATTGTAAGCATACGCAACTGTCGAATAAGCTTCACATCTAAACTCTTGCCAGGCCACGCAAAATCGTACATCGCTTTACCCTTCTGCTTACTCATTCCCTCCCGTTCCCACTGCTTTGGGAGAATTCACCGCACAAAACCTGACTACCCGCCCAACGTTCTTTGGATGCAACACCACCAGTTCGAACGCAAGCACCCCGCTTCTCATATACCTTGCTAACGGTGGTCCACCCCACAATGGTCAAGCTCCCGTCACCAACACCTCAACCACCCAATTATCTTATGCGTTGTCAGAGATCCAAGCAATGCTTAGCCAGACATTGGTCATCGCGACCCAGGGGTACCCAACAAACGGAGTGACGACGGATCCGGATTGGCCCTCGTGTCTCGCATGCGCTATTGTTGACCGTGCGAGGGAGCGAGCAGGAGAGGCGAGGAGTGGAATTTGCTCTACGTGCCTGGATAGGTACTGTTGGGATTCGAGCACGCTGACGACTGCTGCCTCTGTCAGTGGTACTAGGCGCATCAGCAGCGCATTCGGACAGCTGGCTGCCTTTGGGGTGGCGTCGGCTGTCGTGGCCATGATGCTGATGTGAAGTCAATTTATGTAGGTGGACGCTGTTCGAGTTTTCGTTGTGTTTTTGGTTAGTGTTGGCAGCTGTTGACGAATTTGACGCGATTACTGGCATGACGTTTTCTTTTGTTGGTTGAGGATGAGCTGTCAGTGTCAGCTAAGGAAGGGTAGAACTTCGCATCTATACAAACAACCTCATGATCCTCCAAGCCACTGAAAGTCCTCCTGTCCTTAGTTGTCTATACTTTGAACAACTTGCACTTCTTGAGCTAACATGTGCATGAGATTCGGGGCCTTGTTATGATGGAAAAGGCAACCACGTGTTGTTTACAAACTCCGCGAACCTTGTGCGGGTAACAGATACTTGGATGGCAAACTTGAGCTTGACGTGACTTGAGTACCGTATCGGCCTCACCAAGCTGGCCCTCGTGCTCTCCATCCCTTCAAACCTCTCGTTATCGGCCCAAGCGATGCTTCCTGCACTAAGGACGATGCAAATTTCTCCGGATGGATAGATTGGTTTAGATGAATCCCAAAATTGAAAATTTGTCCTCGGAGTCGGTCTTCATGGCGAACAAATCGCTGACGTTTTACGCCGTCGACCTGGTTTACTGCTCCGATGCGGTGTCACGTCTGTATTTTACTGTCGTCATTTTGATACGTGATGTTGTTTTACTGATTTTGAGCATGAAGCATGTTTTCTGTGCTGCCAAGCTAATCCGGATCTGTAATGGCGCCTGCTATTGGCCGAATCATATGCGGGTGACGGACTCTCAAGGTAATTCTATCACTTGCTATAGACTAAGAACTGGGGTGGGGTGTGATGGATTGAATTTGCGGTCATCACACCCCACCACATTCCTCGTTTCTCGTCATCGATTTATGTGGTCTTCGCTGGTCTACTGGCACGTATTTCGATTTGTTCCCAGCGCGACTGTTACTAATGAAAATTCCGTCTCATAGGCAAAGCGAGCGTCACGGAGGAGATCGAGGGACCAGGAGAGGAATTTGGTATCCCGGAAGTAGATTACCTGCGAGTCCGATTTAGGATGAAGTAATTGACAGTCTAACTGCCATCGGCGACATGCAAGTGTGACCACGATTTGGATATGTTTTTGTCACGCTCTCTGGAATGTATATATACCAGCTACATTCTGAATTCTTCATAGGCTGCCCTTTCTTTTCTTTCCCCTCCATCAGTCACTTAGCCCGCCGTCGACGTAGGCATTTTTTTTGTTGTCGTTTCGCATTGTCGGATTTCCCATTTCCTACTCCCACCATGGACTTCACCACTACCGCGTTCCCCATCTCGGTTTCTTGGATAACCCACAACATCGCTCTCGCCGCTCTTTCCCTTACTTTGGTTTACGCTGTCTCACGCGCTACATACAACCTCTTCCTTTCGCCCCTCAGCTCGATACCCGGCCCTTGGTTCGCCGCCGTCTCTAACTTTTGGATCACAACACACGTCTTGCGCCTCCAACAATGCAAAACCAATCACCGCCTTTTTGAGAAGTATGGCCCTGTCGTTCGAATCGGTCCAAACAAGGTCATCTTCAATGATTTGACGTCCATGAGAAGCGTCTACTCAGTCCACTAAATTTGACAAGAGTACCTTCTACAAGAGTCTTTTGACGTGCGTTTATTTTGTCTTTGACGCGATTTAAGCTCATGAGCCCATTTAGTAACGAGAACGATCACGCGTTAGTGCCACGTGCAATCTGTTTGACGCGCATATATGCTGATTTTCTGACTAGTATGACAACTCTGGACCATGCCGGACATGTGACCCGACGAAAGGGCTATGCTCCTCACTACATTCCTCTTAACCTCGCTCTTTTTCAGCCCGAGGCCCATGATTACACCCTCGAGCTTGTTTCGGTACGTCCATTGACATTAGCATGACATTTCCCATTTAACGTTCCCGATCTAGGCTCTAGAGCACGTCGGAGGCAAACATTCTCTGGATTGTCTTGCATTGTTCCGCCATTATATGGTCGATATCATTATTGCATCTTCCCATGGCTACCGACAAGGTGCTCTTAGTAAATGGATTGCGGGTGTGGAAGATTCCATGGCCACCGCAATCGCCGATTTCCCAAAGCGAGGCATTATCGTAAGACGATCGACCTTGTATCAAAATTAGACTGACAGGGGCTGCAGAGAAGCGCGGTTCCGACTTGGGTATGGGATTTGATCTGCCGTATCCCCAACAACCGGTGGCGCCAGATGTGCGATTCTGATATGATCATGGGCGAGGTTGTTCCATTTCGATGCCTATAATGCGGACATGAAGCTGATTCTCTTCTCTTCTCAAGTTCGTTGGTGCACGCGTGTATGAGATGCGAGCACAGTTGAACGCAGGAAAACTTGGCGAATCTGAGAAGATTCCAATGCTGCGACGCCTTCTCCAGTACAGGTATTCTCCTGAACAAGCTATGCCCGACCATGATATCATCTCAGAAATGATGGGACACATGTATGCGTTTATTTCTTGTTCAACTGCTTATAGCGCCAACTTGAATCGACACCCCTAGGATCGCAGGGTCTGATACCACATCAAACTCGTTGTCCTACTTCTTTTGGGAACTCAGCCGCAGGCAAGATATTATGACGAAGCTGCAGGCCGAACTGGACCAAGCGATGCCTGATCCGCGTGCTATTCCTGATATCGCTCTCTTGCAGAAGCTTCCTTACTTGAACGCTTTCGTGAAAGAAGGTCAGATCGCACCTCGCTTTAGGTTACATCTTCTTCATTACACGTGTTGTAGGTCTACGGCTGTACAGCGCCGCGCCAAGTCCTCTCGAACGCACGGTTCCGTCTTCGACATCCAAGAATGGCGCTATTAATGAAGCTTTCGATCTTATGGGTTACGCACTTCCTCCTGGCACCGTCGTTGCCACCCAAGGCTGGTCTATGCACCGCGATGCGTCCGTCTTCCCTTCTCCAAAGACATTCCTTCCTGAACGCTGGCTCGAAAGACCTGGAAACGCTGAACATCTTTTCAAAATGGCGCAATATCTTATGCCATTCGGAACTGGTTCGCGTGTCTGCGGAGGACAGAACTTGGCGCAGATGATGTTGCGGATCTCGGTGGCCACTGTAGCGAGGAACTTTGATGTTGTGGCTCCTCCTGAGACCAACGAGCGAAGCATGGAAATCAAGGACTCCTTTGTAATTGACTCTCCTTCTGATCCCTGTCCGAAGACTTGACTCATGGGCTCTCTCTCTCTTGCAGGTTATCTTCCCTGCTTCGATGGAATGCAAACTCATATTCGTCCCACGGGCTCAGTGAGCTCCCTGGCGACTCCACCACCATAACTACGACCCACACGAGCGTACACGCCTCATAATCTCTCCCATTCTCATCTCCTATTCCTACTTTAGTGATTAGAGCTCTTATAATCCGTTAATACAGCTCCACGTGAGCTGGCTATCCTGCGATATCCTCGTCGAACTTGCTTCCGTTGTAGTAGTGTGGATATACTGTTGGTTTTCGTGATGCTATGCATTCGTATTACTATGGTATTCTATTCGAATTAGGCTGGACCATGTATGTAGGTCGATACCCAGTTGTATTCCGAGTTTTGACATCTGATACGTTCGGCGGCGTAGTAAATGTGGTATTCGAACTCCGTTCGTGGTATCGTATAAAAACGACGTCGACGTCGAGACTTTGGTCAGGACCATTTCCGTATCGATTCAACTTCGTCTTTGCCTGGACTCATACATCAGCCACTGTGCACGAGAAGTGGGGGAAGTTTTACTCTGCTCCTTTGTGTCGTTACTGACCGTGCGTGGTTCAACATACATCTCATATAATCAATTACATGAAGAAGCGGAGTAAACGTGTACTGGTTTGGTGTCAGATGTCCCAAGTGTTGGTGCGGTTACTGCGTCCACTAGTAGAGCCTCTACCGTTCCAGCACTTGAGTCTGTATCGTCTAAGTAGTAGAACCTGCCGACTCGGGAGGACTCTTGCTACTCCCGGTTACATCAAGTGAAGTGGATGATAGTTTTACTTTGCTCCTCCGTGTGATTGCCTCACTGTATAATCCAACACACGAAGGAGCAGAGTAAACATATACTGGTTTGGTTTCAGACGTCCCAAGTATTGGTAAAGTAGTCTCTAGGCTGCTGCCACTCCTGCACATACTATCAGCAAGTGCTGGAGTGGTAGCCAGGCTGTCTCGTCTACTAGAAACAACCGGAGGAGAGGAGAGGAATATATGATCTTGTCGCTTCCGTTTCCAATATCAAGCGAACATCATACGCCTCGAGAATGTTTTTCACTTGTGTGTCTCAACTGAAGAAGCTGAACTTTCGTAGTGTTTTCTGGACAGTCAAGTGACCCAAGCTTTGACCACCTGAGTGACACCACTTATGTTAATACTTAGTAACGTGAGAATGTACGCATTCACGTTACTAGTTAGAGGCAAAAGTCTATACTGCAGTACTGCAGCACTTACTGCAGCACTCAGCAGTGACTTCGCAGGTATTTTTTTTCCCCTCGGCTTTATCCGACGATGGCTTATCTGGGCTTATCAGCTGTTATCAGCAAAACCTTATCTAACGCTTTCGGCAATGTGCGGGCTCGGGTGCCAACTACTCCCGCTGCTGGCGCCGATGTTCCCACAGCCTTGCTCATCGTCTACAACGATGAGCACGCTTATATCACTCAATCTTGCTCAAACACGAGCGCGTTTTTTGCGCTCCCTTTCTCCTATGGTCCTCCTCTACTCTGATGAATATTTAACAGATGTATCTACTATTTTAAGCGGTGTAGATAGCTTAGTACTACACTCAGAGCATGTTCTACTCACTGCCAGCAATGATGAACACCCTTGACCTTTGTCTAAGTGCCTGTCATTATATGTTTCAAGTGCTATAACATAAAGGATGATAAACGAACAACTACTACGAAGCAACTAACATATGCTCTGCGCTAATGTCAAATGACTACTCCTCACCCCCTTCACTCCCTTCACCCTCGTCACTCTCACCGCTACTTTCAACAGTGGCAGCACTCTTCTCTACCATCTTTGGGGTGCACTTCTTCCGTGGCTTATAGATGGTCTCACCGGCTGCTTCGCGAGCATGGTTTCTAGTAATTCTGTCCGCAAGCTCTTCCTCCGTCAGCTTCGTCCACTTACAGGTCCCTTTGATGAGTGCATTGAGCAACAATTGTACTGACTTGCGTCCACCAATACGAGAGGGATTCTGGATCGGCAGAAGTTCAGATGGCCAACCATCAAGCACCACACTGTGATGTTCAACAATAGCATGCTCATAGTTGTTATAGTTCATTTTCATGTGGTCAGCGAGTTTGTTTTCACGCATGATAAAGTCTGTGCATCCACATCAGCAACAAGAAAACTCTGTAGAGATAATGCTCACCAAGCTCATCTTGGATGTGCGTCTGACACTCGCTAATTAGCTTGTTGAGGGATTTTTTCTGGGTTGACATAGCAGATACATCCTCAGCTACCGGCCAGTAGAATATCGTCAAAAAAAATCAGATTAGCTAGAGTATAGAAATGTACCAAGGCCAGAGACAGCAAATGCTTCCAGTTTTAACGCCAGGCGCCGAGGCTCAAGATCCAGAACGGCTCGCACAAACTTCTTGGCCTTGTCTGAAAAAAAAAGCTTGGGACCGCTAAGGTCCTCGATCCCACCACGGACAGCCACATAGAAGCCTTCGACACCGAGGCGGGAGCAAATAGCTGTCCACTAAAGTATATACCTATAAGAAAATGAGCAGGGAAGAAAACCAGAAAGTACCTCTTGGTCCATAGCAGCAAAAGTGGCCTGCATGTCACGCTGGACTGCCTTCGGGTTATCACGGACCATGCATTGCTTGGAGGCACGCATCTTCATGATCTCAACCTCAAGAGCATTCTTTTGAGCGCGGGAGAGTCTTGCATAGTCGACGCACAGAGTTTCATTGTGAGAGTCGATGAACTCCGTAAGTTTCCAACGGTCACCCTTCGATAGGCCTGGCAAGGAGCTGAAATTTAGTACAGACACAACATTGTGTGATAGAGACACGTACCTTCATTTATATCATTGAGTCGTTGACGAACGAACACGTTCCATGCATTTGGACGCCGACGATGGCAAACTGTCTGACCCCCAAGGAACAGTTGACGTCGCGTCCAATGCTCAGACCTAAGTAGCGTCCGTTGAGCATGTCCTTATAACTCATAACAGAAGGTCTCACCGGCCATGTTTCTTGGCAAGGACTTGAACCTTGTCCATGTAGTCTGCGCGGGCATCGTTCACGTCATCAGTGAGTGCGGTGAACTTCTCACAATGCGCAGACTTCTGAGACGTTGTGAGCTGGGGCCGTGCTTTCTTGACTTTGTTTGTATTTCCGCGTGCCATGACCAAGTGAATAGCGAAGCAAAAGTAACAAAATTTAAGAAATTTAAGACTTACATGGAGGATTATATATTAGATGGTGGCGACCCTTGCTCGAAAATACAGTCCGCAAAGAAGATTTATACTAGCATGAAATTCTAGCATACAATGCCGTTACAAAATGTACCTAAGACACTAGAAAATTGCTTCAGTCATGAGCTCATTTGCCGAAACCCAAGACTCACCTAGATTGTACATGGCGAGCAAAAGAGCAGATTTTTTAGGCTCAAACACCAAGTTCTCGTCAAGAATGTATGGCCACTGCATTTCCTCAAAGCCTTGCCTTTGAAGAACACAAGAATGAATTTCGCGGACAACTCCATGCGGAAGATTGTACGAAGCAAGGACAGCCCGCACTGCCTCGAAGTTGGGAGTGTTTGGGGTACTGACACAGCCATTCAAACCAATGCTCGGAGTTCTGATGACTGGGTCACCAGGAGCCAAAAATCCGACATGACTTTCTGCCATTGTGCCGGGGCCCAATGCATCATCCAACATTGAGCGAGACGAGCTACCAGTGGTGTTTCTAGTATAAACACAAGGAGGGGTGTTCACCGGCGTGAGCTCTTTGGTGCCTAAGAATGATATTTGAGCGACCCTGTCACAATAAAATGGAAGCAATACACACATACCATCATTAAGAGATCTGATTTTAGTAGTGATCTGCCGGGCATTGCACCCGGTGTCAGCTAAGTGGGCACAAACGCCAGATGATGGAATCAGATAACAATTGACAGCCATTGATAACGACTTACAAGTGATATTGGGGGCAGGATGCTCTTTCAAAACAGCTGGCGACGTCAGGTCCGTCGTGGTAGCATCCGCATCTGCTATACCATTGGTCGTCGGGCCTGTCACAGTAACATCTGCGAGAAAGATATGAGAATCAGTTGGTGATGATGCGAAAAAACTTACTCTGTCGTAGTCTGGTAGGCAGATCAACCGTCTTCCAACAGTTCTTTGGAAACCAGGAGTCACGAATCCCAGGAAGCGAATGGTCAAGAAGAGTAGTAGTGATGTTACTCATGGCATTGGCGAGCTCGCAGGTTGGCGGATGAGATACAGTAGCTTTAAGAGTGATGTCTGGAGATTTGATAGCGACCATCTTGCGTCCACGAGGCCCTCGTTTGTACCTATGTTTTGCCGGCCGTTCGAAATCGAATGTTGCATGAAACTGAATACATATAAAGTCATGCTGAATCAACAGTAAGTGCACACGACCCCCAGAGACAAAAAGAAAGATACATACCAGTGCATCATCATCAGCGTCAACTGCAAGGTCTAAATAGTGAAGGCGGTGGATTGGCCGAGGCAAATGACCATCCAGAGCGCTTGATTCTGTGGTGAATGTGGAGTTTGAAGTAGGCATAGTGAAAGCTGCACGATTGCAGAAAATAACAGAGAATCTGAAAGTGAGAGCAATAAGGCATCCACAAAGTTGGTTTTGAAGGCTGGGAAGTTTGCGAGTCTCTTTAAAGCAAAGTGCAGAGTGAAGTCAGAAATGAGAAATGAGGCAGGTATTGAGTAAATGCACACATGTTGTTACAACGTGGTGTATGGGAGTCTGTCACATCAATCTAAGATCACTGTACATGTGACTACACTCCGGAGTCAATCAATGTAAGATCTTCGTAATTGTACACTTACAACTCATCCTACTAATACAATACATACATATCTTTCAGAAAGCAGCGGCCTCTGTAAGATAGGAAAGACTGGTGTTATTGGGATCGATTGGCTTAATTATCTCGAGTGCGTACCATCACGTCACATTGAACAATCCTCAAATTCGCAAAAGTACTACAATGACATCTGTTGAATACATAACTCAAAGTGTGCCGCCTCGTCTCCTTCTGATTCATCGTCAATCATCTCTGCTGCAACTTCATCTACGTCCAATGAGACATCTGCTGCGATCATGTCAGAAGGAACACAACCGGTAAATCCTTCAAGTGAATATAATCGATTGATGCGAGCACGATGCACATCATTGACCCTCCGCTGCCAATTACAGTGGCTCAAAAAACTGTCCACATGTTTGTGCTATTTTCACTATTTACATTATTGTATATGAATGGACAGGTAGACCAGGGATATGCCAGTGGGGTACTCTGTAGTACTCCTTTGGGGCATGAATTTGAGCCCTTGCCCATGGGAATTTATGGTAATGTGGTGGCACTATAAGCCTTACAAAATGATGACTCATGTGGACAGTTTTTTGACCCTAGATTAAAATTATATAAATCATTAGTTATGACACCATAAAGTCATGCCACTATTAAATAAATTATGAAGTGGTGTCATTATGACATTATTAAACCTATCTCTAAGTATATAATGAAGTGTGTCCCATATATCATAGTCATAATCACCATGAAAACCATCTCCTCTGCTCAAAGGGATAATATCCTTTCTCTGTCTACTACTGGCCTCTCTACTTGTCAAATAGCCTCTAGAACTGGTTTATGTAAGTCTACTGTAGCCAACCTCATCAAAGAATGTCACCCAGACAAGGAAAACTCCAGTGGAGGTCGTCCATCCAAACTCACCTCTACTGATAGGAGGGTCATTATCCAACATATCACCACAGGAAAGGCAGATAATGGAGGATATCCATATACTGCTCAGCATCCATCCTCCCCTCAACTTCTGCAAGCAATCCCACACCATTCCACCCCATACATCCCCATACCATTAAAGAACCTCCTCCAAACTTGAGAGTTCCATTAATCTCTCTGTCTGTAAGAGGGCCCACCTTCTTTTTCCACACATGTACCTTCCCATCTGACCCAATTCTATTGAGTTTAGTCTCATCTGACCTTATGACCTGCTTCCAGTCCTCTACAGTCCAGTTTTGATGGGCTAGGGCAAAGGCTAGTCTTCTCTTCCTATGAGTGATGGAAAGAAGAGGCTTTTTCTTCTTTGTTACAGCCCTAAGATTGGCTTCCTTAAGGACATTCCTCACTGTTTGTGAAGAAATTGGAGTAGGAATGATGGAATTGATATGATGAGTGACTTGGATGGCATTATCAGCCTTTCCTGTGGTGATATGTTGGATAATGACCCTCCTATCAGTAGAGGTGAGTTTGGATGGACGACCTCCACTGGAGTTTTCCTTGTCTGGGTGACATTCTTTGATGAGGTTGGCTACAGTAGACTTACATAAACCAGTTCTAGAGGCTATTTGACAAGTAGAGAGGCCAGTAGTAGACAGAGAAAGGATATTATCCCTTTGAGCAGAGGAGATGGTTTTCATGGTGATTATGACTATGATATATGGGACACACTTCATTATATACTTAGAGATAGGTTTAATAATGTCATAATGACACCACTTCATAATTTATTTAATAGTGGCATGACTTTATGGTGTCATAACTAATGATTTATATAATTTTAATCTAGGGTCAAAAAACTGTCCACATGAGTCATCATTTTGTAAGGCTTATAGTGCCACCACATTACCATAAATTCCCATGGGCAAGGGCTCAAATTCATGCCCCAAAGGAGTACTACAGAGTACCCCACTGGCATATCCCTGGTCTACCTGTCCATTCATATACAATAATGTAAATAGTGAAAATAGCACAAACATGTGGACAGTTTTTTTGAGCCACTGTATATAGCTCCCAAACTTCCGCCGCAAGTGGGAGGTTAGTTGACTCGAGCTCGGTGGCCACACGTTTGATGTCAGAATCCTCAACATCGATCCAAGCGTGCAGGCGGCGGATTTCAACATTAAGTCAAGTGATCTCCTCATGAGCTCAGAGAATCTTAAAATACTTAATGGCCATCTCACGATGTGTGGGATTGCTCCAAGGCTTCGTCAGAATATTGTGTCGTGAATGTTTGAGGATCTCAAACTCGCCAAGGGCTGCATAAGACGTAACCTCGCCATATTGTAGGGTTGGCCTTCATGGATTTTGCATGACGGCAAGCTTGTTGTACTTGTCCAGCGCTGTACAAATTGTACTGGATCGCTTGACGATGGCTCGAGATATTTGTCTTCGAAGTTTATAGCCTGTGATGAAAGATTTTGTTAGTAGAATAAATTAATAAACATTAAGTTAGTACCGGTTGATGAGAGATTAGCTTTGGACAACTCAAATAAATGCTGCACAACGAGGCCCTCAAGATCTTCAACTGCCCAAATGAATCGCCGTCATTGGCTATAGTCAAGTGTCTCCCGATAGTCTGAACTTTCAGGTATCCACCGGTCAGCGATGTCTAGGTGAGTCTCTAAATCCTCAACAATGTTGATTTGAATTTGAAGACGGCGCTCCACTGCACGCCGAGCTGCTTGTGCCTGCTTCGTTGTTTGTGAAGCTGTGACACTCAACCCAGAGTCAGGTGTGAATGATGACGGCAAGTACGTCAAAAACTGGTTCGTTCTAAACGAGTTGAACTGTTGCCTGGATTGATCGTGAACTTTAAAACATGCGCAAATGAAAAAAATGAAACTTACTAATACGTATCGAGTTTCTCCAGCGCTTCCACATAATCAACTGCGAGAGTGTCGCGAGCAGGCTCCAATGCAACAGACTCCAGATACGCGAGTTCTTCGGCTACCCAGGTCTCAAAATCCATGGCCTGGTCAGGGAAGGATAAGCGGTAGGCGTCAAGTTCTTTGGTAAAATCGGTGATCAAGGTAACTGCTTGTTTGTAGTTATTGAAAATAAAGCGGCCTAAATTTCAATCAGATCAATCGGGATCATTACTCAGACAATGAAACCTTACTGAGTTCAAAATATCTATCCATGTCCCATTGGTCAAAATGCAGGTCTAGGAACTGACCGTAATGAAAATGTGACGCGTGGCGAATGAGGCATGCTGTGGTGTTCGAGCTTGCAAAAATATGTTCGCAAGTCTTGAGATCTTCGAGTCTGAAGCCACGTAGGTACATGGGGTGATACTGCAACTGACATTTGCGATTGTGAGCATGTCCATGGAATGCATTGACCGACAGTGAAAGCTTATGATTGTCAGCCTTGTCTCATATTGAGCTGGCGGCGAGTGTCTTAGACAAGCTGCAACTGATATCGCTACCGATGGCTTGGTTGTCACCGAAGACATCAAGAAGCTTATTCATTGTTGCGAGAGGATATTTAGCGCTTTTAACAATCATCAATAACATAATATTAAATCATATTGAAAACTTACAGCTCGCCACTGCGGCGCATCTCGGTAACTGTTTGGACAATTCCATGTCGGCAGGCAGAGAGAAAGATACCAGTCTGTTCGAAAACGTGCACAGTGTTCTCATCGGTTGAGTTAGCAGCCTTCCAATTGTCGGTACATGATGTGGCGTTATTGTTTTGATTGGCTCCGCGTTCACCGGGTCGTAACCGTACGTCGTCCTTGAACATGTCAACTTGATCGGGGGGAATCATATACCTGCTGGGAAAGATACGGCGATCTGCATTACCAGCATTCGCCATGCATTTCACGGAGTTATTCCCATCCATTGCCTTGAGACTGGCAGGATACAGCAGACATTCATTGGGTTGCTGTTGAAAATAGATCAGACAATGATAATTTAAAAAAATAGTACACTGACCTCAAACGTGCATGCTGGACAACCATGTTGAAGGCGCCAGTTGGGATCTGTGCGGCCAAGTGCTATATCCACCCAGGACTGAACCTCGCGAAGTATTGCAAGATATACGTCAAACGCAATTGAAAATTGATCGCGAAATGTTTGCGCTTAATTGACCTAATTGTTAATCAGAATGCTGTAAGTCGTTTACAATACATAACATACATTATGTATCGCACACAAAACCTTTGTGAATGCCTGGATGCTGAGTGAAGATTGCCGTCGTCGAAGCTGATGATAAAGCTCGAGACATCATAGGCTGATTGCAACAGTTGGTGCAGTAGGAGAGCAGCCTAGTAAACCCGCACGCAACAGAGACACATTTGCAACTTCTTCGTGTTGTTGCATAATATTGTGAAAATGGTCTAGTTCTAGAAAATGTAAGCAACACGATCTTAAATAAAATGAAGAAAGCGTACCAAAGACCTGCACTGCAGTGACCTGGAACTTATGAGCCGAAACTTGAGCGATATTGAGTGAACCTGGATGCTTCCAGGCAAGATATGCGTCCATTAGCGCAGGCATCTGCATGCCCCATGAAGTGTGCATGTTGGCATAGCGTGCTTCTCGTGTCCATTGGTCACTACGGCGCTTTGACGAGCTACAGTAACCATCAGCTGGAAAGACTGAGGAGAAGAAATACAACAGTACCTGTTGTTCAACTGCAGCCTGGCATAGGCGGAGAGTAGCCTGGTTTCAACTGAGTAACGATTCTTGTTGCTGGGACAGTCTGTCTCTGTGTCCATGTCCGTGTCTGTATCCGTGTCCGTGTCCGTGTTGCCCTCGCTGCCATCCGATGAATGCTGCATATGGCTGTCACCATCAAAAGCACCATCAAAAGACTGATCCATCATATCAAAACTTGTCCCGGCTTCCAGTGCAGCCTCTGCAGCAAGTGCGGCCTGCTGTGCGCGACGTTGATCTGCCCACACTTCGCTGTAAGAACAAAAGAAACACTAATTCATACACTCACCTTGCGCTTGAAGTTGGAGCTCTTTCTCAGCTCGTAGGCGGTCTGCTCGTATACACATCAGACCAGCAGAGGTGGTCTGTGGGCCTGTATGGCGAAGGACAGTCATTGTGACCTTCTGTGAGCTTGTGCAGAATGGACGCTGTCTCCCAATGGTGGTGAGGGATGGTGGTGAGGGACAACAGTTAGTATGCTTAGTCAGAATACAGAAGGTAAACGAACACTCAACACGAGTATAGCTAAACAGTTGAAAGACATTACCATAGTAGAGGAGGACCATAGGAGAAAGGGAGCGCAAAAAACGCGCTCATGTTTGAGCAAGATTGAGTGATATAAGCGTGCTCATCATTGTAGACGATGAGCAGAGGCTGTGGGAACATCGGCACCAGCGGCGGGAGTAGTTGGCACCCGAGCCCTGCACATTGCCGAAAGCGTTAGATAAGGTTTTGCTGATAACAGCTGATAAGCCCAGATAAGCCATCGTCGGATAAAGCCGAGGGGAAAAAAAAATACCTGCGAAGTCACTGCTGAGTGCTGCAGTAAGTGCTGCAGTACTGCAGTATAGACTTTTGCCTCTAACTAGTAACGTGAATGCGTACATTCTCACGTTACTAAGTATTAACATAAGTGGTGTCACTCAGGTGGCTTTGACCTCCGGCCAATACTATACTTGCCTGATCAGGTCACAGGTGGTGGAGTTTGAAAGCTTTAAGATTCTATTCAAATTCGCTTCCAAGGAGCCAGTTCCAAGTCCGTTTAACCACTCGTCACGCGAGGTAAGGCGGCCGGAGGCGAGACGAAACTTTACTATAATATCAAGCTAAGCAGTGTAGCACCACTAACTGAGTTCGTCAACTAGCCGCAACTACTTACGGGCCAACACCTCCTGGAACGACGATTCTACTTCAGAATCTTTCTCGATGCAAGATATGGAAAAAGATGAAGTGCTTCCGGATACTCCATCATATAACGAGGCTTTATCTCAGAGGTCGACTAGTGTTTGGAAGAGGTTCGCTGTTGGATCCAGCGATGCGTCTGCCGAAAATGAAACGAAGAGGGCTATGCAGAGCAGACACTTGATGATGATCGGTGAGTGTTCGTTTAAAGCTCTACAGCCGCTTTTACTAGTATCGATAATCATATCCTGTACTGAAATGCAATCTACGCAGCAATCGGAGGGACTATTGGGACGGGTATTTTCTTGAGCGCTGGATCCGTAAGTGCCATTCTCGTATGAGCGCGTCTTTCGTTACCACTTCGGTTCTCTTGCCAAGGCTATCGCGTTGGCCGGCCCAGGAAGTGCTCTGCTCTCGTATTTTATCGTCGGGGTTTTTGTATACAGCGTCGTGATTAGTCTGTATGTCTCTAACATTACATCATGGATTATGTTTGAACTAAATGAAACAAATTGGAGGGGGGAAATGTCTGCCATGTTCCCCGTATCCGGCGCTTTCTCCGTGTTTGGTACTAGATTCGTCTCTCCTGCGCTAGGGTTTACTTTAGGTACTGTATCTTTACCCTGACGTTTCCTCGTACTGACTTAGATTTCTGAGAACAGGGTGGAATTACTGGTTTCAGTGGTACTTGTGTCTCTGAGATAAATTGCAAGTTCGTCGACCAGTCTGACATTCTTGATCCATTTTTGTGCAGGAGTCTTTCAATACGTGAGCATCACTTCTGTCAGGGTTCATTCTTAGGGGCGATTGACTTACTCGTTTATTATGGTGTGTCAGCCAGCGAGCTGACTGCTGCTGCGATCATCTTACAGGCAAGTTGGCTTATTTTTACATGCACCGAGAACATTGCCGATAGGACGTTTCATCAGTATTGGGCACCGCAAGTCCAGGCCTGGGAATGGGCGCTTGCCATCATTGTCCCTGTTTTCTTACTTCAACTGATACACGTTCGAGTTTATGGTGCGTTATTTTAAAAATGCGTGATAGGTTTCCTGACGTTGAGCTGCAACAGGAGAGTCTGAGTACTGGTTTGCTCTCGTTAAGGTCCTGATGATTATAGTGTTCATCTTTGTTGGGTTGATCTACGACTGGGGCGGAGTAAAAGGACATCCTGGACCCGTAAGCACATTGTTCGTCAGCAACACGACCACTCATCTCCATTGTATGAAGGGTTTGTCGAATTTCCATAACGGCCAAGCTTTCATCGGTGGCTTTGAAAATTTCGCTCAGACTTTTGTCTACGCCTTCTACTCTTTTGGCGGTGTCGAGCTTGTGGCAGTTGCTGCGGGAGAGTCAGCTCAACCGCATAAAACGGTTCCTCGGGCTATCAAAGCTACATTCTTCCGGATAGTCCTTTTCTACATTTTGACCATCCTGACTATCGGACTCTGCATCAACTGGCAAGACCCCACCCTACTCAGCGCAGCATACGGTGAGTTATGAATATGGTGCACAGTTCTCTGCTCATCTCGGTGATATTCCATCAGACTCGGATGTGACAGCGTCTCCACTGACTGTGGTCTTCCAGCGCGCTGGATTCGGTGCTGCTGCCCATGTCGTCAATGCCGTTCTCTTGACCGCAGTTTTGTCCGCTACAAATTCGTGCTTCTATGCGAGTTCACGTATGCTTCTCTCATTGGCTAGATCTGGTCAGGCCCCTCGCATCTTCGGCTGGGTAAACAGCCGAGGCGTTCCTGTGCCCGCACTCCTGTGAGTCCGCTTTATATCTTGATACTCGCAGAGTCCGATACTGACAATACGCGGTTTCTGATACCAGCATGTCGCTCGCAGTATCATTCATCACGTTCCTTACAACGATCTGGGGAGAGGGAATCGTATTCACTTGGCTGGTCAATCTCACAGGAATATCAGCATTGCTTGTGTGGGGTTCGATCGGTCTCATCTCTTTGCGTTTTCGCATGGCATATCGAGCTCAGGGGCGTTCGCTGTCGGATTTGCCTTATACTCAACCTTTTTTCCCTTTGTTACCTGCCGGAGTCGTCGTGCTCGCCATACTCATGTTCATTGCGGAAGGATATTCGGCAGTCAAAGAACAGCCGTTTGAAGCCAAGGTATGCGTCGCCCTTCCATAAGTCCTTTATCTCACCGCACACACCGCAGAATGTCGCCGCCACATACATTGGTGTCGCCCTCTACATCGTCCTGTACATCGGCTACACCCTCTATGAGCGATTTTGGCGTGGAATACGACAGTATTTCGTGCCGTTGCTCGAGGTGGACCTGGAAACAGATGCTGTTTGGAAAGCTGGCGAAGGTGCAATGATCCGAGACCGTGAGAGCAAAAATGAGGAGGGCGCTACCGTTCTGACAGCCCGGGGATGGCGTACTTGGTTATCTTATACAGCTAAACATGTTTATTGACCGGTGAATGGAGCTTGTCTTGTCTTTTCTCAGGTTATTTCCCCAGGAACATGATTGCTTCTTGGTTGTCTACCTATCAACGTCAGTCACCGGCGAGACTGACTGTCTTCATTATTTTACGGGGGCCGAATCTTCACGTTCCAAATCGGAGCCATTCACCAGGTCACGGTGGCTAGTGTCGGTGCCAGTTTTAGTGCAGTCCAGGCCGTGGCCACAACATCCACTGTGGACGACATGGCCGTACCGTGTGCCGCGGTGTGGTCTGAACGCGCCAGCGTCCACCATGATTGGCATAGATCCACCAGGCTTCCACAGACAGTGGAGATATAAATTAATTTGATGAGCATGAACACTCCCAACAGAAATCTTCATCGAACCTCCACCTTATACCATCGTTCCACTCCATCTTTACAAGTCAAATGTGCAAAAGCTCATTTTCCGTCACCTTGTGTTGCAACTGCGAGTCCACACTCTCAAGGGATAAGGACGTCGAAATCATATGCGTATGGCAGAAGAGAGTCGAGAAAGCTCAAGAAAGCGGGTCGGTTAAGAATGTCGAGAAGTGGAAGGCTCTGTGCAAGGCACACAGAATGGAAGTACCCGGTCCTACGATCCATTTGGATGGCTGTGCATACTGTCGGATTTAGCGTAAGGAGATTTTAGCTATTTTCAGACCTTCGTACTCAAAATGCTTCACAGCAGATACTGCATAGCACGAGGTTTATGAGGAAGGTGATAGACGTATGCGGGTGGCGGTGGAATTAATGCTTGAAGCATTCATACGAATATTCATATGTTGTAAACTCGATTCGAATGATGAGCTGAGCTCATCGCCGAGCCTTTGCCAAATTATCGGGCTTCAAACTGCTTCACAGCAGATACTGCATGGCAGCGACGTCGGTGAGGAAGGCGAGGTGTATGTGGGTGTCAGTGGCGGAACTAATGTTCGATTCACTCTGCAAACTTGAATATTCACATGTTGCAAATTCAATTACACATAAATCACAGGTAGTTTGCCGAACCTTTTGCCAAATCATCGGGCTTGCCAGTGGGCCTTGGCCATTGTGCTTCGCCCCATTGATACGAGAACGACCCCATTGAAGTGTGATGGCGGCGGCGAGCCACCGATGGATACGGCACAATGCGCCCCGCCTGTGGACAGTGCATTGGTCAATGCGCATCCTTTGTCCAGTGACTCCGCGTACCTCCAGTGGAGGCCAATGGACCTTATGGCATGCACTACTGATCTGGTATAAGTACAATACGACCACCAGCACACAAAACACAAAACCTAAAAACGCACTCGTCTCTCAGTGCTCACCCTAACACCTGAAAATCATCCTTGCGATGTGCGATATCACGGAGACCCAATACGTCTACGTCTGTCCATGCAGACGTAAGGCCGGGCCTGTTAGGTCTCAAATCTACAAGTGCGAGGCGAGGATACAAAAAGAGCGAACTTGGAGGCACTGGGACGCTGCTGGGCGGCGTGGCAAGGAACCGGAAATAGCGTGCGCGAGCATGTCTTCGCAAATAATGGTGCCGTATGATAAACCTTGTCATGATTGTGCTGTTCGCTTTTACCGGAGGTAGATGTTCCTCTGTTGCCTCTTTCCGTCGATGCTAATTTTTGTTGCCAGATGAGCATGTTGTTAAGCACATGAAATCCAGGTTGTTGTTATCTGTTAAAGTATTTATCATTTCTCCTACATTACTATTTTGTCAGCTGTGGTGCCAGAGCAGGACTCGAAGTAGTACTTACAGATACTTGATTATATACAGTCGTTCATGGAGCCTCATGTAGCACCCTTGCCAGCGTGCCCATCATTCTAAGATATGCAGACGCCGACGCTGAGACACCTTTTCCACAAGCCCCGACAAAGCTCACCAGCTTTCCCTTCTCGAACCCGAGCTGGTAGTCCGACAAATATTTTGCGAGAGTCGTATCTTTCATCCCCGTCAGCTTGCTCAGTTCGTTGCGAAACTTGAGCGAGCCAAGCGCGTACTTCTTTCCTTCGACAAGGGTCAAGTATATTCCCACGAATGTTTGGGTACGTCCGTTGGCAACGAGGAGCTCTGGATGAGTAAAGTACCGATACAGTTTCCCGACGAAGACAACTCGTGGATGTGTCGGGCTGGCTTTGGTTTCCGGGTTGGAAAGATCAAGTCCAATGCGTGGAGAACGGAGCACGGGCGAGGTCGCAAGGCTCGATGCAGGTCGCTTGCGCAAGTACATACAAGTGCTTCTCAGCTGGGTTGGGGTTGAGAGGGCAGAGATGTCCCCTTGCCATTTAACAGACACAAGGTCATTGAGGTTCGAAGCGCTGCATACACGCAAAACCTCATCGACAAGGAGTGAGGGCCCCGAGATGACCTTTTGGTCGTGACAGCGACGTATGGTACGCAGAAGAGCACCGCCCCGCAATATTGTTGATGTGACGCAAGGCTCTGGGCTAGAAGACGCTTTGGTGCATACGGGCCCACCAAGTGTCAAATCAAGGCCTTTCCGTGTACCGCCTCGATAACCTCCTGCTGCAGTCACGGTAGTAGAAAGGTTGCCTTGCAATTCCATTGGAACGTTTTGGTGCACGGTGAAAATACCTGTGAGAAACAACTTGAACTAAGTCTGATGACCATTCGTTGATTTCTCACCACTGCCCGCTGCGCTCCTGCTCTGCACTTCCATGAGTAAATGGGTCCTCGTGACAGCCTGACTTCTGGAGGTAGAATTCTAACTCGAGGATCTCATAATTCGTCTGAGAGCTGCCATGAACGATTGAGAGATAATACTCGGATAATAAGGCGCTTGCTATCGAGTCAAAACGAGCGGATATATCATCCTGAGAGCATGAAGAAGTAAGGTCAAGCAAAGAGCTGATATCGTCGTGAGTGCGGTCCTCGTTCGGTGGAGCTGAACGCAAAGTGTCTGAGTGTACAAGTCCATCATGGCTCTTGGTATCTTTGTCAAAAGCGCTCCCAACAACAGATTCATCATTTTGCCTTGGGAATTTAGTCCGGTGGGCTGGTATATGCTCTGCGAAATTATGACGTGAGGACTGAGAATACAATTCAGAAACAAATTTCGTGCTGACCGTCGTCAGGATCTTGGACCTCCCTCGTTCGCTTCAAGTTGTTATTCACCATCAATGCTTCCTCTGGTAGAAGCCCACTACAATTATACGTCCTCGGAGGCCAATGGAATAGAGCTGGTCGAAGGCTCACAGGGCAGTCACTGTTGTGGTGGTTGAATGACACAACATGTATGTAAGTTCTACTAAATTTCTGATTTTGAGGATTGACCTCAAGTTCAGCTGCTCAGGTCTGAGTCAGTACTCCATTCATACAGATTCATACAGATTTCTGCTACAGTCAGTATCCCTGTATATCGTGATCACACTACTTATTGCTCTTTGGCTCTACGAACATGCCAGCGCCAAGATACCTCGCCTCGCCGTCCTGCAAGTCGTTCCCCGTATGTGCCATCCACTCTTGCAAGGAAATTTGCTCAATCGCAGAGGCACGTGGAAGATGAAGTCGTTAACTCTTTCGGTACCCCTATTTAGCACCTTCCATACCCTCACACGATGTATACTTGTATAAGAGGTAAGTGTCCTCCCTGTCCTCCACGTCATCGTAGTCGCCCTTATCAATAGAGCGGATAAGAACAGGGTGGAGCTCAACGTTGAAGTGACTCCCAAGAGCGTCGAAAAGTGCCGAGTCAGTTCCCTTGAGGTATTCCTTCTTGACGCTCGCCTTACGATAGAGGTGGACAAGCGGAAAAGCGACGGTAGCGGTACCTTTATCGTGCAACTCTCTGATTTTGTCAACGACCGCCTAGATAAACTTGGGATCCAAATTCGGACAGGTATTGACGTAGAATGTAATGCGTTCCCAACGTTCTTGAGCCTTTATCAAGGGAGTGTGCGGTGAGAGACTTTCGTCAGATGGAGGGAGTTGCCCGACGACTTCAACATCATACTGGAGCACGATGGGGTTGCATGCTTTTGCAATAGCCCAACGTCAGGTTTCATCCATGTGCCTGCGGCATGCACTCCTTTGACGAGTATCCGCAAGTCAGTTGCGTCTAACATGAAAGATATAAAGGGACTGCTGGCAAGATTGTCGAGTGCATAGGTGAGGTCACTCTCGGTGTGCACATGGTACCCTATTGTGCCGGGCAGGGTTTCAAGATGCTCGAGGACGCGCTTGAAGATGGAGAGTTCGTGCTCTGGTGTGGCTGGTGATCTGTCTCTTTTCGGCATTGTGATGATTGGTGGAACTTCCGGGAAGATAATCTAGTTACAGCTGTTTGTAAAACTAATATCAATCGCAAAAATTTCGCCTCCTTGACCAAAAAGGAAATCGATACAACAACACGTCCTGGATGCTCATTAGTTAGCTACTCACACCACCGCACGGAAGACTCTACTACATGCATACCTGCCTGCTTATTCTAGAGATTCTAAAACACATTTTCTCTGACATCCATTTCTCCCGTACAAATCCGGAACGTGGGGATGTTAACTATCACCATTTTCGAAGCCTCTCGCGAGTCTGACCTTCTCAGACTCTAGTCGCTCTCTCTTGTGTCTGCCGTTCCTTTACAGATGTGGCTTTAGATGTGCTATGGGCTGAGCTGGAGGATTTGGAACCACTTTTCACTTGTCTTCCACGAGATTTATGGACCATGACTAGTGATAGGAAGCTTGTACGTACTATCTGCTGTCTGAGGTGCGCTTATAACCTATCGTGCTAACTGTTTCATTTTGGCAACTGTTAGCTCATACGGAGACCTGTGACCACTACAGATTGGTCTGTATTCAAGCGATACGCATCTCGGGTACGGGTTCTGGGAAGGACACATTTAAACCCCTTCGGAGGTGTAGATGCAGAATTCATCTATGCTGTGACGAGTTTTTCTTCACAGTCGTTGTTGGTGCCCAACCTTCGAATACTCGACTGCAGAATATGCCCACGTGATCTTCATCCATGCATGCGTTACCTGCTGAGCCCCACTGAGCCCCAACCTCGTCTGTCTCCAGCTGATATTCATGGAAAAAGATTTTTGGACCAAGACCAATATCATGTTTTCACTGTTATCAAGTCTCAGCATGTATTCAGCACAACTGCAAGTCATCGGGCTACATGTCACATCTCCTCAGGTCATGGAGCTAGCTCTATGTGGGCTCCCGCACCTGCGGGAGGTATCACTTACTACTACAATGCTCAGTAGCGAAACCTTGTCCCACCTATCTCGTCTCACTGGCCTTCAAAAATTGGATATCTGTGTAACGGGACGTTCCAGAGGCGTCCAGTCTCAATTTTGTACCTCCAGCCTGGACATACTAGCCATCAACTCGTCGACTTTGACCTTCAGCGGACATATGGTAAAAGGATGGGTTGTTCCATGCAGGGACCTGACACTGGAATTCAGCATTGCTGAAACCGCGCTTGCTGTTGAACGCGCCCTACACACGCTGCACAATCGTCTGTTTTGTGATACTCTGGAGCGTATCCTAGTATATGGCCACACGGATAACCATGTCAACGATGTCGATTATGCATTTAACCTTCGCACGTTTACTCCTCTCATGCACTTCTCCTGCCTGAAAACGGTTGATCTTCCATCTTTTTGTATGTCATTGCTCGATGATGATGCGCTCAGCTCCATCGTCAAGTCCTGGCCACACCTCGAGTACCTTGATCTCGGAACCACTTATGTCTCGCAGATACCACCCAAAATCACTTTTCAGGGCATTGTGACCGTAGTGTCATCTTGCCCACATCTCAGGAACCTCGCTTTGGTATTTGATGCTACGAAGGTAGATCCGCCTACGGCTGAGAATCCAGGGGGTGGGGTTTGCAACACATATATCACCACATTTGACGCCGGGTGGTCCCCAATCGAGCAACCACTGCAAGTCGCGGTCGCGCTTTCGGCGATCTTGCCGTGCTTGAGAAACATCGATGTTGAGTTGGACTTCAATGATGAGCTCAGCTCTGAGGATGGGTCCGACGGCGAGCTCGAGGAAGGGGTTTCAGACCGGAAAGCGCGAAAGACCAAGTGGAAAGAGGTATCAGGGTACATAGGTGTTCTCACATTGGTCAGGCAACAGGGGGGTTCGCACGTTTAATCCAAATGCCATGGGCTTGGAGTGTGGACAACATGGCCGTACCGTGT
Source organism: Suillus paluster (assembly GCF_016628075.1). NCBI lineage: Eukaryota > Fungi > Basidiomycota > Agaricomycetes > Boletales > Suillaceae > Suillus > Suillus paluster. The sequence continues at coordinate 170,563 of NW_024537599.1, read as the reverse complement.
GCCGCGGTGTGGTCTGAACGCGCCAGCGTCGACCATGATTGGCATAGATCCAATCATCCACCATGCTTCCACAGACAGTGGAGATATAAATTTGATGAGCATGAACACTCCCAGCAGAAATCTTCATCACACCTCCACCTTATACCATCGTTCCACTCCATCTTTACAAGTCAAATGTGCAAAAGCTCATTTTCTGTTACCTTGTGTTGCAACTGCGAGTCCACACTCTCAAGGGATAAGGACGTCGAAATCATATGCGTATGGCAGAAGAGAGTCGAGAAAGCTCAAGAAAGCGGGTCGGTTAAGAATGTCGAGAAGTGGAAGGCTCTGTGCAAGGCACGCAGAATGGAAGTACCCGGTCCTACAATTCAGTTAAGGTCAAAAGAGTCGTCTGTCAAGTGTCGTCCTGGGTAATCATTGTGCCAGGCTTGCGGTATTGAACGTGGTCTTTGGTAGTACTTTTCATGGCGTAGTGTAGCTTTGATGCAGTCTCGTTACCAGCTACCCGGTTGTTGAGAAAGAATTCTCCGCCAAGGGAGATAATACATTCAATCTGGCTCCTGGTATGCTGCGAATTATTACAGCAACACACCATTAGTTAACAGGAGCCATGACTTAGGATAGGCGATACGCCTGCCACAGCAAGTCAACCTAGCACCTTGACCAATGAATCCGCCTGATAATCATAAAGGCAAGCCGTCAATCATTGATTTATTATGGACAATGTTCACACTGGTGATTGTACTGGTAAACTTCGACTCACTCGCTGAGTTTAACGGCTTGTTAATTACTATATAGTCCACTGAGACAAGCTTGTACTTATTGTGAATATCTCAGTTTTGGAGATGCTCATCTCAACGCGAAGTGCTGTGAATCCACCTAGCTTGAGGCGCTCGTAGATTGGGTGAGCATTAGGGTACGGACGAAAAGTGGGTTGTTAATAACACTGCTAAGAAAGGTGTGTTATTAACATGTTATTAACATGTTAATAACAGGCACACGGCCGTGGGGGGGTGACATGGTGCTAATAAGTCTATTGACCCCCATAGTCTTTGTGAGTCGCCTTCCGACCTTCTGCTGTTCCTCGCAGATCATTGACTTAGAAGTTTGCAACGCAAATCTTGCAGAGAAGCAAGCTGTTGTCTGACATGGGACTCGAGTGTCTCGCAATGAAGTTTTCAACTTGTTTTCCCTCCCTCTTGCACCAGTCGAGCACTCGAAATGGCTGACATCGTCGACACAAAAGCCTCAGATGATATTCTCATTATTCCTGTATCAGTGCAATCTATTATTCTCCCAGACAAGAATCTGTCTGTCTCGTCATTCCTTCAATTCTCACTCCCGTCAGCTTCAATTACCACTGCTCCGCCATTGTGCAAATACTTTAGCACTGACTCCCCACCTGAGGACAGCTTATATCTCGATTATCTCCGCACGCAGCCGCTTCCCCAGCTTGCGGTTCTGCACAAGCTCCTAGAAGGGGTTGCAACATGCAATATCGGGTGGTAGCCGGTCTATTATCTATGCCCATGCCGACATCGAACAACCTTTTCCATTCTGGATTCTGACGTTTTGGCACCAAGCCTATACTCTCTTGGACGTCCAAAGCAACTGGCGACAGGCGGAAGCCTTCCTCACCAAACATCAACCTAATGAGTCCCAGCACAACCCCACACTCAAAGGACAAACAGCTGCTGATGTTCGTGAAGCTTTCGTTCGCCAGTTCGAGCGCTATGTGAAAGGACAATACCCTTTTGACACAATGATGGATGCTGGTCAGGACGTCCTCTCATACTGGACTCACTTGACGAAGATACCTGAAGGCTCCATACTTGCTGTGAGTTTCAGCCAGTCCTGACTACTCATAACTCAAGCTTTATCTCCAGTGTATCGCAGAAAAAATTTATTCAATAAAGCCCTCATCTGTGCCCGAGGAACGAACAATGTCGGTATTCACGAGGATGAATACACCAGCCAGGAACCGTCAACATGTCCGGACGTTGGTGGACATGACTCAGATTCGACAATGGCATATGTATGATCCAAAGGTCAGTGTCTTATTCAGTGGCCTGTATTGATAACTCATGCCCCTTAGAAAATGGTTGAACGACAGCATCCAGACATTTCATTCTGCGATCTTGACTCCATCATTTCCTCACCCAAACAATCAGCTGCTCGTCGAAGCCACGAAACCACTGGCAGCTATCTATCTGTGGGCACAGATGAGCAGGAAGAAATCCTTGAAGACGAAGAAGGCACTTGGCTCGATGAGACACTAGCGGCTAAACCGGCGGAGGATTCAGCCTTCGACATTGAAGCAGATGCAAACCTTCACGCACTAATTGTCACCAAGGCCTTGTCTGATGAACACGAGGAAAGTCCTATCAACGGCCTGTGTAGCACTCAAGGTGATGCTACGGAGGATGATGCTGACCTAGAAGGCATGGACAACGAGTGGGACGAATTTTGGTAGTAGCTGTAGCGAAATTTTCAAATTTTAGGTCACGTGACTGTTAATAACATGTTAATAACATGCTTGTTAATAACCCTACGCATCCTACTTGATTTTTAACATAGGTTAATAACAGTTGGATGACTTATCGTCCGTACCCTAGTGAGCATACTTACTATGACGTCTAGTTCGCAGTCAACTAGTCAATTCCTGATGCAGCAGCACAGTGTGCCTGCCAACAACGTACGGACATCGTGTCTGTAAATTGACGCTCTTGCCAAGTCTTGGCAGACTTCTTCGAACTTCTCAACCGAGGTCCCGATCAGTGACTCCATGAATATCTCTCAGCTTCAACCGCAATGTAGTTTTTACCTGTTCACACTACCCATCGCTCGTTTTCTTGTCCACGCTTCCTGATAAATTCTTGAATATGAAAACAGGTTTCCACGTCAAGGCAGGTAGGTTAGCTTGATGTCGAATGCGTTGTCCGTCGTGCTATAAGTACGTCATCACTTGTAGTATCCTTTTCAAAAGCATCGAAGGACCAGACCGGAGGCTCACCTGCACGCAGTCACTGTATGTAAGTCCTAAATTTCTAATTCATTTGAATCTGAGTCGCGTTGAACGCCCCACAATCAATGCAGTGACCCAGCACTAGCCTAGCGCTGTGGACCATTCGGAATATGGTTTTCTGTGAATTCAATGCGATTGTCAAGGCACTCATCGTCTCCCTCTCGCCAATAAAGATTCAAAGGAAGGCTATATGGATAGACTGACTCGGAGGGCAGCATGTGACCCTATCGATTCCTCTGTCTCGCCATAGGGCACTGTCCCTAATCTTTGCCTGTTCTTTTGAAAGCAGCTGGAAGGCCAATCGGCACAAGCTACACGCCACGGTCAATGCTACGGAAATCATCCCTGTATACCATTACTCATTGCTCGTTAGTTCCACGAACATGCCAGCGCCAAAATACCTCGCCTCGCCTTCCTGTGACTGGTTGCCAACATGCTCCACCCACTCTTGCAAGGAAATTGCTCAATCGCAGAGGCACGTGGAAGATGAAACGAAGTCGTGTCGACTCTGTCACGGTTTTTCTTCCGGTACCCCTCTTCAGCACCTTCCATACCCTCAGACGATGTATACTTGTATGCGAGGTAGCTGCCCTCCCCACCATCATCAGCACCCTTACCAATAGAGTGGATAATAACAGGATGAAGCTCGATGTGGAAGTGACTCTCAAGAGCATCTAAGAGCGCCGAGTCACTTCCCTCGAGGTATTCCTTCTTGACGCTCGCCTTGCAGGAGAGACGGGCAAGCGGGAAGGCGACGGCAATGTCTTCTTTGTGCAACTTTTTGATTTCGTCAACGACCGCCCGGATCAACTTTGGATCAAAATTCGGATAAGCGCTGATATGGGATGCAATGCGTTCCCAACGATCCTCAGTCTCTATCAAGGGACTGTGCTGTGTGGGATATTCCGAGTCATCTGATGGACGGGGGTCCCTGATAACTTCGACATCATATTGGAGTACGAGGCGCGAACCCGTTCGTCACGGACATGATTTTATGTTCCGTGTCCGTGTAGAATGCAACTACGATTGGCCGGAACTCGTTGATGGTCGCGGTTGGGTGCATATCAACACTTGCCTCAACACCTCTATGCTTCAGCATAAGCTCTCCTCCCTCCCACTTGGTGTTGAGTGCAATGAGAACTGTTCCATGGTGGGCGTCATCGTGCGTTAAGTCGCGATGCCAGTCAAAGTGACCTCCTTCGCCATACACGGCGAGCTTGTAAAATTTGAAAACGACTTGCTTGCTTGCGAACATGGTCTTCGAGAGTTCATGATTATTCCATGGTGTCCCTGCGGGGTGAAGGCGAGCTCATCCGCTTTGAGCTCTGTTCCTTTCCTGTAGGAGGGGTCCATGACTGTCTCCTCTCCCCTACCAAAGGGCGAAGGGGTTGCATGCTGTACCTGCATCCTCTCCTTTTATTAATAGGTGCAAGTCCGCTGGGCCTACGGCTAAGTCCATGATGAAAGACACGAAGGGACTGCCGGCCAAGTGATCAAGTGCATAGGTGAGGTCAGTCTCGGTTTCCACACTGTACCCCATCGTGCGGGGCAGGGTTTCGAGACGCTTGCGGACACGCCCGAAGATGGAGGGTTCGTGCTCTAGAGTGATTTATCTGTCTCTTTTAGACATCGTGATGGTAGTGGAAGATGAGTTAAAGGGGCTTCTACCCAACTTCTACCGTATCTGATCCTGCACGCTACCGAGGAATTTCCAATTGTAAATCTTGGTTACGGTTTGATATCGATCATCCAAACACTATCTTTCATCGCAGCCGCTCACAGGCTTACGAAGCTTAGTACAGATCAACTGATTGCTCGTTCTTCGTCCCAGAAACCAACCGATCCTTTTATCTTGAAATGTTGCATTGGCGACTCGTCTTTTTCGCGCTCTTCGTTGGAGGTGTGTTTTATCACTAGCCAGTGAAATAGAAAGACTCATCCAAGCAGGTTGACAATCTGCTGATCCTGGACTCCATAACTCAAATAGCCTCACAAAGTACTTGACGTCAAGGTATGTTCTTTAGACTTGAACGTAGATTATGGATCGATCTGGTCGTATCGCTTCTCCTGTGTTCGGTGCACCTTTGACATTGTTCCTACCCTTCCAGTTGCTTGCGGAACGGTCAAAAGGACAGCGCCCCAGAGTGAGACCATAGAAATTAATCTGTTGTCAGGATAACATGCTGCCCTTTTTTATAGACCATCAGGATTTGGGTCATAACGTGTCACGTCCACCACCAGTAAGTTTCTCCATTTCGAACGGTACTTGACGACAGATTTCTTTTCTACGGAAAGCATCCCTGGACATCATCGCTCTTCGCTCTTTAAATGTTTCACGAACATGCCAACATCAAGCCCTTCAGCATCGGACTCCCCTTTCCTCCTTTTAGACGACTCATACTTGTATGCGAGGAAACGTTCCTTCCCGTCCCACTCATCGCCCTCATCAATAGCGCGGATAAGAACGGAATGAAGGGCAACATTGAAGTGACACTCAAGGGCGTCGAAAAGCGCCGAATCACATATTCCTTCCTGGCATTCGCCTTGCGGTAGAGGTGAGTAAGCGGGAAAGCGACGACAGTGATATCTTCCTTGTGCAACTCTCTGATTTCATCAACGACCGCCTGGATCAACTTCTGGTCCAAATTCGGGTAGGTGTTAAAGTAGGATTCAAATTTCCAACAAAAGGTGTCAGAATCATGCAAGGCTTGGTAACTACGTCCCTGTTCTGGAGGCAGCTCCCCGACGACTTCGACATCATACTCGTATTCCTTTGGTTACGGGCATGACTTTGTGCTCTGTGTCCGTATGGAATGCAACCACGGCTGGCTTGCCGGACTGGTTGGATGCATATCGACACTTGCACCTTGATGCCTTAGCATAAGCTCTGCTCCCAGCGATGCTCACCATGCTCATTGCATGGTGAGCATCGCTGTGCGTCGAATCACGATGCCAGTCAAAGTGACCTCCTTCGCCGTATATGGCGAGCTTGTGAAACTTGAGAGCAACTCCCTTGCCTACGAACATCGCTGTCGAGAGTTCATCATGACTAACGATACCTTCATGATCACATCGCGACCTGTATCCTTTCGTCCATCGCAGAGCGATGACAAGCTCATTCGCTTTGAGCTCGGTTCCGTGCCTGTAAGAGGGGTCCATGACCGTTTCCTCTCCCCTGCCGAATAGCAAAGGAGTTGCACGCTTTTGCAATACTCCAACGTCAGGCCTCATCCATGTCCCCGCATCCTCTTTTTTGGCGAGTAGCTTCAATTCGGCCAAGTCTACCTGCAAGTCCAGAACGAAGGACACGAAGGGACTGTCAGCCAGGTTGTCGAGTGCATGTGTGAGGTTAGTCTCTCCCTACACTTTAGACCAATGGTAGAGTTCTCTGGAAAATGTTTGAGGTGTCTGCCGACGCGCTCGAATATGCAGAGCTCGTGCTCTGGGTTTGGGGTGATTGATGAAATGAATGATCTCTCTTCGGCATTGTGTTAGTCGATGGAACGCGTGAGTTATAGGGGCTTTTGCCGACGGCCGCCCACGCGCCACCAGGTCTTGGCTAACTCAGTCCGTGCAAAGTCAGTGACTTGTTGATTCAATTTGCTTAAAGAAACTTGCCAGGTACGTTTCTTAGGAAGACGGCAAAGGAGAGAGTGCATGATGGTAGAGTAGCAAGCGGTTTGTTTAGGGGCCGGTTGGTTCATATTCAAATACAACATACTGGTAAGTAGATATATAGACCTACAGGTCGATGAATTACTCGATGTCAGTAATTGAGTGATACAATAATAATTAACATGCTCGACGAGAGTACGAAAAACATACATACTACATAAAATCATTCAGTCGTTCCCATAGTCATATACGAAAGCGAAGGAGGCGTGAGAGGTATCTACGAGGTCCTTCTCGACCCACCCGCGTTCGCAGTCGTATTTGCGCCCGTCCGAGGATCCAATAGTGACTCGTTACTCGACAAATACGCAGGGTCATTGTACACGCCTGGGTCATAGTGTGTAAACGACTGGTGCGAGCTAACCGACGCATTCGATCGTTGTTTGTTGGACGAACGCGAGGACCCTCCACCTCCTCCTCCTGATTGCAACGACCGTGCACGCGCAGCAGGCGTCATTCCTGCCGTCTGGCTTGTACTCGGTCGGCGTTCGTGCGCAGAGGAACGGTCTTCGCGCTCTGTGGAGGCGTTTGGCGTCGGTTCCCTGGAAATAGGCGGTGCGGGGTAGGAAATGCCAGAAGGGACTGGGGAGGCAACGTAAGACTGGGGGGTCTTCGATCGCCTACCTTCAGGCTGGGCAGGCGCGTAAGGCGAATTCCGTCGCGAGGGCGCTTCTCTCCCATCCATATTCGGAATGACAGGTCCCCCTGGAGGCGGTGCGCCGGTGTTCCCAGAAAACCCGGTTGGCAGCTGTCGTGCGTCATACATAGACCCTACCAACGAGAGAGGCGCTGAAACGGGAATGTTAGGGACGGTAGGGACAAGTGGGGCGCGTTGCGAACTAGGTACAGGCACAGGGAGCGGGTGATTGGCATGATCGGGACTGAGGAGCCCAGATATGGACGCGCGTCTTGACGGCGCGTCAGAGGGGGGACGGGACTATCAAGACTTAGCTCTAGTTTTTGTCTGAGGGAAATGTACTTACCGGGGGTTGGATTGTTATTTCAGGGACAGAGCTGTCCGATGAGACAACTCTTCTGTGTTCATATATACTCGAGTCTCTTTCACTTGGAGTGGATACTGTCCGTGAATGGCGGTGATGCCTAGGCAGTGGTGTATTATCGTCATTCCAATTGGGAGACAGCGGGTTGGGCGTCGTCACATTCGCCGGGCGGGGACGGGAGCGACCATGAGAACTTTGCGCGCGGGTCTGTGGACTTGGTCAACTCAAAGTGCACTCCACGTAGAACAAAAGCAAACCTCGTCTGCGCCATGTCGACGCCATTCCTCAGCCTCGGATGGGTTAGACCATCTCAGCTCGTCAGCAAGCCTCTGTTTTGACGGGTCTCTCCGCGAGTGCCTGGTAGCTTCGCTGTCGTTATCTCTTTCGCTGCGTCTTTCGCTGCGATAGTGATGGTGTCCTGCGTCAGATCCAGTCACGGTTTCATAGTCGGCCGCAACACTTGCATCTTCGTGGATGACACTCAGACCGTTGCGCTCCCGACGTTTGTCGCGCTGCGTCATGTTGGGTAGGCCGATAATATCGAGCGCTGATATGCTAGAGGATTGAGACATAGATACCTTCGTCGACGTTTGCGACTCCGGAGAGGAACGGCGAGGGGCGTAGTCGAACGTTCTGACCGAATCTGAGGACGGCCCAGCGATGGGTTGCGACGGTGAAGGTGAAGATATGTTGCGGTGAAGTTCGTGCGGGGGAGGGAGAGTGATTCGGTGGTCATTGTCCAGGGTTGGTATGTAGCCGTCTGGTGGGACTCGGAATTCTGAGTGCTGGACACTTGGAGCAGAATTTTGTACCGAGACTGGTCTAGTTGAGGGTGACCGAGCTGAAGAGCGATCTGACATTGGCCAGGGTTGGGGCTGACGCGAACAAGAAGATTGACTCGTAACAGTAGGGGTTGTGGTTGCTGTCATGGAACTAAGGTGTACAGGCTGCGGGTGTTCAACCATAACAGGCATGACTATGGGGTCTGGAGCGCGCGGGACACTCCTTCGACTGGCAGAATCAGATTCGGAATCACGACGGGAACGAGAGCCACGAGCATCCAGTGAAGTTGAGACGTGTGATGAGATACGACGGACTTCTGGTGCGGTTCGACTTTCCGGGGTGGGTGCAACTTGTGCAGGTTGAGCAGGCAAACCTACAGAAGTTTCTTCTTCCCGTGCGTCCAGCAGCCTGTCGAGGGTAGAGGCAGCGGCTTCTCGCATCTGTGACCGACCGTCGTCAACACCAGTGACGCGCCCTTCTCTGTAACCCATATTACGACCGCGACGAATACCCTCTTCATACCCGAGTCTGCGACCCTCTTCCCTAGCGAGCTCAATCAAGCGTTCTTCGTTCAATCTTCGAGCCTTTGAGCGCGCGTCAGCAGCCGCTGCCTCTGCGTCATCCCTCTGTGCCTCAATGACTCCAAGTACTTCTTGAGCCCTGAGAATTTCTCTCTGCGCATTATCAAGCTGCAGTTTGTAGAGCCTCAGTTCCTCCTGCGCTCGAGCAGCCTCCTGCTGTGCAGAAACGCGAGCCTCGTTGATAGACCTCGTCCGTTCCAAAGTTTCGGCAAGTTGCACTTCCGCTTCTTCCGCGCGACGACTTTCGGCGTCCAACCTGTCTAATGCAGTATAGAGCACTTTGCGAGTCTGCTTCGATTCGTACTCTTCGTTCACCAGCAGCCGTAAGAGGTCGCGAGCACTCGCAGTTGCGTGAACACGCTCTCTCTCGTGACGAAATTTGTCATTTGGCGCGCCGCTGACACGGCGTGGCCTAGTTAGCTCCGCGTTCTCATAGGGAGGCGACAGCAGCGCAGTTCGAGGTGAAAGAGACGCTAGATTGGATTCAGGGGTATCAGAACTTCACTATGCTTAGTACTTTAGCCTGCTGCAAACGGAAACCCGACTTACAGCGGTGGTCCGCCCTGGAAAAGCCAAGGTTCTGTCATGCGCTGCGAAATGCGGATAATTCGGTTAGACCTAGATGGAGCATGAAAAGATAATCATACCAGTATAAGTAGGTATACAAACGAACAAACGAAAGAATAAAGAGATAACTGATTGAATATTAACGTCGGTGGTTAGAAGGAGCGGGTAGAGCGCATAAGTGTTCCCAGTGCAAATAAGCCAATTGCTGTGACCTTGTCGACATGCCAGATCTGAGCCGAGGCGCTCAATATGTCCACTGTCACACTTTGCCATATTGAGCGCTCTGCTTACATATGCATGTCACACTGTATATGTATTCCGCCACCTGAACCTTATTTGTTCATATCATCCTCAAGACCCAAAACATCCCACCCGCCCTCAAAATCATCAAGCATGAGCTCGTAAGTTTGCCAGCACGCTCGTTTTATCGTTGTTAACTGTCACATAGCAAGCTATCAGTGTCAAGCGTGCGGGGCTCCGTCAAGGACCTTATTGCTGAAGCCAATGGCGAGAAAAGACGCAACTTTGTGGAGACCATCGAACTCCAGATTGGTCTCAAGAACTACGATACTCAAAAGGACAAGCGTTTCTCTGGTACCGTCAAGTGCGTACCGCCCGCCACTGCATGCGTGATAGGCGGTGATTGATCATATATCAGACTGCCTAATGTCCCTCGCCCGCGCATGTCCATCTGTATTCTTGCTGATGCTGCGGACATTGACCGCGCCAAGCAAATCGAGCTTGAGTACAAGTCGGTCGATGATTTAAAAAAGTGAGCACAGGCTCCACACTTTTCTGGTATCATTTCTGATTTCATTTCGCTAGACTGAACAAGAACAAGAAACTTGTCAAGAAACTCGCCAAGAAGTACGACGCCTTCCTTGCCTCTGAAGCCTTGATCAAGCAGATCCCTCGTCTTCTTGGCCCTGGCCTCTCTAAAGGTAAATCAATTGATGTTTATTCGGGGATATTTTATGACTTAAACTTCGTCGCCCAGCTGGGAAGTTCCCCACTCCTATCTCTCACGCTGAGGATCTTTCCAACAAGCTCAATGAGGTTCGATCGACGATTAAGTTTCAGCTCAAGAAGGTCCTTTGCTTGGGTGTTGCCGTTGGACACGTCCATATGACTGACGACCAGGTCCTTGCCAATGTCATGATGAGTAAGAATTTTTACTGTCACGAGACCACAAACTGCCTCTCACGCTGTCGTAGGTATTAACTTCCTCGTTTCCCTTCTCAAGAAGAACTGGCAAAACGTCCAGTCGTTGCATATCAAGAGCACCATGGGTAAACCCGTCCGTCTATTCTAAGCCGGCGTGGGTATATTAGTAGGGAGAGAGCCAATCTGGCATCGTAATGCAAAACAAGAAGCCCCGCACGCTTTTACCAACGGCTTTAATGGTGGGGAAGCCGATTGGGAGCTGATACGATGCCACGATCTTGAGCTTTCTTCCTCTTTCTTCCTGTGGGCCGTTATATGATTTACATGTATCTTCATGATTATATGACAAGATACGTATGATGCTAAATGTTGCGGTTGCGAGGGTGGTATCGCTCTTGTAACGTCACAATAAACGAAGAATTCGTAGTGGATTGTAGCTGTGCTTGCCGTCATGAGACTATGGAAGTCTCGAGAAAACGATTACGCTATGCAATAATTCGGCAATACTTTCAGTCAAAACCCCGACTTTTGCATTCCCCGGGCCATCATGATGCGCCAAGCGACTCTATTGCCCTGAAGATCAAAACATAGCCTCCTGCCGACTCGATCGTGCGCCAACCGCCCGTCCCAACTACTGGCTCCGTTTATAATTGAATTCAGTTTCCGTGGAAGAATATTCAACAAACTTTAGCGCCTCGGCCAATGCCAGTCTTTGCCTCCAAATGGGTATTTCACTCGGAACCTTCTCCCATCGTTGCGCGACGTCAACGAAAGTTTAGTATAATCACCATATTGGGGGTACGAAGGGAACTTTTTCCATGTACGTCTTCGCGGTGAACTGGAAGCAAAGTTCTTATCTCCCAGGAGGTTGGTTGGGGGTAAAGCGGTCTTTTCGAACCGTCGTGTCTCAATCAGATAAGAAAACTGCAATGTTTCTCCGGAAGATTTTGTGGAGAGACTGCTGGCTCTGTGTTATTGGATTTGGTGAGTGCACGTTGAGGCCAGTGCTCTAATCTGTTATCATCAAGGACATTAGCTTCGATGAAGCGCCGCCAAGGAATCCACGTCAAGCTATCAAGTGATATCCATCAGGCGATCAGATAGTGAGTGAAGCCATGAAACAGTTAATATGTTCCAAGACTTTGTCTCTAACGGAGCTCTCCAAGACGTTTTTTCACAAGTCACGGCCTATTATCAGAGTGATATTAGACTGTCACCGTTTCTCTGGTCATCGCTGTCAAGAAAAGTAACCGCTATTTTGTGATTTTCGGCATATAGTACGGACACCGCCATTTTTTTTTTCTGGATGTCAAGTTGAAGTTTCTGGGACCAGGTTGTTTTTGGTCAAACGTCTGATTGCAATAAGGTATTTTCATCGTATGAGGTATGTATGTCACGATCTGTTATGAGAGACTTAGTCGATATGTCGTTTGTTGACCAGGTCCCATAACGGCTCCGCTCAACAACGTCGGAAATGGTACGTAAGTCCCTGGATCGGTCCCTTGAACGCCGTCATTGTTCAACGTGCTAGTCCGGCATCAGGGCTTGAGCTAACCATGATCCATTCATTTTGCCTTTTACTTAGTGCACTGCAAGGCTATGCAGCATCTTCGCCTGGGCCCCTGTCATGCCCAGAGCGCGGCATCACAATTTGTCTCTGCGTGGGTATAGAACATGTACATAACGCTTGTTCCAGATTGCGAACTGCGTACGTGATTGGGACAGGCCGGTGTTATTTGGCGCGTCCGCAAGTGTCCCCGAGCCGCTCTAAACGGCATGATTTCCCGTCATACGAGTGTCTTGAGACCTGTACCAGTGCGAGGCACGGTGGACGTTAAGAAAGTTAACTCCTTCAGGGTTACTCTCATCTTATGCTTAACGGTCGCGGATCTGGTAAGTGACGTTTGTGGGCTTCTGACTTCTGACATGCGTGATCCATCCGGAAGCTGCACGGGAGTGAACGGGACGTCGTTGACCGACATGGTGACTGATGGGCGGACCGAGCATAAGATTGATCAATTGGGCTAGCTTCTTTGTCACTTGCAGTATGTTGGGTCAATAGCATTGAGTTCGGCGCCTGTTATGAGAGAAGGCAGTCGAGTTGTGGCGTTCGACAGAGATGAACCTAGATGAAGTGGGTGTGAGAGAATTTCAGTGACGATCACTCAACCTATCGACGACTAACTACTTTTGCGATTGAATTATGTTAATGATCCCTTCCTTGTCTTTGTGGGCTTTGAACTCGTTGACGGAACCCCATGGTTTTAGAGGTCAGCGAGTTTTGAATGAATAGGACGGCGATCTGGTTCTTTTTGACAAGCTTGAGCTTGACATGTCAATTTTCTATGACACTTTTTTTGTGGAGATGAGCGGAGTGTCCACAAAATTCCCTGACATTCCTGGATGTACATTGTATTATTAGTATCCATGGCGAATAAAAGTGCAAGCTGGCAACCCGAGCGAGAGGTCGCTCAACTAAATTCTGGGCGTAGCCTAACCGATCATCGTGTGTTAAATGACGAGAAGGCTGACCAGGCTGTTTTCTTGAGCAGTTATTGGTTGATCGCGATCGAAACCAAAAATGGGTGTCTAGACTGTGGACGGTCCCGAAAAGTGAGAGTGTGCCTTGAAGGGAAATTGAATTGCGTGAAAGGGATTTTTTTTTGCGCGTAAAGATACGAGAACTGGAGAATGAAAAGACGTGATAGCCTGCCGGCTGGTTTGGACGAAAACGAAACAGTTTATCAGATTATCTCACGTGGGCGAGGAAGAAATGTCAGGCGTAGGCGTCAATATATTCCACGGTCTTACTATCAGATCTGGCAGAACTCAACCTTATGTTTGAACGAACGATTGCTCGTCATTGAGCATGCAAACATCGAGGACAATCCAGTGCATAAATTAGTATTTATAGAAGCACATCATATTATAGAATTAATAGGTAAGGTGAGGTCGGTTGGGGGGCTAACGCTGAGGTGGTTCTGAGTGGAAGTAAAGCCTCGTGAACTCGGAGGTTTTGTACAAAAACTGCTTCCGCTCCGAAATGAGTATTCTTTATTTGGATGCGCTTCCGGAAGAAACGGGTAAGCAAGATATTATCAAGTTTACGAAATGACAATTCCAAAGTCTAAACGTAGCCCTCAATTGAAATAAATTGAAGTTCTCTCTCCCCAAACCAAGAATTCAATATCAAATATACATAAGATGCATTTATTTGGTACGCTACTCACTTTAGTTATTTACGTATTTTCCTCTTCAGCGTCACTGCCTCGACACACCTTCTTCTCCTCAAAAGCCTGTTCTCCAGTTCCTCCGCAATCTACAATCCTATCCTCCGTTTCCTCTACACCCCTGCATATATCATTTTCTCCACATGCCCCGCCATAATTCAACAAAGCATGATTCCCCTGGCTCTCAGATCTATTCTCCTCAATATTCCTCTACTCAGTATCTATCTGATTCTAGTCAGTCTGCAGGTCATTCTCCCCAGTCCCCTACAGCCCCCTCTTCTCTTCCTCAGTCTTCCCAGTCTTCTGGGACAGCTAATGGCAAGAAAAAGCACGTCTGTCCGACGTGCGACCGTGGCTTCACTACCAGTGGCCACCTCGCAAGGCACCTTCGCGTTCACACAGGTGAACGCAATCACAAGTGTCCTTTTCCTGGGTGCGAAACACGTTGCTCCAGGCAAGACAATTTACAACAACAGTGAGTACCATTTGTTATATTCTTTATCGCCGGCAGCTATGTCTATTCTCGTTGTATTATCGTGCCACACAGCAATTGCACTATTTTGAATAACTCACCATCACCATGTTGTCTTCAACACATTTTATCGCCGCAATTCATGGCCAACAACTGAGCTTCGTCTTCTTCTTTTCTTCTACAGTTACCGCATTCATCTCTCGCCGGGCTCACGACGGAGCTCAAGCTCCGCGACGCGTGCTGCAATTGCTCGTGCCGTAGGCGTCAGCGGTTCTGGCTCAAAAAATAGCCGGACATCATCGTCAATGATTTCCTCGGAACGCAATTCCTCAGACACCCCCTCTCCACCTCCGGCGCTCGAGCACGCGATGCCCCCGGCACCCGACTCACCCCCACCTTTGGTACAAGCCTTTTCTGTACCATCATCATATTCCGATAGCTTGCATTCTGGAAGTGTCTCCAGTAGATCCCCGACACCTCCCGAAAATTCCTTCCCATCAATGATCAACCACCATTCCCAGGCAATGTCCAATGGTCAAGTCGCATCCCACTCGTCGCCGATACAGTCCCATTACGGCGACAGCACGCCAAGCTACGATGAGTCTTCGCCAGCTAATTACAGGCTACGTCACGGCATCTGTGCCGCAGCCTTCCAGTGGTCATGCTGTGCATGATCAATACGACTATTCTCAGGCATACGGCGAGAAGTCATCCATGTCGCGTATTCATTCTTCCTCTCTTCATCAATCACCCATGGATAATATTCACGATGGCTCCCCGCAGTCATCCGCCCACCTTTCATCTGTATCATCTCGTCTGTCGATTTCACACATCTCGCATCCACACTCCTATCCTACGCATTATCAGGCAGTCAGCACCCCGTCGCCGGATTCACCACACTCCGTCTCTCCGCACTCTCAGCTATCTACGCCAAACTACTCAGCCTACCGGGATGACTCACATGAGGTTGCGTCATACCAAAATGGTTCTGGAATATTGGATCCTGTCTCCGACCATTCTAGCAGCTACATGAACACACAGAACAGTATCGTTCATGGATCATACGGTCACACCCTTATGTCGCACCACTCGAGCATACCAAGGTACGACTCGCCACCACCAGTCCTAGCGCCGATTCAGGACGAGAGGGTACTTCGCGGGGACATTCGGATCCCTCAAATGCATCATCCAATACCGCCGCCCAACTCGCTGTCATACATGCATCATTCTCAGGTACAGAGTTCATATCCGTATCACGCTCCGCACGTCGGGCTTGGCCAAAGCGCTTGGAAAGCCGACAGCGCTCTGCGAGCGCGACCTTCAACGGGCTATGTATAACACCAAGACCCCCTTGTTTCATGTATGCCGTTGTGAATTCGTATTCTATAGCTGTCTCGTACCCGGATTTTTCTCTCCTTTCGGTGTCTGGTCTGTTTTGTGTATGGATTACTTTCGTGCATTTCCTGCCACCTTTCCAACAGTTGCGGCACTGCTTGGTAACACATCGCTACTGCACAATACCATATACCTGTCGTATCTAAACTGCATACATACTTTGTACATTATGTTGTTCATAAGAATTGCATCGTGGATTCTGAGCGGATCTGATGTGGCGGTACTGTGCCTTGATGTGACGTTATTTACACGGTTTACACGTACTACAACTTGTTGTCGAAGGTCCATCGTCTCAAACGGTCAATCAGATAGGTTGCAATGCCCAGCGATCTCGACAGGTGAGAATTCACATTTACCGTCACAGCTTGTTCTCAAAGTACCGCAACAACGTGTAATTGGCGATCAAAAACCGGCTTCTGTGCATTGCGTTATCCAATGCGCACCAAACACGTCCGACCGCTACTGCGCATTGAAAACTTCTCTCGCGTTGATCTTACAGGCAAATAGAGCAGCTCACACGATGTGAACCCATATCCGAGGAACAGGTCAAACGGCTCTGCTTCAAGGCCCGTGAGATCTTGATAGAAGAAGCAAACGTTCAAGCCGTGGACTCTCCTGTGACGGTGAACACATTTTGAATCAATTCAATACTCTCCTAGGCTAATACTTATTCTGTTGTTCTGATTAAAGATCTGCGGCGATATCCATGGGCAGTTCTTTGATCTTATGGAATTATTCAAGGTAGGCGGGTTTTGCCCGGAAACGAACTACCTTTTCATGGGTAAGCATAGCGTCCTGGTGCGTTTCAATCGGGTGTCCCATATTTAATGTCCCGTTGCCACAGGTGATTTCGTGGATCGCGGCTTCTACAGTGTCGAAACGTTTCTCCTCCTCCTGGCACTCAAAGTCCGCTATCCAGAACGAATCACGTTAATCCGGGGCAACCACGAGTCACGGCAGATCACACAAGTTTATGGGTTCTATGACGAGTGTCAGAGAAAATATGGCAGCACCAACGTGTGGAGATGGTGTTGTGAGGTCTTTGACTATCTTGCGTTAGGCGCGATCGTGGACGGTAGAGTTTTTTGTGTCCATGGCGGACTCAGTCCAAACCTGCAGGCTATTGACCAGGTGCGTCTATTATGTCTCACTCCTCCGTGTTTTGCGCACGCGTTCTTAGTTCTTCCTGTAGATACGCGCTATTGATCGAAAACAGGAGGTTCCTCATGATGGTCCAATGTGTGACCTCCTTTGGTCCGATCCAGACGGTGTGTATGCCTTAATCATGCTCAATGGCGACATCCCTCACAACGCGTCTTTCTTTTGCACAGATATAAGTGGCTGGGGCCTATCTCCGCGGGGCGCTGGTTTTCTCTTCGGCGCCGATATTACTAAAACCTTCGCGCACCACAACTCTATTGATCTCATCGCGCGGGCCCATCAACTCGCCATGGAAGGATACAAGCTCATGTTCGACAACATGATAGTGACAGTGTGGAGCGCACCCAATTACTGCTATCGGTGGGTGCTGATCAAATTAATATCCTGCTTCCGGTTCGGCTTTCGTAACATATCATGCTTTTTTGACAGGTGTGGTAATGTAGCTTCGATTCTCGAGCTAGATGAACGCCTTGCTCAAGAATACAAAGTTTTCCAACATGCGCCCTCGGTAAGTTCCTTACTTTTCGATATCCCCCCAAAGGCGTTATGCGGGGATGAAATGTTGCATTTCATCCAGCGTTGTGATCTGATCATGTCGTGTCATGTAGGACGTACGCTCCATCCCAGCAAAACGACCTCCTGCAGACTACTTCCTCTGAATGGAAATTTTGTCTTTCTGATTAGAAGGTTACCTTATTGGCAACGACTGCCTGCCGCGTGTCTTGGACATGCCATAACGGCGACTTTCTCATCAAACAGTGCATCCGAACTATTGTCCGTTGCTTCTAGGGTCTGTGTGGGGCGTAGCGTGGTTAGCTGGAGGTCCAACAAGTGGAGGTCGACGAGGTGCCTGGCTCCAACAGCTTTATCTCAGCCCCCTGTCGATCTCCTCGCGTTCGTTGACTTTAGAGACGCTCAGAAGTATGACGTACAAGCGCCCCACCGTTAGAGGAGGCAACGATATAATTGCACCGTAAGCGATCCACTGTCTGATTCGTGCGCTAGTCCTTAAATAAGAGGCCTCGTTGTGAGATCTCACCTCACCATGTCTCCAAAGACCCGGTTCGCATTCTACTGCACGCTCGCACGCATGCGCTTCTGCTGATTTTTTTCGGCATGACTGAAACCTTGGGTGTGTCGAGGAGGTTGCCGGGGTGCGTTTGTAGTGCGATTTTCGTTCGTCAATGTCATGAATACCGACGGATCACGACGTCGCCGGCGCTTGATAGAACGTGAGTTCGGTATATTGCGCACAATTACTCAGCGCGCTGATGCCCGCTGTCGAGTTGTTCTCACTGTTTAATGTTTTATGTCTTTTTGCATGACTTGTGAGTGGACGCGAGGCGTATCTCGTGGTCTTGGCATCGTGTGTTCCGATGAGGCGGTGTGACTCGCATGATGAGTCTTTTTAGACCAAGGGTCCAATTGATACCATTCGTCGATCAATCACGCCTGTGATCAAGCGACGTCAATGTTAAGACAAATACTTTCGTCACCCTTTGCTCTACCCCACTTGTCTTTCTCTCTCACACTGTTCAGCGTTTTTCTGCCATTTTGAACGAGGCCTTGACATAAAGTAGGCAAAAAAATGGCTGTCCTTCCTTGGCTCCGTGCCTTTGTTTTTTGTGAGTCGTGCAGTAGTTTGGATGTGATGTCTTGAACCTAATCTTACTGTCCAGCTTTTGCTTCATTATTAGCGCTTGTTGTCATTGGCATTTGCGCTCACATCGAGTCGTTTGTTGCTGGATATCAAAATGCCTACTTGACCTTTGCCGCTCTTGGGCTTGCAGCCGGCAGTCTCACTGTCTTGTCCCTTCCGCTATTGTGAGTGGTACTGAAATAAATTCGTGATGGAGTTGGGTTTGAAATATGTGCGGACAGCTTGATTGTGGGTCGTGTGCGCCGCGGAGCGGTCATGTCCATGGTTGTATTCGAAGCCGTCTGGTTTTGTAGCGTCAATCGTCGAGCAATGTTCCTCGTTAGCTGATTATCTTTCAGTTTTCCTCTGGGTGACGTGGGTCGCTACCGCTGTTAGTACCGTTGCGGGCAGGGCCTACTACTTCCCCGATGGATGTATTTACACCAACTGTGAGTTCTTGGTAGCTGCGTCTTATCCTTGCCGCTAATTAATCTTGCTTACTAGATCCCCAAACCAACCAAATTTGTTATGAAGTCACTATAATGGAGGCTGCTGCATTTATCATCTTCTTCTGTGGTACGTGTCCAGTTTACGAATGACTACCGTTTGCTAGAGTATGTTTCTTTCAGTATTCATATACTACGTCACGATCGTCTTGTACGCGATCATCCAAGCTATCCGTGGAAAAGGAATATGGACGTCTTCCATCACTAGCAGCAAGTGAGGCTTCTGGGCCGGCCCCAACCTCGCTCATGCCTATGGCTCAGTACTCTGCTATTCCCGGGGGTCAAGCTCCATACCCTGCCTATGGGAGTTATCCTCAGAATGCTTCTCAGCCATACTCTCGGCCATATTCTCAGTCATACAACACTTATCCCGCTCAACCCCCGAACCAACAGTATTACAACTATCCTCCTCTTGGCTCGCCTGCTTCAGGGAATACCCAGCCCCCACATGGCGGATACTTACCCGCTATATCAGGAAACGCACCCCTCTCACCCCAGCCAGATTACGGCTCATACCCCGCTAATCAGGGCCAAATACCCCCGTCCGGCGGATATCAAGAATAACCGCACTATTGGTCGAGTCAGTCTATTCCAGTCTGAAGGAAGCACTGGGGATATCCGCGACGGTCAGACATTTAGGCACTATCCGCCTCGTTTATGAGAAGGCAGGAAGCTCTAGTTTGTGCTTCAAATATACTCCTCATGCCCATGCCTACCTTGTTCTCCTTGCATAAACGATTTATCCTTGCGACGACCGCTCGTACGTACTGATACTGAGAGGTTACTATACATGGTCTGCCACAACTGCTTTGCATCTTTATGGAATATGGGCGCTGATAAGTATTCTTCGGATCCTTCAGGCAAGTATTACTCGCACGATCAAGTTGGGAATAGTGCTAGCTACTTATGATGGGCTGATAATCTGCGAAGGAGCTGTTCTGCGTCGGGCTCGGAACTCCGAGACAGCCGAGCGAACAAGATAATGGTGCTAGTAGAGGGGCGACAGGATTGCGGGTCCCCAGCAACTGATAACCAGTAAGTCAAACAACATGACAAGTATCGGTCGAATATTGTCCTGATGATGGTTGTTACTCCTAGGATATGCCCCTCGGGCGAGAGTATTAAGCAGCCTTCTGGAGATGGCTGCGAAAATGGACCGAGATTAACAGTATGCCCGATGTTTTCGTGGTACACTGGCAGTATCGCAATACACACGTTCGTCGTTGGGTCTTCCTTGATGCGGGTTACTCGACGACAAGGGAGACTGGACGTTATAGTTTGATGGAGATCATGTAGTAAGTGCGGAAGTTTTGTATGCGTCCCTTTGACGTTGACGCACGGGCGGCCAATCCGTGCTGCAGCTGTCGCCAAATCCCCGGAAGGCTATAGATGGCGAGATGATCATGAAGATATTCCCCATGAAACACGGAGATGACTGTTCGTCGTGTGCTGCTGATAATCATGACTCATGAGCCGAAACCTAGCAAATATGGGCGGCCACGACGGGCGACTGCGCCTTCAACAGTCCAAGGCGATATACCTCAGGTACCTTGACGGAGGGACATTACTTCCATTCACATGCAATGCAAACTACCTGGCGGTGGAAGACTTCAGAGGTGGTCATGGAGTCATTCGAGTCGGGAAGCTCGAAGGCGGCAAAGTGCTTAGACTCAAGCAGCAAAAGTATCAATTTTCAGACACGATGATTGTACATTATTGGCAGGCACACTGTGCTGCCGCCGTCCATGTCAGGATCGACTACATAGTAGACTCATTGTTCACGTTCAGGCTTTTCAAGTACTGCAACTTTGACATCGATATGGCTATTCGGATCGTTAGATAAGCAATGACGTACACTCAAATTACTCGCGTGTACTAACAGTACTAGTAACATAACGCGTGCGCCTTGGTCGACTTGTGCCCCTCCCGCTGTTATCTTTTAGCTACTTAGCACACCACCGCACGGAAGAATACTACACACACGTCTGCCTGCTTATTTCTGAGATTCTAAAACACATTTTCTCTAACGTTCATTTCTCCACAGAAGACTGGGGTACCGACTATCGTTGTTATTGACGTAATGCGCGACGAAGTTCTAGGCTAGCCGGTCTCTCGTGTCTGTCGTTCCTTTACAGATGCTGGCTTTGGATGTTCTATAAGCCGAGCTAGAGAATTTGGAACCGCTTTTCTCGTGTCTTCCACGAGATTTATGGACTGAACAGTGATCGGAAGCCTGTATGTCCTACCCGCTATCTGAGGCGCGATTCTAGTCCATCATGCTAACCATTTTCATTATGTTATTGTCAGATTATGCGGAGATTTATAACCGCAGCAGATTAGTCGGTGTTCGAGATGGGATCATGCCCTTTCAGATGTATAGGTGCGTGGTTCGTCTTTGCCCTGATGGGTTTTTCTTTACAGTTACAATTGGTGCCCAACCTTCAAGCCCTTTGTTGTAGAGAATGTCCTCATGATCTTCATTCATGTATGCGCTACCTCCTGGGTCCCAACCTCGAATATCTGCGCCTAGGAAGGTTTCTGGACAGACATCATGTCTTCAGTGTTGTCGGGTCTTAGTAGGCATTCACCACGACTGAAGGTCGTCAAAATACATGCGACGTCTCCTCAAGTCAGTGGGCTCCTGCACCTGCAGAAGGTGACGCTTACCTTGCTTAGCGAGAATGCGTTGTATTGCCTATCTCGTCTCGTTGGCCTTCGAGAATTGGAGATAGTGGATTGACGAGACCTTTCGCTCACGTGTCAAATCTGAATTTCGTACCCTCTAGCCTGGACATGTTAGTCATCCACTTGTTCAATTTCATGGCCTTGAGCGGAAATATGATAGAAAACTGGGTTCTTCCATGCAGAGAGCTGCAACTCGGATCCAACAGTAGTAATGAAACCACCCTTTCCGTCAAATGCGCCCTACACAAGCTGACCGACTGGATACCTTTCGATGGCCTGGAATGCATCACACTGGATGTTGGTGACCATATCGACAAGGTACTCACCCTCAACACATTCACTCCCCTCATGCGCTTCTCCGGTCTGAAAGAGGTTGACCTTCGACATTGTGTACGTCATTGCTCGATGATGCACTTGGTTCTATCGTCAAGTGTTGGCCCCGCCTCGAGCGCCTCGAGTTTGGAACCAAATATGTCTGGCGGATACAACCTAAGATCACCTTTCGGGGCCTTGTCACCTTACTATCATCGTGCCCCAATCTCAGGAAGCTTGGTTTGGTGTTTGACGCCACACAGGTAGACCCGCCTATGGCTGAAAAACAAGGACGTGGGGTTTGCAACACACATATCACCATCTTTGACGTCGGGTGCTCTCCGTTCGAAAAACCACTGTCGGTCGCGGTTCCACTCTCGGCGATCTTGCCGTGCGCAAGACAGTCCAACATTGAGCAGAATCATGGGATGGACGTTGATTTGGAGGACTAAGAAGAGCGACAGACCGAGTGGGACAGGGTGTTGGAGTACTCTGGTGTTCTCGCCTTGGTCAGGCAACAGGAGGGTTCACGCGTCTAATACAAATGCCACGGGCTTGGAGTTCTGTTACGCGCAGAGAAAGTCAACGGAGGTACATGTCAAGTATTGTCCTCAGTAATCATTGTACTTTGCGGTATTAAATGTGATCTTTGACAGCGCTTGTCATCGACTCATGTGTCGCAACCTGCTGTGAATTTTACGCAGTCTCGCCATCCACCGCCTTGTTGAGAGATGGTCTCCGTGAAAGTCCCACAAAGAGCATGGAGATAATCCATTCAATCCGACTCATGTTCTATTGATGGTCACGAGCCTCATGATCGTATCAGCAGCGCAGGATGGATTGGCACGGCGAACCGGGGCTTGGGAAACATCACTGAGCAAGACGCTTTCAGCGGCAAGCCGACCCATACTGACCTTGACAAGAGACGTTTACCTCCATTCTCAAGAACTCATCGAGGATGGACATCTGAAAATTCGAAGTCGGCAAGGTTTTTTCTGTGCGATAACTAGTAAGTCAAACAACATATCAAGTCTCAGTTGGAGTTCGCCATATTGTCCTAATAATAGTAAAATGTTGCTTCCAGGATGTGCCCCTCGGGCGAGTCAATATTAAGTGGCTTGTTGGAGATGACCGCGAAAAGATATAATTTGAAGTTGCTGTATCAACAACACCGCAGGACCAACCTCGACCTTCGAAGTTGTATGCTCGACGTTCTCGTGATACACCGGCAGTATCGCAATGCACACGTTTGCCGTTGTTCTTGATGTGGCTTACTCGACGACGAGGGAGACTGGGGAGTCACTGAGTGTGAACTAGCTTGTAGTTGAAGAGATGGAGTGCATCAGGAAACTCGAAGCTGCGGCAAAATCTAAAGTCTGCGAAGACTCAAGAGGCCTTTGCTGGGGCACTCTCGTGGGGTCTGTTCAGTCTCGTTCTCACCAGACGGGGCTCGCATCGTGTCTGGTTCCGAAGATAACACTCTCCGCCTGGGGAACACAGCGACGGGGTAGCTATGGGTGCACCTTTGCTAGGACACACTCATTGGGTTTGTTCAGTCTTGTTTTCGCCGGATGGCGCTCGAATTGCGTCTGGTTCATGGGATAACACTGTCGGATTGTGGAATGCAGCGACGTGGCAGCCATTGGGTGGGTCCATACTGGGGCACACTAGTGTGGTTAAGTCAGTCTCATCCTCGCCGAATGGCGCTCGCGTTGTCTCTGGGTCATGGGACAAGACTGTCCGGCTGTGGGATGCAGCAACGGACAACCATGTGGGCAGCCCTTGCAGGGGCACACTGGTTGGATTCAGTCAGCCTCGTTCTCGCCGGATGGGTCCCGCATCGTGTCTGGTTCGACGGATAAAACTTCCCGGCTGCGGGATACAGCGACGGGGCAGCCATTCACAGGGCCCTCCCTGGAGCACACTAGTAGAGTTTTTTCAGTCTCATTCTCACCAGATAGGACTTGTATTGTCTCTGGTTCGATAGACATGACTGTCCGGCTGTGAGATGCAGTGACCGGGCGGCCATTCGGCCATCCAATACGAAGGCACATTTCTTGGATTCAGTCGGTCCTGTTCTCGCCGGATGGGTCTCTCATCGCGTCCGGTTCCTTGGATGCAATTATCCTGCTGTGGTGCGCAGCGACGGGAAGATCATTCAGTCAGCCCTTGCGGGGGACACACTGATTCCGTTCTGTCACTCTCTTCCTCGCCAGATGGCACTCGTAGTGTCTGGTTCATTGGGTCAGACTATCCAGCTGTTGGACGTAGCGTCAGGGACAGCTATTGGGCGAGCTTCTGGGGCATTTTGGTGCTGTCCAGTGTGTCTCGTTCTCGCCGAATGGCGCTTGCATCGTATTGGGTTCGAAGGATAAGACTCTCCGGCTGTGGAATGCAGTCATGGAGCAGCAATACGGTCAGCCCTTGCGGGGGCATACTGGTTCAGTCCAGTCAGTCTCATTCTCACCGAATGGGACTCTCATCACGTCTGGTTCGAAGGATAAGACAGTCAGGCTGTGGGATGCAGCGACGGGACAGCCATTTAGACGCCCTTGCAGGGGCACACTGATTCCGTTCAGTCAGTCTCCTTCTCGCACAACGGCGCTCGCATAGTGTCTAGTTCGTTGGATAAGACCATCCGGCTGTGGGACGCAGCGAAGGAGCAGCTATTTGGTCAGCCCTTATGGGGGCATGCTGACTCAGTCCAGTCAGTCTCGTTCTCATCGAACGCGACACGTCTCGTGTCTGGTTCAGTAAATGGCACTATCCGGCTGTGAGACGCAGCAATGGGGCAGCCAACACAGGAATACGCTAAATAAACATTCCCCTCAGACAGACGTCACACCATGCACCCCGCAACTGCCATGTCAACGAGTACCTGGAACACTCGCGTCATTTGCTTCTCATCCAGTTCGACCCATGCGCGGTACAATGTTGCTGAGCTCATTTAAGGCACTTCCCATGATGATCCCAGGTCGACCTCCTTTTTGTCAGGAGCTGACGGATTCGGATGGTAAAACTCAATCGTCAGCTCCTATTCTGGGTACCACCGCTTCCCGAATCCCGACAGGCATTTTTTACAGTCCTCGGACTCCGTTGGTCATACCCAGAGGACGTGCTGAGCTTGATTTGAGCCGCATGACACAC
Source organism: Suillus paluster (assembly GCF_016628075.1). Classification (NCBI taxonomy): domain Eukaryota; kingdom Fungi; phylum Basidiomycota; class Agaricomycetes; order Boletales; family Suillaceae; genus Suillus; species Suillus paluster. The sequence continues at coordinate 145,223 of NW_024537599.1, read as the reverse complement.
GGACAACACTGGCGGTATTGCCGAGGTGAGTGAGTTCCTAGCCTTTTACCATCAATCGCAGTTGGTGAAACCGATCCTCTTAGGCCGTATCAATAATATTCCGGCAATTAATTTGTGGAGGTGATGCAACGTGACGTTCAGTGTATATTTGAGCTTATTTTATAGCTGACATCGAGCCTGAGTTATCCGAAACGATCTGCTGAAATTCTGCTCCCAGTTAGTGATCAAGTGGTTCCATCAGAGACGGGCCTGAGCATGCAAGGATTAGGCTTATAGAAGAGGGCAGGCCGTAGAATGATTCAACGTAGTTGCGGCAACAGCCTGAGGTCGGATCATCAACTGGAGTCTTCAAGTTGATAGCGATTTCGCGTCTGCGAGGTAGTGTTAGTTTTCCAGCTCGAGAATTATACTTCTTAGTTGAACATATGTTATTTGTCTCATTTTGTCTAGCGGAACCCTTCATACGACGTCCATGCATATGTGCATGTCTGGTCAGAAATATTTTCTTGCATCATACGGCCATTGGAACAAGAGCCTTCATTATATTTACAACTTGAACATATACAAGTGACTCAACCCGAAGCTACCTCTCGAGAAGTTCTTCCGATGTCACTGTCAGACACTGATATGCCCTCACCACTGGCAACGAGCACAAGATCCCACACAATTCCATATGAAATCCACTGTACTGGTCCTCTCGACGCAAATTCTGTTGTACCTAGCAATATCGCTCCGTGAATGAGGAATGCGGCTGTACTCCGGGTTGCTCTTATCATTCGCGATGTCGCAGAGCTGCCGGGCGTTGCACATATCGGTCTGGTGAAATCCCGTGGGCTTGTCCCACCCGCACTTATTGCAATGTTCGAGACACTTTCTTGTGAGGCACATAGTAAGGTTTGCGAGATGGAGCGGGATGTACGATGTGCTGATTGGTTTGGGGTGATGCTTTGTGGGGTGAGGGAATTGCTCATCATTGCGCTGGATTTTTATACCTTCGTGGCTCTTGGTGGCGGCCTAGGACGACACCCATAGATTTCATTGGACAAGGCCCGCTAAATGGTGACTCATCGGGAGAGGTACTGAGAGGTGACGACGCGTACCATTCGGCGGGTGGTCCAATGGATTCGTGGCGAGTCGAATGACAGCCGGGAAAACAGCATGAATGACGTGGACTGCGGCACGGAACGCGACACCATTGCTATCCTTGGGTGGCGGTCAAGGACACCAAACACGATGAAACGATTGTTGAAAACTGACTGTGCTTACCTGAAAGTTATGTGACTTGGAGAATGTATTCCTCGAAGGTTCACATGCAGTACGGCACTGCATTTAAGACCTTGGTGCATAGAAAATCAATTTGGACATGCTCAAGACGGTGGTGCTGACATAGGAAAGGTCGTTATTAGTACGTGTGTCGTTGAATGATTTCGGAAGTGTTACCAATGTAGAATCTATGTCGACGACAGCATACCGCCTACAACCTTTCAGCAATTAGGACGACAATGGGAGAAAAAAACAATGAAAGGTGAACAGCCCCCCTAAGCGGTGCTGGTGTTTTTGTGGTGGTGAGGGGCGACATAGACATAACCCCCCTCCAAGAGTGTTTGAAAATGAAAATGGAAACGTGCCATTAAGGCGGTACCTGTCAATGATCATAATAGTATTCGGGACAACTGAAAATCAAATATTAATGTGGCGCAATACACCTACTAGCCAATGGCAGCTTGAACTGCCGACAAAGCAAGACATGCACACGACTCTGGATGTGAACAGCTAGCGATGCATCTAGAGCGAGGCTTTGATCCGCCACAGCAAAAGGTTAAGCCGACATGCACGGATCCACCAGTAATTTACCCGATTATCGACCTTGTTGAAAGTTCAAACGTAATGGTGTGAACGCACTTGAGGAGCCAGAGGACTTACTGGAAGAAAAATGGCATGCGGACCGCAACCTGAAATGGGGGTGTGCGCAGGAGCAGTTTCAGAAATAACGCGCCTTTCTTCGGGAATCGGCACAATTAGTTTGTGGGGATGATACAACGCCTGCTGAACAGCTGAGTGGGTGAGAGGTTGCCAGCGATAGCGATCAAGTGACATGCTTGCACGATGCGAGAGAAACATATCAAGACCCAAATGACTCGCATGGCCCAACATGAGGCATGAGTCTCTTGACGTTAAATCCTCCTGTTTCCTGATCAAGGTATAGACTCTAATGCACTCCGATACCTCGTTCCACTTAGCCTCCCGTGCATCTCGGTCAGGACCCCCCGGTGTCTCGAACTTGACACTGGTCTTTCTCAAGCACGGTAAGATCACTGAAAGTGCGATCGCGACCGGCGGTGGTAGTTCGATCGAAGAGCATCCGACACAAAAGCTGGTGATATGTGTGTTGTAAACCCCACCTCCCGGCTTCTCAGCCGTAGGCGGATCTACATTCGTGGCGTCAAATATCAAGCCAAGCGTCGTAAGATTGGGGTAAGATGATAGTAAAGTCACAAGGCCCCGAAAAGTGATCCTGGGTCGTGTCTGCCAGAAATATGCGGTTCCAAGATCAAGCCACTGGAGGAGTGACCAGGATTTGACAACGGACCCAAGCGCATCATCGTCAATCCATGACATACAAAACGATGTGAGACACTTCTTTGAGACCGGAGAAGCGCATGAGGGGAGTGAGTGTACGGAGGGTGAATGCGTAGTCGACATGATCGTCACTCTTGGTTCCACGCAGCAGGATATGCTGCAGACCATCCCAAAGTAGATGATTGTCTAACTTGCGCAGGGCGCGTTAGACGGCAAGCACAGTTTCAGGATTGCGGTACGCGAGTTCCACCAATCTGAATCGAACATCCCATCCTTCTACCATATGGCCAATCAAGGTCAAGGTGGACGAGTAAATGAATAGGTTTTCAGGGAAGGGTTATGAATTTGGAGCTTGCCGCAGGCGAAAGGCGTCATAACCATGATAAACAGGTCAACGTGACAAGATAGAAAGGACAGAGCATTTTCGCTGAGCAAGGTAAGCCATACCCTCCGGAGATGTGGGAGTCCAGAAAGAATAAGTTCGCCAACTTGAGGAGATATCACATATAGTTCAACGGCTTCTGGTCGTGGTGATCACCTGTTGAGACCTAATAACACAGAGGACACGATGTTCGTCCAAAAATCTTGTTTGGTTGATGCCAAACGGAGACAGATGAGGTCAGGACCCAGGAGGTAACGCATGCATGAATGGAGGTCACGAGGACAACTGCCACAGCAGAGCACTCGAAGATTTGGCACTAACAATGACTGTGAAGAAAAGCCTATTACGACACAGACGAACTCCGCATCTATGCGTCCGAAAAGATCTGAATTCCTGTGTCCCAGAACTCGCACCTGAGATGCGTATCGTTCAAAGACCAACCAATCTGCCGTGGTTAGAGGCCTCTGTATGAGCTGACAGTGATATAATGAAAGCAGTTAGCACAATGGGTTGTCATCGCACTCCAGACAGCGGGTAGAACCTGGACGTACAATCTTCTGATCACTAACCATGGCCCATATATCTCGTAGAAGACAAGTGAAAAGCGGCTCCAGATTATCCAGTTCGGATCATAGCACGTCCAAAGCTATCTCTTTGAAGGAACGGCAGACACGAGAGAGAGCCGCTAGAGAATGTCGCGCGACTCCTTGATTAGCTTGAGAGGAGCGATCCCAATAATGTAAATGCCTGTCAATGCTGGAGACATAAACAAAGAAGATTTATGTTAGGATCTCTGGAATGAGCAAGCAGGCGTGCATGGAGTGAACAACTGATAATCTGGCTGATTCAGACCCTGGAAGTTGGAATAAATAAATACGGCTGCTAGTCTATTCTTATCCCTTAAAACTTAACCCTTGAATTATGCTCAAACTCATGCAGCATGAAAGAAGGATCCTTTGCATCACACAACCGTTGGAATAAAGTTTGATTATTAAAATAAACAACTTGAACATGTGTAAACGAATCAAACCGAGTTGTTGCCTCCATACATACAAAATGTGGACATCCTAATCCAGTCGCATCAAACGAAAGTACGAAAATGTGGAAAGGCTGCCTATTGAGAAAATCTTCCGCTATCAGAAACCGGCATGCCCTCACCGCGGGCAATGAACACAAGATCCCACATGTCTCCATAGGAAATCCACTGTACTGCTCCTCTCGGCGCAAATCCTGTTATACTTAGCAATATCGCTCCGTGAATGAGGAACGCGACTGTACTCCGGGTTGCTCCCATTATTCGCAATGTTGCAAAGCTGCCGAGCATTGCATATGTCAGTCTGGTAAGATCCTGTCCGCCTGTCCCATCCGCAGCTATTGCAACGTTCCAGGCAATTTCTTGTGAGACACATAATGAGATTTGTGAGACAAAGAGGGATGGACGATGTAGTGGTTGGCTTAGACTGATGCTTTGTGAGGTAAGGGAATTGCTCACCATCGCGCTAGATTTTTATACCTTCGTGGCTCTTGGTGGCGGCCTAGGACGACACCCACAGGTTTCATTGGACAAGGTCCGCTAAATGGTGACTCATCGGGAGAGGTACTGAGAGGTGACAACGCGTACCATTCGGCGGGTGGTCCAATGGATTCCTGGCGAGTCGAATGATAGCCGGGAAAACAGCATGAATGACGTGGATTGCGGCACGGAACGCGACACCATTGCTATCCTTGGGTGGCGGCCAAGGACACCAAACACGATGAAACGATTGTTGAAAACTGACTGCGCTTACCTGAGTGTTATGAGATTTGAAGCTGATATATGCCTCGAGGTCTCACATATAACGCATCTGCGACCTTGAAACATAGAAAAGCGGTAGTGATCATTTCGGTAGTGCTGACATGGGAAAGGTCGTTATTGGTACGTGTATCGTGAATGATCTCGCACATGTACCATCTAGGTGTCGACGACAGCTTGCCGGCACTAGGACGACAATGGAAAAAAAAAAGCCAATGGAAGGTGAATAGCTCGCGTAAGCGGTGCTAGTGTTTTTGTGGCGGCGAGAGGCGACATCAATAGACATTTCCCCCTTCCGAGGGTGTTCGAAAACAGATATGAATGTCGTGCCACTAAGGCGGTACCTGCCAATGATCACAATATTGTCGGGACGACTAAAAGGCAAAGGTGGCGCAACACACCTACTAGCCAAGCATATGAAAAAATACTATCCCAGAAATACGAGGGTAGACCAAGCTGGGTATGGAAAGAGTAAAAAAAGGCAGGATGAAGCTAGGACTGAGAGCGCAAAGACTCAAAGCAGCTTTTTACAATGGGAGCGCACCATCATGAATACCTCACTGGGTGACCAACACATTTTCAAGTATCACAGCGGCACCACTTTAGCCATGCACATCTTAGGTAGTCGCGTCGGTCACTGACGGTAGTCGGCTCGTCACTGGTCCACCCATGGTTGAGAGAAAAACAAGTGCAGGAGAACCGATTTACCGTACTGTCAACGTCCAAGCGGAACGGTTCTGATCCCACCGGTGACTGGAGCATACTGATACGCTCAATTTGATCATAGCCGGGCTATAATAATGACGATGAGGGTAAGGTACAACGCAAATGAGGAGACGAACACAAGACAAGAGGGAAATCGAGAACCGAATGGAGAGGAAGCTCGGGAAGACTCAACTAAATAAAGACCTATAATTTCACCCCCGAGGTAACCCAAATGTTAGGCCAATACGCGTCATCAGAATTTGTCCAGATAATGCACTTGCAGAAATTCCGATGAAGTGTATTTGGCGGTCTAAAGCTTATGATATCGAAACACCTCGATGCATCCTGACTCTCGAGGTAAGAAGAAATAACGAATGAAGATTATATAAAAAGACGGCAAAGTACGTTCTGAATTTCAACGCCGCGTCACGTGTTATTTTGTAGGTGATCTGTGCAAGTATCACTTTCAAAATCAATGGCTGGGTTTACAACGATAATGATGAGTGCTAAGTACAACACAAATGAGGGGAAATACAGAGCGACAGAACAAGACGAGCAGTACAACGAAATAGAGAACAAGATAGAGAAAAAACAAAAGAAGGGAAGAGATAGATAAGTAGATAGATCTTGCACCCCGTGTATATCGATGCATCCTGGGGTAGATACAACCCTTTCCCGGCACCACATACACAACCCCATCATCCACCCCGTTCTAATAATCCAACTTACTCACCCTCACGAACACGACCATTCAGCTCCGCTGTGCCGCACTCACCCGTCCCCAGCTCCCTTCACTACTTCTCGAGAGGTAGCATCGGGTTGATAGTTCACATTTCGTATGGGGGTAGCGAGCGCTCGGGTTGAGTCACTTGTATATGTTCAAGTTGTAAATATAATTAAGGCTCTTGTTACAATGGCCGTATGATGCAAGAAAATCTTTCCGACCAGACATGCACATATGCATGGACGTCGTATGAAGGGTTCCAACCCTACTAACCTAACCTATGTTAGGATCTCTGGAATGAGCAAGCAGGCGTGCATGGAGTGAGCAACTGATAATCTAGTTGATTCAGACCCTGGAGGTTGGAACAAACAAATACGGCTGCTAGTCTGTCCTTATCCCTTAAAACTTAACCCTTGAATTATGCCCAAACTCATGCAGTATGAAAGAAGGATCCTTTGCATCACACAACCATTGGAATAAAACTTGATTATTAAAATGAACAACTTGAACATGTGTAAATGAATAAAACCGAGTTGTTGCCTCCATACATACGAAATGCGGACATCCTAATTAAGTCGCATCAAACGAAAGTACGAAAGTGTGGAACACCGCGGGCAATGAGCACAAGATTCCACATGGCTCCATAGGAAATCTACTGTACTGCTCCTCTCGCGGCAATCCCTGTTGTACCTAGCAATATCGCTCTGTGAATGAGGAACGCGGCTGTACTCCGGGTTGCTCCTATCATTCGCGATGTTGCAGAGCTGCCGGGCGTTGCATATATCGGTCTGGTGAAATCCCATGGGCCTGTCCCACCCGCACCTATCGCAATGTTCGAGACACTTTCTTGTGAGGCACATAGTGAGGTTTGCGAGATGGAGCGGGATGTACGATGTGCTGGTTGGTTTAGGGTGATGCTTTGTGGGGTGAGGGAATTGCTCACCATTGCGCTGGATTTTTATACCTTCGTGACTCTGGCTCTTGGTGGCGGCCTAGGACGACACCCATAGGTTTCATTAGACAAGGCCCGCTAAATGGTGACTCATCGGGAGAGGTACTGAGAGGTGACGACACGTACCATTCGGCGGGTGGTCCAATGGATTCGTGGCGAGTCGAATGAAAGCCGGGAAAACAGCATGAATGACGTGGATTGCGGCATTGAACGCGACACTATTGCTATCCTTGGGTGGCGACCAAGGACACCAAACACGATGAAACGATTGTTGAAAACTGACTGCGCTTACCTGAGTGTTATGAGATTTGAAGCTGATATATGCCTCGAGGTCTCACATATAACGCATCTGCGACCTTGAGACATAGAAAAGCGGTAGTGGCCATTTCGGTAGAGCTGACGTAGGAAAGGTTGTTATTAGTATGTGTTCGTTGAATGATCTCGCACACGCACCATCTAGGTGTCGACGACAGCTTGCCGGCCTTAGGACGACAATGGAAAAAAAGCCAATGGAAGGTGAATAGCTCGCGTAAGCGGTGCTAGTGTTTTTGTGGCGGCGAGAGGCGACATAAATAGACATTTTCCCCTTCCGAGGGTTTTCGAAAACAGATATGAATATCGTGCCACTAAGGCGGTACCTGCCAATGATCACAATATTGTCGGGACGGCTGAAAGGCAAAGGTGGCGCAACACACCTACTGGCCAAGCATATGAAAAAATACTATCAAGGGGACGGCAGTTCGAACTGTTGACAAAGCAAGATACGCGCATGCCTCTGGATGTGACCAGCTAGTAATGCGTTCCGCATCCAAAGCCGAATTTTTGTCCACTACAGCAAAAGATCAAACCGACATGCGCGGAACCAGTAGCGATTTACAAGACTATCGACCTTATTGAAACGTTAGTAATGGCGTGAATGCCTCGAGGAACCAGAGAACTCACCAATGAAAATTACATGCGAACGGTAGCCTGCAAAGGGAGTGCAAGAGCCGTTCCGCGAATGGGGAGGATTCAGGTCCACGCCACCAACGAAACAACACCTTCCTTCGGGAATCGGCACAGCCATGTTGATCCGTGCCTATCGATATCCTTTAAGCTGCTTCCGCGCTTAATGTCTACCGAAGATCAAAGTGCATGGAGAGGCGCCAGAAATTTTAAAGACACTCGATCAGTCGACGAGAGTTCCACAGAGAACAACCGTCAACGGCAGTGTTACGTCTCAAGTTCTATCTGATCCAAACCCATCACAAAGATACGGTATATGAAAGAACCACAAATTACCTCTTGAAGTCGCAACCCGGGCCCCGTGGTTTGACAATTATTTCGAACAGCAAGGTGATTGAGAAGAGGGTGGACAGCAGTGGGAGTTCGAGAGTCACTTGACAAAAGCATTGCAGCAGCGAGGTTAAATCCGGAAGGAGCCGGCCGGGCTTCGGGTGAATAAGAACTTGATTGGGCAAGCGGAACGGGCGCTTTTCTAGGCTTGCTTACTGCGATCGACCACAGCTTGACCACAGCGAGCAACGACTCGTCCTACCTCCTCCTGCTCATCCTCATCGCCATTGACGACGTCAACGAACCTCCTCAACAACACCAAAATCATCCAGCACATCCAACTGACTAGAATTAGTTACTGACCCCTAGCACTCTGAATCAACCTCCCACAGACTAGTAGTCAGTTACTGATCGAATCGATCACGATGCCAGCGCCAGTAGCGGTGTACGTCGTTGCGGCTATCGCAAGTGTCGCTGCTGTTCTTGCTTTTAAAGAGGTGACTTTCTTTTTTATGCCTATCCAAAACATTCCTTTCCGTCCTCACCCGCTTCGAAAATACCCCTCTAATCTACTCTCCAGTTCGTCTTCGAACCCCACATCGCCCCTGCTATTGAGCGTTGGGTGGATGAACGTCGTGCTCGGGCAAACGAACGTGCTCGACGCAGAGGTCCTGTTCCTGTGCCAGCCACCAGAAGGTCTGGAGATGGAGAACCAGGCCCCAGCGGTGTTGCTCCGAGGAAAAGGACCTCTGTGACACAAGGAGATTCCATCGAACTAGACGGCCTCAACCTTGATGAATGGCGGAACGACGTTCATCGCACTGCTACAAGCACGGGCCTGAGGCGGAGAGGTAGAGTAATCCCAGACACAGATGAAGGGAGTATATCTACCACCATAGACGAGGTGTGTCTTCCACTTTCCATCGTTCTGTACCCTTCCGAATGCTGATCCAATATGAATAGTCCTTCACATCCCTCACGCACACTCCGCTCGCTCCCACTCATGTCATCTCCAACGTTTCCTCCCCTTTCACAGGAACCCGCTCTGTGTCCACTCACACGCCTACCCGCACCCACTCTCGTGCCTCCTCAGGCACCACTAGCGATGGCGAGCTCGAGGGTAACACTACTATAATTTTTGCCCCACCTTCCCCATCGTCCTTCGCACACCCCAGTCCGCCATTCGGTCCCATCTTCCCTGATACCCCCCGCACGAGCGCCGCTTACTCCGATCGTCCATTCTCCCCGGTTGTGCGCACGCCCGTGCGCTCCCGCGCACCGTCGAGCAGGTCTTCTCAGCGACACTCGAGCTCGGGTTCGCGTATCAGCGTGGATGTGCAGGGCAGGCGTGTGGACGTTGATGTCGAGGGCCAACATGTCAACATAAATATCAACAGTGATGTCACCGCAAGTATGCACCAGGATATGAGCTCAAACATCAGTGTTGTAGAATCACTCTCAGAACGCTATCCCGCCGCGCTCACTCCGCCAGTGCTTCTCTCCCCACCTTCCTCACAAACCGCCCTCTCCTCCCCTAGCTCCGACGTCATGAGCCTTGGGAGCAGTGGCAGCCGCTCTGGCTCACCATTTGACCTAGTGTCCCCACCCGTGCACATCGGTGAGGTACGCCTCTCCCCGCCTGAGCAGCGTGCGTCCCTCGCGGCTGCTGCGACCTCGTTGTCACCCTCGATAACAAGCGAGGATGAGTTTTTGTCATTTGGCGAGGCATCAGACGCAGATGGGGAGATGTCAGCATCGCGTCGCGGAAATGCGCGTTTGCATAATCCGTTTTCTGATTTTGATGAGGGGAGTGATTTTGACAGTGAGGATAGTAGTAATGAGGGGAGTAGTGAGGGGAGCTGGGGACGGGTGAGTGCGGCACAGCGGAGCTGAATGGTCGTGTTAGTGAGGGTGAGTAAATTGGATTATTAGAACGGGGTGGATGACGGGGTTGTGTATGTGGTGCCGGGAAAGGGTTATATCTACCCCAGGATGCATCGATATACACGGGGTGCAAGATCTATCTACTTATCTGTCTCTTCCCTTCTTTTGCTTCTTCTCTATCTTGTTCTCTATTTCATTCTTGTGTTGTACTGCTCGTCTTGTTCTGTCGCTCTATATTTCCCCTCATTTGTTTTGTACTTAGCACTCATCATTATCGTTGTAAACCCAGCCCTGGATTTTGAAAATGATACTTGCACAGATCACCTACAAAATAACACGTGACGCCGGCGTTGAAATTCGGAACGTAGTTTGCCGTCTTTTTATATAAGTATCTTCATTCGTTATTTCTTACCTCGAGAGTCGGGATGTAGATATCGAGGGTTTCGATATCATATGCTTTAGACCGTCGAATACACTTCATCGGAATTTCTGCAAGTGCATACTAGACAAATTCTGATGACGCGTATTTGCCTAACATTTGGGTCACCTCGGGGGTGAAATTATAGGTCTTTATTTAGTTGAGTCTTCCTCTCTATTCGGTTCTCGATTTCCCTCTTGTCTTGTGTTCGTCTCCTCATTTGTGTTGTACCTTACCCTCATCATCATTATTATAGCCCGGCTATGAATCAAATTGAGCGTATCAGTATGCTCCAGTCACCGGTGGGATCAGAACTGTTCCGCTTGGACGTTGACAGTACGGTAAATCGGTTCTCCTGCACTTGTTTTTCTCTCAACCATGGGTGGACCAGTGACGAGCCGACTACCGTCATTGACCGACGCGACTACACAAGGTGTGCATGGCTAAAGTGGTGCCGCTGTGATACTTGAAAATGTGTTGGTCATTCAGTGAGGTATTCATGATGGTGCGTCCCCATTGTGAAAAGCTACTTTGAGTCTTTGCGCTCCCAGTCCTAGCTTCATCCTGCCTTTTTTTATTCTTTCCATACCCAGCTTGGTCCGCCCTCGTATTTCTGGGATGGCGTCAGCTTTCTCGTATATCAACTACTGCTGGCCGCAGGTGTTGAGAGTCGAGAGTCGGGAGTCGAAAGAAACATCAGAATAGGTCTTAAGTATAAAGGTTCTTTGTCGGTCCGCGCCACGCTGTGCGTTTCATTTCTCCCCTTGCGTGGGGAGTTCTCCAGCCGAACATTTCCCACTCTGCAGTTCTGTACATGTGTAATGAACGCACTACAGAGCACATGCGTCCGACACCATTGGGTTCTAAATGGGGTACGACACTCAATTTACAATCTTACCAAAACGCTGAGTGATGCCTCACAGGCCCCTATTTCTCGTCGAGGTCGATTCTCCTTTCGCTTCGCCCGTAATGGCTGAAAAGTCCACACCTCCTTCATACGACTCAATATCTACATCTGCATTATCAGCGGATTTCATACAACCATCTGTACTTTCCTTTTTCAAGTAGATATGTGGCAAATCCGTTGGTGCTACATCTGCGTCAGTCCTATCTGAGATCTCTCATCCGTGATCTTGTCTCCGCTCCCGACATCACTCCTTCCATCGTTGAAATTGTCAATGCCTGCGCTGTTGCTCTCCCGGCTGTAAAGTTCTCCGACCTCCTGCAAACATCCGATATCGAGGGTCACACAGCGTTGTATTGGGCAATTGTGAATGACCAACGAGAAGTCTTTTCGGCATTTGCTGAATTCATTTCCGAATTTTCGTCTGGTTGCTCTTCTGACTTACGATGCGATATGATCAACGAGAAGTATTGACGTCTCGCTTTGTTGAATTGCTGCCAGTGGGTGACTTATAACTTTGTAGCGAATAGTAAATTGACCGTTGGTACAGTTTCTGGCGCAGAACCGCAGAATAAGCTCCACGCGTAGAACTGTTGCGTCTCGCGTGCATGGCCACTAGCAACCAAGCGTTGTTTGCACAGCTGAATTTGGGAAATATTGATGGTAAGTAAATTGTGACAGGCTTACCGGAGAATTCATTCATTTATTTAATTTGCACTCATCAGCTGAGGAGCCTTTGAGACAATCTTACGCCAGATGACATTCAGGTGCATGAAGGGGATACTAGTACATTGGGCAAGAACCCTTTCGTCGCTTCTTTGTACATCAGGATGTTCCAGAAAAGCCTGCGCATTACACGGACATTAAACTTGAATTTGTCGCGTTGGGTGTGTAGACCACGAATCCCTGTTTTTATTATTACTATGATGATGCCAATTTCCGCAGGACGTATATGATGGTTGAGCTTTTATATAGGGTGCGAGTGGCAGTGGCGCGTCGAGTTTGGTCTTTCGCCACCTAGCCTTTCAGCGCGTCCAGAAGAGGTCGTACTTCTAATCGAGTCCCACGGAGGGAAACCTGAAACCTGGCTGTGAAACCCCGCCTCCAAGCCTGCGACAGACGCATGTTTTGGACGTGACAATTGCAATTGCACCTAATGGGTTGGTTGGTTCAACTCCGACTCATACTTAAGTCAAGCCTTACTGATGGTTTTATGCTCCCTATGTGACTATTCATTACTCCCCTGTTGGCTACACAGAGACGGAAAAAAATACGAGGACAATGTTATCGGTGATGTGATCTTCGCCAAAGCATGGTGGCTCGGCAATTGGGTGATGCCCGAGTAAGTCTTCTCCCTTAGCTCGAGGAGTCGTGTTGTTTGGATTTTACCAGCCAACATATTGTGAATCTTTTCCTCTAACGACCTCAACTGACTGTTGTTGTAGAAATCCCATATATGTAGACTGGGGCACCCTACATGAAAAGCTGGAGATGACATTCAAAAAAAGTTAGCTCGTTACAAATGTCATATCTATCTGACAGCAGTGTGAATGGGAAGAGGGTGATGATCTGGATACTTATGATGCACTCTGTGCTGTGGGGTGATTTTTTTGATAGAAGTATAACTTCGGCAGTGCGTGACTATACAAAGACAGTTCACTCAGTTGCACACTCGAGAGAGACAACACCTGATCATTACCTATACAAAGACAGTTCACTAAGGTAATCAGCGTAAGTATGAATAGACAGAACAACAATGAAAAGGGTAACTAACCTCAGTCGCGCACTCGAGAGAGACAATGCCTGAGGTACGAGTCATGTACAGTACGAAGTTATATATGACTGTGTGTAGATAGGATAAAGTATTCAAGCGTTGTGCGCATGGTATAAGCTAAATGGTTGTTAGACAGTTGGCATTTTGACGTGCAGACACTATGGCGAAGAATATAGTTAAGTGGACTATAAAGATCACAAATAAAACATATCAAAGTGAAACATATCATGGTGTGACAGCAGAACAGTGTTTCGGGCCAAACGACTTGCCAGTTCCAACATTTTTGCTCTAATAAACCACCTCCCTCCACGCAGTAATTCACGTCAATAGGCCTTTCTTTAGTCGAGTCTTGGATCTGAATTCGGTTCTTGATTTCGCTCTTGTCTTGATTTCATCTTGCTCTGTGGTTTTCATTTGCGCTGTACCTTATCCTCGTCGTCATCCGGTCATGGACTTACGAACAAATCGAACATAGTATGCTACCTTGAAAAAGAAGGAACAACTGTACATCTTCTGTCTGGCTTGTGGAGACTACTTTGCTCCAGCCACCGGTTGGTCTTGAGTTGATCAAGACCGTTCAACTTGGACATTCAAGATAGTACAATTCTCCTGTCACCTTTTTCTTCATCTCAACCATCCTTGGTCCCCCCTCCTCACCCCCAACCACACCTAATCCGCATTCTGTGGGGTGGGGACATTTAACCTCCCTTAGTCCCCACATGTCTATTGAGATGGCTGTGACGAACCTGGCGGAAGGTGAGTTTGAAATTATGAGGCACAAGCACAAGCGCTTGGTCTAATTTACTTATATACTTGTCTCCTTCTGACATTCTTATCAGCAGCCTCTTATCTTCTTGCTTGACGGGCTCTTCCCCTGCTGCACGAGCCTCCATGAATCACAAAGAACAAGTCATATCCAACATTACGATTGAACGACCACAGAAGGCATTGGATCATGCTATAAATTTACACTCAATGTCAACTAGAAAGCTCAACAACTGCGGCTGGGCAGGTTCATCATCTTCACTCCATCCCAGTTACTTAGTGTAACATTCAGACTCTTCGTCTAGAGGATGTCATTGCCCTGACCATTCAAGATGCTGGATTGGCACACAATTTCTACAACCAGAATGCTGCAGCCTTAGACTTGGCATCTGACGACGTGGCGGTCATCAACATCTCAAAGAAGAATGCGACCAACTTTCTTGGAGAGGCAAAGAAGTTGATGGATGCCCTGGATGTTCTGCAGCAGGTCCACCCATTTGTTGGTGGTGTGTATCTCACTTGTCGATGTTTCCACCTCAGCCAACAGATAACTTGCAGTGGCTATACTCGCTTTCAAGGCTGTCGTCAATCTTGAGCTAATGTGAAGGGAAAATGATCATAGAGTTGGATTGATGATCGCTCAGGCATCTGATATGATGACCATGCTTCTCCAGTTCGTGGTTTATGCCAATCTCGAATGACTTTTGTTGATTCAATTCATTGGTAGACTTAAGGACACTGGAGACCCAGCCATCGTGGGACCTCATGGTGAAATTCGGGGGCGACTGCAACGTGTCACAGACAGCATCAAGATAGATATTGAGGATTGCGGAAATGCCATTGACAAATACTACAAGTCAAAATTCATTGGTTTGCTTCCCTCAGAATGCTAGATGTTTCATATTGAGAACCTCCCTCCCAGTGAAATTCTTCAGATCATCTCACTGGGTGTTATGACCCACGTCCCTTAACCTAACTAGTAGGTGTCTGGAGTTGGAATCACACCACAGGACTCAGTCTGAAGAGGATAAGCGAGGATGATATTGAGAGGGAACGTCTAGGCCCTACAATGATGTAGAAACGAGGAGGTTAAGTCTAAGGAGTACTACTGACTACTACCTAGACTATATACTATACTTGAGTCGGAGATATCTGAGTATGAAAGGTTGTGATATAACTATATACGGTCATAACATTGCACCTGGGTATAGGGCGTCTTATCAACCAATCAACTACAAGGAGAAAAGGGTAGAGGGTTCATAGGGGCCAAGGGTATCGGTAATTAAGCAGGGTTCTCAGGGACTGCTTCTATTCAGGGTAAGCGGAGATTAAGAAGGGTGTGAGAGAGTTCTGTGACAAGAAGTCTCGAGCGGTAATTAAGGATCTCGATTAGAGATGGGATCTGTGGATCTAGATCTGAGGATCTAGATAGGATCTGGATCTGGAGATGTATCATGTATGATCAGATCTAAGGGTTCTCCAGGGTCTTCGGTAATGAACATGCTTCTCTATGAGCGATGTTTCTGTGATAGGGTTTCAGGGTTTAGCTGTGACTGTGCAACAGGTTCTTATGTAAGGAGTTCGGTGAATGACAGAGGTAACTCTTAACATGTCATGAGAAGTGAAGGTGTGCGATGTGAAGGAATGATGACTCTTCGAGAGATAGCTCGTAAAGGACTCTCGGTTTATGGTTCGATCATAGAGGCATGTAGATGCTTATGCTGTAACCCGTTGCCTAATCGTAGGACTTCTAAGGATGTGATGAGTTCGGATGTCTAGGGTTACGGATATAGATGGATGACGTTGATGTAGTATAGATGTGAATTCAAGATAGTGATCGTTAATCGGTTATCCATCTATATCTTATCAGGGATCTATCTAATCTAATCTTATCGGATAAGGTGACTTAGGGTTTGATAATCGAAATTTAGATGCAGTTGGTAACATTCATGACACTGGGCGAGCGAGTTCCTGAAACTTTGCAGTAGCTTTTCCCAGCGTACCCAGGACCTCCAGCTCACCTTGAATATCAGGATGGCGTTAAGAGTTGACATTGCAATCAATAAGCTGGAGAAACTGATCCGGCGGCCAAGCGAACACGAAGCAAGATTCGAGAAAGAAGTGCAAATGTGCAGTGGAAAGGAGAAGTGTTATGGAAGCCAAGAAATAATGGTAGAGCTACTGAAAATTGCTGAGCAACAGGAAGCACATCCACAGAATACAGCATATCCTGATCCTTCCTCCAAAGATGTCAACAAGCCTGCTTCCAAGACCGCTTCGGCGAGCAGATCGGTCATTGAGAAGTCCCACCTTGATGCCTCGCTACTTTACGAACTGTATGCTGATTTACGCATCTTGCTCGATGAGAACTGTGCGCTCTTCATGTTCAAGCTTGACAGGCAGACATCTGACATCAAAGATGCTATAATGGATTCTGAAGCACGCATCATATGGGCCTTCAACAACAGATTCCAATGGGTCAAGGATCCAGTAAGGATCAGCAAACTCAACCACATGCATTGCTAACTTGGGTTATTTCACCAGCACCTCCAATATATCTGGAGAGAAATGGTATGTTTCTGTGCGTAATGAACGAAACACATACTTATCATCACCAAGAAATGGACAACAAGTGTCAAGGCACTATACTTCATCGTGGAACTCTATGACTATTATGTGAATCGTTTCTCCCACCTCCATTATGATGCTCCATGCCCACAAGTGACATCAAATGCTTCATCTTTGATGGTGCAATTTCCATCCCCAACACCTACTGTCTCCGTCACCTTGGATTCAGAAGGAGAAGATCACGAGATTCCAGCAGTAGATCCCGCATACCACGAGCTTCCTGCAGTTGACCCTGCAGACAAGTGGTGCTTGAAATACTTGAGCATTTTCTATGTTCCAAGTTTATTGGAAAGCTTTGATGGCGATGCAAATGGTTTGGTCAGCATAAGGGAAGTGAATGCCTTTACTTCTGCGATACCTTCGGGCTGGAGTCTGCTGCAAGCACTTGCATACTGGGCTGCAGGTGAGGATCACTACCATCACATTGAGCCTGTATTATTCACATAAGCGAAGGGTGGAGAGTGGATAGCCAATATTACCACACGCAAATTGAACAGATCTTGGACAGCATGATTAATGTGCAAGCAGATGCGCTTCCAGAAAATTGGAGGTGTATTGCTAGATACTTGAATTCATATGCTATTCATGGTTTGTCCCTTGTCATCCTGCTCACCTTTTTGCGGGGCATTTACATGGTAGACAGGTATCAAACATCTTGTCCATTCTCTTACAGAGCTTGGAACAGTGAACTCGGACTTGGATCTCACGCAATTGGTTGCTCGGCATCGCACGGCTCAGGAGCAAATGCTAGCGGATAAGCTTAGCATTGTGAAGTATGAAATTGACTCCATGGATTCTATCAAACTCTTCGGATCTGGTCGCATTGAAAATGTGAGTTATTTACTCAGTGCTTGTGCTGGATGCTCACTTGAGTGCTTGTTAAGTTTTTGCTACCTTTGCTTTACCTAGTCACCAGGAGGCATTTACAGATCATGAAACTCGCCTGCACAGTAATCCTGGCTGAGAGAGAACTTGAGTCTACAACTCAAACAATAGAAAATATCCTGGAGGGGGTGTCTCTGCATGTGGAGCAACTGGCAGGTACAATTCCAAGCTGTAACGTGATGAGCCATTCCCTTCCACAATTGCAGAATCATTCCGTCAGCAGGGAAATGATCCAAAAGTGAGATTCACTTGGTATGCATATGGATTGGTGCATGGAGACAGCAGGATTATACTGATTCACAGGTCTGACACTGTCTGCAACAGTACAATTTTTGGCACAGTCCAGGACTGATCACAGACAACACTGAATACTGGCAAACCCACGATTTCAGGTTTGATGAAACTGAGCTGGAGATCGATACGACAGCACTGAAGTTTGGTCCCTTCAGTCTGACAAAGGACGATAATCTGTTAGAAAGACTGCACTTTGTTGCATTTTATCCCGGTCAGCAGCCTCAAGACACGAGGGAAGGATATATCTATTTGCGGTGCATGAAAGAGCTCCACAATACATGGAACCTCTGGCCTTTCTATATCCCACCTTACCTATCATTGAAAGACAAAGAAAGGTTTGATATCCTATCCCAAGAGCAACTGCCCACAGACATCAAGAGCTGGAATTCATTAGCTGAACTCCACATGTGCAGGTGACTGTTCGAGTGAGTCCAGCTGTCTATCTATCATTATTCTTCAACCATCTACTTTTCCGGTATTCAGGTCTATGTGTGACGCATGCCATCACTTTGTCGGTGATGTCCTTCACCATTGTATAGATTGTGAGCGCATTGAGTGTGATGGAGACAATCCTCCTACACGAGATGACTGACCTTCTTGCATATATAGAAGATGACTATGATGTGTGTGTAGAATGCAAATCTCTGCCGATATCAAATTATGAATACCCATCCAAACACAAGGCAACACACAATATGCTTGTTTTCCACATGTCTATACCAGATGTTTGCTACAAGCAAGGTCGACACTATGCTAGGAATTTCTTATCCGCTTGTGTGCCTGCTGTGGCACCATCAGAATGATTATTGGATGTGCAAGAAGACAAACCCCAAACACCATTAGAAGGACCAGAACATCCCCCTTCGACAGATACCACTCAAGCTCCAGCAGATGTGTCTTCCGCCTCTCTAAATTTGCTGGGAGATGATGAAGGGTTAAGCAGACACTCAGGAGTGGCATTCGGGGGGATAGCTGAAACCTCTGTTGTGAATGGGAATGGTTATATTTGCACTGAATGTGGCATTAAGCTCAGGGGTATTTTTTATGTATGCCTTGCCTGCCCAGGTCAAATTTCTACATGTCTAAATGAGCACGAAGCTTGATAACCATCACAGGATTCCAGAATGCCATTGCCTTATGTGGCGATTGCGCATTCCGCGATGTATTCAATGTGGTCACACAGCACCACCCTTACAAACACTGACTGGTCAAGATTAAAGACAGGGCTCAAGAATCAGATCAAGATGCAGATAGAACATCAAACGAGCTAGTTAATAACTTGGATGAGATGAATTTGGCCTTGCTTTCCTTGTGAGTCAACAATCTGGCTGCAATGGTGGAATCTCACTTTACTGAGCTTGATCTCCGCCTCAGTGAACGTTTCACGCAGATTGATCAGCTCATCCACAGTCTAGCTGAATTGATGGGAAAAGCACAGCTTCCCTCGAAGGCCGGACACAGTTTGATCAACTCATAAATTGGCAGACTATTAAGTTGGTGGTTTTTATTATTGTTCTTGTGTAATGTTTTAATAAGTGTAGATATTTTATATATGTAGTGGTCTTATGTAACTTACTATTATACAAGCGATCCGCTCACTTGCGGACGGCACGGCCTACTCGGATCTTTCTTCAGCCACATCCTCTCCCTCATTTGTGGATGACTTTTACAACAGCAGCAGTGAGGAATAAACTACGTCCCCTGTCTGTCTTTCTTCACTCATGCATGAAAACAATGCCCGAATGTCATGACAATTTTGCACCCTGGACAGCACTGTGTACAGTTGCCTGTGTGTGAATGCATCTGTACGAAGGTCGAGTACGGTCTGTCATAGTGTGAGTCCTTGGCAGCTGTTGAATGTTGTTGCATATTGTTATATACCGGATCCGAGCACCTCCAAAACCACCTGTGAACATCCCCACCCCTGGTCCGACCCCCTGCTTCCCCGTCCGCTCCATTCCTCCTTCCCCGACAATGCACAAAGTGCATCTCAGCAGGATTAGCCCTGCTACCTCCGCCTGACCCCATTCCGCTCTTCCGACACTACCCCTATATCCTCTGACCCCATACCCCTTCCATCCGACCCTATCTGGAGTTCCACTCCTCCACCCTATCGGTCTGCCTGATCCTATTCCTACTCCCTCCGCTTTTCTGACCTGCGCAGGTCCTTCAGTTCTGCTCGTATTCCCCCACGCGACTATTAGTCTGTCTGACCACCTCACCGGTCCACTCCTAGACTAGGAACCACTCAACTGGTCCTATCCCCGTTTAGTATCATAGTTCTGCTTTTTGGATCACCGGTAATCCCTATACCCTAGTGATTTCTGATCCGTTGCATACATACTTTTCTCCGAGCCTTATTCTTGTATGTCTCAGTCATCCTCTTGTGATCCTGTACACTCAGTACATAGCCTCCTGCTATGCTATGCTAATTACTTAGAGTATATAAACATATGTACATCTGTCTGTAGATACTCAGTCTGAATATACCTGTTTCTAAGCCCTTGTTCTTCTGTTCTTTGACTTGGGCTGATCCTAGTCAACTCCTGTGAAGCTGGCTAGGGATTGAATCCCTAGGTGGCCATTGATCCCTGATCCGTCGATCCATCCTCCTCGATCCTCGCTCCTTTCCCCGTTCCCCCCCGTTCCCCCTTCCCCCCTTCCCCCGTTCCCCCGTTCCCCCGTTCCCCCGTTCCCCAGTTCCCCCGTTCCCCCGTTCCCCCGTTCCCCCCCCGTTCCCCCGTTCCCCCTGTTCCCCCGTCCCCGTTTTCCCCCGTTCCCCCGTTCCCCCCGTTCCCCCGTTTCCGTTCCCCCGTTCCCCAGTTCACCCGTTCCCCCTGTTCCCCGTTCCCCGTTCCCCCATCGTTCCCCCGTTTCCCCATTCCCCCATTCCCCCATCCCTTCGTCCCTGCTCTCCCATTTCCCGTTCCTCTGTCCCTCCGCTCCTCCTGACTTCCTGTGCGTCGGAAGTAGACCCCGCACTCTCACATCTGTCCCCTCCGTTCCTCTCTGCTTCTACTGTGGGTTCCGACCCCAGTAGTCCCCTGCCCGACTTTCCTGTGCTCACCTAGTAGTCCATCGGTCCTCCTTCAGAGGACCCCCATTCCGATGTCCTGTCGGAACCCATAGAATTTGTGTTGGACTACATTCCGAAATTAGGGGCACATACTCGGGTAAGGGGTGCAGCGTACGAGCTGAAGCCAAGCCCCTCAGACTCCATCCTACCCCTGAGCACGGTCTTAACACATATGCAGGCCATAATAATTTTTTTTACGGTTGACGGTCCAATTGGAACTGCGCAGGATTAAAAGGGAATGTGATGCGAGGCAGGGCAATGAACTTCCCCTGTTTGGGGAATCTCCACTTCAACAAAGCATTGGTGCAAAGCAGCAATGTGCACGCATGCATTTCGTACTAATCTCGGATGCCAACAATACCGTGAAAGGAGCAGGAGGACACCATGACAATTGAGAGAGAAAGGGTACAAAAACAGTGCAGCTACGGAGGAAAGGAGAACTGTTGACAGGGGCTCAATCACTTGAAGCTGGCCATGGGATCAAACACCCTGTTCTTACAATAGTAGAAGCCATGTCCTGTGTCCTTCGTCCATGAAAATGATGA
The DNA here is from genome assembly GCF_016628075.1 of Suillus paluster. Taxonomy (NCBI): domain Eukaryota; kingdom Fungi; phylum Basidiomycota; class Agaricomycetes; order Boletales; family Suillaceae; genus Suillus; species Suillus paluster. Next base: position 123,640 of record NW_024537599.1, on the reverse strand, counting down.
AATAAGTATTATCTATTGGCCTGCCTCTGGCTGAACTGCTGGGGTAGTCACATAGGGGTGATACTTGGTCCTCGTCTCAGGTGGCATGACATCTCCGATTACTTAGCCTGATTCACTACAGCAAATTTGCCATTATCATTAAACCACAGTTTTGACAGTTTGCGTGCGAAGCCTTGAATCCTGCTAAAAGGAGTCTGACCACCCAAATCATAATTTAGATCTAAAACTTGTCTTACATTTCTTTGTCAAGTTACCTATGTCAACTGCCCCCCGACACATCACGTGACTTTGCCACATGTACAAACAAACACTTCGCAAGATGTTCAAGCTTGCTCATCAGTAAAACACACAGTTCCTTACCTTACTTATATTTAACTTTTCTTGTGCAACAAGTAGAAATAAGCCTAAATAAGCAAGGGTGAAAATAAGTAGATGGCCAGTTGAAAAAGGCCATTCACCATCTGAATTCTCACTTATTTCTGACTTAGTTTACTTTTCGCATCACAAAAAAAGCAAAAAAGGGCATTGTCCATTCAGAAAAGCACAACATGAAAGCAATCAAGCGGGCCACTAAGGAAAGACAAAACTGAGAAAATCAACAGCAAGCTATGCATGGAGTAGTAGAAAATTGTACAAGAGATGCATAACGGGTGGTGATAGTAGTAGTCTGAGCAAGTTGAAGATGGCAGTGAAGGGCTATATGGAGAACTAGGGATCTGCACTGGTAAACCCCCAGGTACCAGAGCCCACACCCAGCAAACCACAGGTAACACATACAAGTGATATACAATTAGTAATAAAAACATCCACTGGATTGGAGATTAAAAAATGCATCTGTACCAATGCAAGTGAGCAAAAATAAGTGGGAGCAAGTAAACACAAGCAGCGCCAAGTGAAAACACATGGAGACAGGTGCAGACATACAGAAATAAGTGGCACCAAGCACATACAAGCAAAAATAGGCAGTGGTATGTGCAAAAAGGCAGGGACAACCAAAAATAAATAGCGGTGGGCACAAATGAGTGGGGACAAGTGCAAATACACTAGACCAGGTGCAAACATGCGGGAGACATACTTGTCAGTGCCATGCAACATTTAGCATCATGAATGTGTGTCCACACAAGGCCATTGAGGTATTTCTCCAATGGTTGAGTTCAGAGACTCAAGTAGTCTATAGAGTTGAGTTGAGTAAATTATGAATAAAACAAAAACAAAAAAAAACAAAAGACTTACAAGATCAGTGCACAGGTAATAGTAGCTGCAGCAGGTGGAAGTTAGAGTTGAAGTTGTAAGTTGTGTACACAAAAATGAGACATCACATGAACATCACATGATGTGTTGGGGGGTGGTTGAGCTGGGATAGCTCTGGTAATCTGGGCAACAATCATTTTGTTGCTTCTTTCTGCATCAGGATCTTCCAGAAATGCCTGCACAATGTGCAGGAATTAAACTTTGAATTTGTTGCAAGAGGTGTGTTGTCCATGCCTCTCAGTTTGTTCTGATGCTGATATGATGCCACCATATCAGGACATATATGGTGGTTGCGCTTTTATAAGGACTCTAAGTGGAAATAGTGGGTCATGTATGGTCTTTCCTCACCTAGCTTTCCAATGTGTACAAAGGTTGTACTTTTGATAGAGGCCAGCAAAGGGTAGGGGAAACCTGGGTTTAAAACCCCACCTCAAGGGCTACAATTGGTAACTGCGGAATTCCTAGAGACCCTTGTGCCATCTGGGTAAGTTTAATTATGCTCCTACTCACTAAGGTACTGATGGGTTTACAATTCCTACAGGACTGTCATTTACTCCCTTGTGTGTTTGATTATGCAGACCTAGCACCAGTAAAACATACTCGGACAATGTAACTGGCCAACCTTTAATCAAATGTTTGTGGCCCTTGGGTGACTGGGTGATGTTTGAGTGAGTCTTTCAATCTATGTCACAGATGTGTTTGGAGCAGTGATTGTGCCAATCCATATATTTTGCGACTTTTCTCTGCCAGTTTAATGAATTCAACTAATGTGTCCTTGTAGCAATGCCTTATATGTAGACTGTGATGGCACCCTGCATGCAAAGCTGGAGATGACATGCAAACATTGCTAGCTTTTTAAGTATAATCTCAGTCTCTTGAAAGAAGCTCATCTAACAAGCTAAGTACCTAATGAACAAGTACACTAGTGACTCATTAGTTGCATCCTAATTGATACATAGAGACTATTAACTCACATCTCAGTCTCTTGAAAGAAGCTGAGATGCACTCATGCTACTGCTGGCATTCTTATAATAAACTGGATAGTAATGAAACATATATTAAACAAATAGGTAGGTTATTGCAGGACACGAGCTGACGTCAACTTGTCACTTGTCAATGTCTGTTTTGGCTTGGGCTTGGACCACCTGTCACTCTCCCTCCTCAACCATTTTGGATCGGTCGGATCATTTGGACTCCAACACTCCCCCTCAAGCACAAGCCAGGGACATTTGCCCTCATAGCTTTTACAGGCACGGCCAAGGTAAGGCCTTCATGAATGCATTGGCGATTTTATGGTTGGTTGGGCAGTAGAACAGTTGGAAGGTCTCATTCTTAATGTGGGAACAGATGAAGTGACACCATAAGTTGATGTGCTTGGTTTGGGATTGGAATTTTCCATGTGATGCAAGTGCAATTGCCAGCTTGGTTGTCACAGAAGATGGGGGTAGGGGGTGGGGTTGGTTCATAGAGTTCTCCAATGAGGAACTGAAGGTAAAGTACTTCTCTTGCAACACTCATCAGGGCGATGTACTCAGCCTTGGCTGTAGATAATGCAATTAGTGGCTACTTTCGCGCACTCCATGCAATGGGACTGCCATTTAGCATGACAATATATCCAGACATTGAGTGTCTGTGAGGTTGTGATGCCCAGTCAGCATCAACGAATGCCTCAATACCTCTGTCCGTGGAACCAAGGGTAAGCTCAAAATCTGCAGTTCCCTTCAGGTAACGCAGCACGTGCTTGGTGGCCTCCTAGTGGGTCCTACCAGGGTTGTGCATGAACTGCAACAAGGTGGCAATGGCAAATGTGATGTCAGGTCACATGCTAGTGGCCGCATACATGAGCGATCCAATGGCTTGTTGATAAGGTACATTGCACATCACATCTAGCTGACTTCTGTGCTGGGAGACTGATCAATGGATGGGATCACACCCGGTTCTATTGGTGTTAGTGCATTCTTTGCATCCACTAGATAGAACCAATCGACTATGGTGTCTACATATGCCTTTTGGGAGAGAGTCAAGGTACACACTTCGTGATCCCTTGTTACCTTGAGTCCTAACAGCCAGTTAAGCTCCCCCAGGTCTGATATCTCAAAGAATTCAAGCAGCTGCACTTTAAAACACTTAATGTGGGAGATATGGTTAGTGGTGATGGCCATATCATCGACAGATATGGCAATGACCATGTGTTCATCCTTGGTGTGTTTGAAGTAGACCACCTGGTCGACCTTTTATTGCATGAAGCCCAGCTTCATAAAAACACCCACTAACTCTTCTGCCCACTCAAAGCCTGCTTACTTCAGCCCAGGTAAGCTTCTCAGCAACTTTGGCACCTTTCCTCGCTGCCCATCCTTCAGATAGCCAGGTGGCGCCCTCATCTAGATCTCCTCCTAGATGCTTGCATAGAGGTATGCACTTTTGATATCAACCTGATGTATCTCCTCGTCTCTCTGTGCGGCCATTGTCAGAACGGTGTAAATCATGCTCATGTTGGCGGTCAGTGCAAATGTGTTGAAATAGTTGACACCATACTGCTGTCTCTGACCATTAGCAACTAGGCAAGCCCGGAGTTTGAGTTTCTCTTTGTCAGAACTGCACTTGGTAGCTAAGATGAAATGGCATGGGATTAGGTTGGCGCCACAAGGTGTGTTTACTATCTCCCATGTCCCAAGCTTCTCAAGCTGGCTGATTTTGTAATTTAGAGCTTCTTGCCACTCAACTCCATCTGGGCTGTTCAAGGCTTGTTGCAAGGTTGGTTCTGGTTCTGTGGCTGCCAAAGCAAGGTGGATATAGGAGTCTTCATCCAGTAAGTCCAATTCTGATGCTTCTAGCAAGAATTCGATTGCGACTGACACCATCTCTCCTTCCTGTAGTCTTGTATTGTACCCAAGAGGAGGTCTGTTTTGCGTGATGTGTGGCGCTGGCAGTGGTGTGATAGATCACTTGGTGGTTGGCCTGGCTGAAGCAGAGGGTGGTTGAGGGATGGTCTGGACACTTTCTGCATTGCTGGGATTGCTGGGGACATTGCTCATGGCAGCAGAGCCATTTGGCTCCCCCTCATCCACAACATCCTCCGCCACTAGGACTTCTATTGGTGTGAAGGTGATGTTGTGCTCCACGGAAATCCATTGCTTGGTTGGCCAATACACCCTATATCCCTTGCTCTCAATGTCCACCCCCATGAATATAGCCTCTTCCGCCCTCACTTCCAACTTCCCTGCTTCCAGGAGATGGACATAGACCTTTGTCCCAAATTTATGCACTTGTGCCAGGCTTGGCTTCACATGTTGAACAATTTTGTAGGGTGTAGTACCAGGGGTTGCATGGGAGGGGAGTTGATTATTCAACCAGGTTGTGTAACTAACCACTTTTGCCCACAGGTGCTTCGGCAGGTCTTTTGTGATTAGCATCACATGGGCATGTTCTACCAGCATGCAATTGAGGTGTTCCACCACACTGTTCTGCTGAGGTGAGTCATGTACTGTTAGCTGACGTTCAATACCCTGCTGATGCAGATAGTCATCAAATTCAGCACTGAGATATTCTCCCCCTTGATCCAAACAGAGTTTCACCAGGCGTGTTCCTGGCGATTGACATGCCATCCATGCCTCATAGACCTTGAATGCAGTGAGTGCCTCACTTTTGAGCTTCAAGAAGTGAAGCTTCATCTGATGACTATAGTTGTCAGTGAAACTGATATAGTATAGGCACCTGCCTAGACTCACGGTTTGCACTGGTCCCCAGAGATCTGTATGCACTAACTCTCCATATGTGAGTGTGCATCTCATACTTTCATCCAGGTAGGGCTTTTGGGCTGACTTGGCTTTTACACAGACCTCACAAAATTCTGGTTTGGAACTGGTGTCAATTTTGATGCCTGTGATCAGGCCCTTCTTCACTGCGTCCATGACAGTAGTTTGGGACACATGTCCAAGGATGCGATGCACCTTGCTAATGGTAAGCTTCATCATCACAATGTTCACGTGATGCTTCTGACGGCTCACTATGATGCTATATAGGCCCTCGACCTGAGGGATTTCAGCGATGATGTGATGTCATGGTCCCTTCAATAGGATCTTGCACATGCAGCCCTCAAACAGCACAGCTAGGCCACCCGCTGTGATACAATTGGTGGAAATGAGGGTGAAGGCCATGGTGGGTGCATATAGTGCATTCTTGAGCATTACTGTGGTGTGTTTATCACCAAGTGGGAGGTTGATCTCGACGTCTCCTCAACCAATCGTGCTGAGAGTTGAACTGTCAGCTGTATGGACGTCTTGGGGAGGAATGGTGACGAAGTTGTTAAACTTTGATCGATCTGGGCAGAAATGTGATGTTGTGCCCGAATCTACCATTGCACCTCTCTTCTTGATAGGTAAGCCCAGGTCTCTTGCTACACTCACTAAGTCTGACATGACAAAAGCATATTTATCTTGGGGCTCGGCTTCAGCTGTGGAGTTAGCCACTTGCTTCTGCATCTTTTCACCTCTCTTCCTCTGCTGGTTCAGACCTTGCCCTTCCTTTCCCCCTCCAGGTCTCCAACAGTCCATTTTGTAATGGCCCTTTCAGTTGCAGTTAAAACAGGTAACATCTGGGTTGGCCTTATTGGTGGAGAATGGTGAAGTTCGGCCTTTGCCTCTTGTCTCCTTTGCAGTGAGAGCTGCACTAGCTTCCTTCTTGCTGGGACATCATTCAGTGAGCTGTCTGTGCTTGTACTCCTCAGTTATGATGGTGACCAGCTTGTAGGAGGTGACAGGAGTTTTTGTGATCTTTGAGGCATCTGTGATGGATAACAGGAATGGGCAATATGATTCGGGGAGGGAACCCAGGATGATTGCATGAAAATCTGCAATTGCAACACCCATGCCTGCAAGCAGTTTGCAGAGCCTCATGAGCTCAGAAAAGTGAGATCTGACATTTCCTCCCTCATTGCACTTCATCTCTTGCATCTGTCATCATAAGTCTATCTGGACCAGCTCTGTCTTTCCCTCATGGATCTGACATATCTCTTCCCAGATCTTGGATGCATCCTTCAGCTCCTGGACACGCAGTAATAGCCGATCAGTAATCATGCTAAATATCTGCTGCTTTACTAGCGAGTTTTTCTGATGGTACTCGTTGATCCGCTTATCAAGTTCATCATAGTCCGCCTGTGTAGGCATCATCCCATCTGGCTTCACAATAGCCTTCATTTTTGGGTCAACCGCAAAGGGTTTCGGCTCACTTGCTCGACCGTCAGTATACCAGCATCAGACCTCTAGCGCCAATAGCTGTGAATGTTCGTTCCTTATAGGTTATCCAGTTCGAGCTGTCTTCAGCAAGCTTCGGGACGTTAAGCAGGGTGGTGTTGAAGTTGGGGAGCAAAGTATCCATGGTCGAGATAGGGTTCATATCCTGTGGTGAGTAATAAATTGGGGGCCTTCAGGGATGATCTAATGAACAAGTATAATCTCAGTCTCTTGAAAGAAGCTTGTCTAATGAGCTAAGTACCTAATGAACAAGTACACTAGTGACTTGTTAGTTGCATCCTAATTGATACATAGAGACTATTAACTCACATCTCAGTCTCTTGAAAGAAGCTGAGATGCACTCATGCTACTGCTGGCATTCTTATAGTAAACTGGATAGTAATGAAAGATATATTAAACAAATAGGTAGGTTATTGCAGGACACGAGTTGACATCAACTTGTCACTCATCAATGTCCATTTTGGCTTGGGCTTGGACCACCTGTCACTCTCCCTCCTCAACCATTTTGGATCAGTCAGTCTTCTTCATCTCTGATTGCTCAGATTGTTTGGACTCCAACAAACAATCTTATCGGTGTGAGCAAAGTAGGTACAATGTATATTTGTGAGAAGCAATGGTGCCAGCTTTGGACACTAGTGTGGCATTCAGTGGGCGCCATAAGCACTGCTTCATTGTGTGTGCATGAAAGTAGCAGATCAGGGGAAAACCTCTGCTTTACCAAATTCTAATCAGAAATGTTCACAAAGGAAGGAAGAGAGGCACTCAAGAAGAAGACTTGCACAAAATTCTAGCTGATATTCTATTTTTTCAGTTGCTCACAATTACCCTTGGGATTTGGTAAGCACTCAGTGGGATAAATCAATTGAGCAGCAGCACAAGGTGCATGTACTATAGTTCAGAATTCACGATCTAACACATATCACTTCAGCAAGTAAAATTTTGTGGGGGAACTAACTACATGTTTGGTAAAAGTGCCAGGAGCACAGGAGGGTCTACTCCTAGTTGAGAATCTCCTCTGGGATTGTTCAGTCTCGATGATAAGCTACATAGAACAAAATTGGTGATATACAGTTACCAGAAATAACAGCAGCAGAACCACCACAAATTGGGGACAGCCTCTCAAGATCAGGGATGGGCAGTTGAGAAGTGTCAACAGTAGCCATCCACAAATTACTGGGTCGTAACCTCCAGGGTTCCTCAGCCCAAGTGCCAACCATTCGATTTGTGATAGTAGTTGCTTAATCCTCTCATGAAAGTGTATGACTGCAGGCGCATATGGTGAGATACCACTGTATGAAATTAGGGACAGTGTAGTGCAAGCAGGAGGAAAGAGCACCTCAAACTCACCTGGTGCAGGATAAGCCGGGGGGAGTGCACTTACAGCATGTGTAAGGGGCGTGGACAACAGGTGATTGATCTGGTCCTGAGTTGGTATAGTAAGAAAAAGATTCTAGAGTAAGAAAAAATGATGATACTGGAAGAAACAGTGTTTTCAGTACACCAATATCAGCAAATGGAATAAAAGAATGGTTCAAGGATGAAACTCTATTTGGTAGCCATGGCATGTGCCAGGCATCTGACATTCATCGACGAGCCAAACAACGCATTGTGGAAATGGGGCAAAGTTCAATGTTGCGTTCAACATTCAACCATGAGACACTTGTTATGTAGTGCTGTAAGTGGTGGTGGGCAACACCTGCCAACAAAGTGTGCATTCCCACAGGCATTAGATGCCCAAATAACTCAATAAGAGGTGGCACAGACGTCTGGGTACTGTATTCTCGACTTTTTGAGCAATCCAAGTAGACCAAAATACTGTGTAATAGCCTAGGAATAAAATGTTGAGGCCAAAATTTTAAATGGTTCAAAACTCATCAAGATCAACACATCACTTCACACATATCACCCCAATAATGGATGATTTTCCAAAATTGAGCCTCAACATTTTTTTATTGCATTCAAATACACATGACAACAGCGACAGAACAGTGATATGTGTGGAAATACGGTACCCACACTGCAATGCACACCGGGGCCCCTGAAAACACAAAATCTCAGCCACAGACATGTACCAAACAAAGAACACAACCTACCATAACACATGTTTTCACCCTCGTCTCTCACCCAGCTCAACACAAGCTGTGGCATGTTCGCTCCGACGACCTATTATGATATCCTATTAGTATCACCTCTAATAATATATCTGCATGGGCCGCCAACATCCTGATCTCAGCACATCCTGAACCTCATTTGCAATAAAAATAAAGAAAAATTCTCACCAATTCAGGCTTTAACCTTACTCTTTTAGATTAATTCTATACTGAAAATGATTGTAGTAGATGTGGAAATCATAATTCTTGTCGTTGTGCCATGATTTTCGCGGTTTTAGGGGAATTCTGCTTATATAAGCAGTACACTTTGTTGGCCGGTGTTGCCCACCACCACTGTAAGAGCTAGTTCGGAAACCCGGTGCTAGCCAACATTTGCTTGTTGATGTTTACACAAAAGTTTATCGGCATCATTCCAAGATGTCGGAGCTTGAACTTTACCTCCTTCCTACTGTACATATTATCAATGGATAGCTACCCTCATCTAACCCTAGAGCGGCGCAAGAGGCTTTTTGCTGGCGCTGTCACGATCACTGTGATCTGTGCTCAATATACCACTCTCCTCATGTGTTAAGGTCGTGCTCAAGGGAGAGGTTACTCAAAGGGCTTCGGCTTCAGCTCGTGCGCTGCACCCCTTACCCGAGTACATGCCCTTTAATTTCCGGGGGACAGAGGGGAAGTCCGACAGAAGTCCGGGGAGTTCCGGAGGACTTAGTGTTGGTGGAGTTCGGCGGAACTCCGGAAGGTTTATATGGGGATGGAGTAAGGCTACTACGGAAGTCCGGAGTAGAAACTGAACAGAGTTTAGACTACCCTAAGGTAGAGCCGGAGAAGTAGTCCTAAGGTTTAACCCCTAAGACTCAGAGGTGGACAAGAGGTGAGACTCAAGTCCAGAGATTGCAGGAATGAGCAGAACTAAGATGATATTCGAACTCAGGAGTTCCAGAGTATTACAGGGGTTTATATACTGTAGATATCATGTAGGTAAATCAGTCAGCAAAGGTAAGGGCTATGTACGAAGCATGTGGAAAGTCTATTACTAAGTATAATGGATCAAAGCAGTGAAGTCAGAAATGAAGTAAGAATGGACGGATCAGTAAGCATAGCGGAATAGGACATAACCGGTAACCGGAGCAATAGCTAATCTAAAAGGAGTTAGGGGTGAGTGTGGAGATGAAGGTGGAGCGCCGGGCGGAATAGTAAGACGGAGGACCAGACTTCAATGAAGTAGATCTGGAATTCCGGATCCGGAGGTACGGGATATGACATCATGGCCCAACCTGAAGTCAATGCCCCCCCTCAGGCTAAGCTCCCCCATGCCCAGTGGAGTGATGGCGAGATCACTGCCCTCGTGAATTATCTATACGAGCATCACTCAGATGCTGAAGGGGCAGGCAACTTCAAGCCACAGGTTTATGCTGCTGCTGGAAATGCCATCAACATTGATGAAGCTCTCCAACTCACTTGGATGGGTCTGCCAAAGACAGAAAAATCAACTAGAAACAAGTGGACATGGGTACATCAGTTATAATCAGTTCTAATCAGATTGTGAGCTGATGAGAGACCTTCTAGCTCAAAAATATCTACTATGCTATTGAGAAGTACCGCAACCAGACAGGGGTCCATTGGGACAATGAGAATGGGGCTGGGATTGAAGGACCTGCGGTGGCAGTTGTATGGATGTTATATCTCAAGGTATTTTTACTTTTTCTTATTTATTCAATAGCTAACATCTTGCTAGTCAAATCAATCCATGCATCCATTCCGCAACAAAGGATGGGAGCATTACAAGAAAATGCAGGCTATCATACCATTGGGTGGCGCTAGAGGGCGGCATGTTTTCCATCCGGGTGGCGCTGCTCCACCTACCACCAACACTGACAGTGAGCTTGGGGGGCCAACATCTGAGGATGCTGCTCGCCCTACTGGCGCTGTAGCTGGCCCATCAGGCACTACCACCATCACCACTTCCATTGCTGCGCATTCCACCACCACGCATTCTACCACTGCTAGCTCTAATGCTGGCAAGTGCCCATATTCAGAAGCACTGTCGGAGATGGAGACGGCATCATTTGGCTCAACACACGTGTCATCCATGCAACCTCCCTCCACCACCTTGGTGTCAGCCCCCCCGTCCAAGAAAGCACGGACACCAGCAGGGTCCCAGCATAGCCATGCCACGAAGATCAGTAGTGCTTTGAAGGCAGCAAAGATTACACTGGCAGCTGCTGTGGTGGGGATGCAAGGCACCATCAACCGGCTCACTGATGTCTTCAAATGGTTTGTCAAAGGAGGGCCTGACGGCGCGCAAGGTAGTGATGACTTAGTGACACAAGCCATCTGCGTCTTAGAAGGGGAGGACTCTGATATACCACCAGACCAGCAGGCTGTGCTGATTGCTATCCTTGGCTTGAAGGGTAACGAACATTATCTGAAGTTTTACGTGAACCTCCGGGACAAGCGCGGGAGGCGTGCATTTGTGGCAAAGCTAATTAACCAGCCAGTTGATGCAGGGGCTGATGCAGGGATGCGTGGTGCTGATGATCCTGAAATGATGGGCTGAGTTGCCCTGATTGTTGTTTGTTCTTTCAATCATGCTGTTGCTGCATCACTACTTTGTACAATACCAAATATTTGTCATGCATATCAATCATCCATTTGATCCGTTGAATTGAAGTAGACTACATATCACTTGTCATTGTCAGCGGCATCCTCATTATCCTCCTCCGCGACATCAAGCCCTTCTAAACCCTGTTCCAGTACAATGCACTGATACTGTGCCCACATCACCGCTGCAATCCGATCATGCATCGCAGCTCCTTGACGAAATTCAAGCTCGTTGTCCTCTTCAACAGCTGCCGCATCACCTTCAGCAATCACATCAGCGCCAAGACCATCCTCCGAAAATCTTTCTTCTTCGTCTTCATCATCAGCGGGAGGATCACCCTCGCTAGGGTCATGTATGAGGATGAAATTGTGTATAGCATATAGTGCGGCGGGAATTTGGGCCTGTACCTCCATAGAATATGCGGGTGACAGAAGTAGTATCCGAAAATGTTGCTTGAGAATGCCAAAGATGCGCTCAACAATGTTTCATGCTGATGCATGACGCAAATTAAACAATTCCTCTTTATTTGAGGGCCTATAAAACTTAGCATGAGGTCTATGAATCAAGTAAGAACTCACTGTATGTTTGTGCGACCCTATTCGGCAAGGTGATAATGCACACTTCAGTTGGGCACAAGTAGCCCAGGATGTAGAGGATATCCTGCATCTGCCAGGAAATATTTCCCTGGGGGAGTGAAAAAGTTGACAGAGCACCAGCCCATGAGCGCGTACATGAAGTTAAGGTCGAAATCACACACAAAGAGGCAGTTCTGGGATACAAAGCCCTTCCGATTACAATATATGGGATGTTTGACTGTAGGTGTGACATGGATGTGACTACTGTCAAGCGCCCCAATAGCATCCTTAAAAAAAGGCCACCATTTGGGGTTCTTCTGGATTTTGCGAGGGACTGAACCATCCAGAAAGCGTACATATTTTGGATAGAATGGCTGGGACGTGAAAATGATAAGCATCTTGCAGAAATAACTATGTACTATCAAATACTGCCCCCTAAAAATAAAAACAACAACTCACTGTGAAATCGTTTCATTCGAGCATTGGAATCTCTCTGTGACGTGCCTGATCAAAAGGCCAGTCACAGAGGTGTAGAGAAAAATCCCAAGCTGTTCCTCGAGGGAGACAAACTTAGGGTTTGAATGGCCCATGGCCCGAAGCTCAGAGATAAGCTCCGTGAAAGCACTGGTGTGCATGCCAAGCTCACACCTGATGTGTTCTGGGTGACCAGTGAGCAACTCGATAACCCAGTCTTGCCTGGATAGAGCTGAAGTATGGTAAGGTTCCGGATCTTTGGGATATATGGACTGTAGTATACTATGCGTCGCAGCAACAACAATGCTGATTACCAGTACCATACATTTGAGTAGTCGGTCCCAGACCTCCGGTCGAGGATTCGTCACAAGCGGAGCTAAGCATTGACGATCTATTGTGAACCCTGGTTGAGGATCCATGACGAGGAATGTATCATACCTTCTAATCATTGATTGAGGATATCGATAAGCGGAGGCCAAATTCAAGCTCCGATTAATCCGGATCCTGATTCAGCCGAGACAATTTTTCAAATGTTGACCAGCATCGGATTTCCGAACTAGCTCTTGGCAAGTGGACGCTTGTCTTGAACAAGCGTTTAATCCACGCAGCTGTCTGGCCGACTCTTGCAGAGAAGTTAGCCCAGGAGTGGGGCATTCTCCATAGCTTGTTGTACGGGCGGGGTGCTTGTAGCAAGGATGTCGGGTGTAGCGCAACATGTAATGATGTTCTATATAATACATCTTGCTGTGCATCTCCTGTCGTGTAAGCCAGTTGGCGGACCCAAAGGGCTTGAGCTACCGCGCAAGTACTCGCCACTTTCATCTGGTCAACTTGTACAGGCACTAAAGATCCCGACGGTACATTCAAGCCAAAGTTTGATCAATGCCTGCCCCTCGTCCTCTTTGTGCCAGTACTGTGCTGTGTCTGCCGTCAGCGAAGGTTTCATCAGTACCTATCTATGATGGAGCGCACTGCACAGTACAGCCCCGATGTCAAGCCCTTATGGATTCGTAAGCTCGTTTATTGATCGCCTACTTTCAGCTACTTTCGACATACTTATCAGCAGTCTCTTCCCTTCTTACTCGACGAGATTTTCCCCTACTGCCACAAGCCTCCATGAAACACAAAGAAGAAGTTATATTCGACGTGACGATTGAAAGAACACAGAAGACATTGGATGAAGCCACGAACTTAAACTCAACGTCAGCTGCAAAGCTTGACATGTGGGACCACGCAGGTTCGTCGTCGTCACTCCATCCCAGTCGCTTAGTGTCGTATTCAGATTACTTTGTCCTCGCCTAGAGGACTTCATCGCCCAGACCGCCCAAGAAGTCGTATCAGCGCACGATTTCTACAACCAGAATGCTACAGCCTTCAAGTCATCATCTGACGCGATGGTTACGGACCTCTCAAAGAAGAATATGGGCGACTTTCTGGGTGAGGCAAAGAAGGTCATGGATGCCCTGGATTCTCTGCAACAGATCCACCCGTTTGTTGGTGGTGTGTTTCCTACTTGTTGGTGTGTTTCTACCTCGCTAATAGATAGCCTGTAGTGGCTATACTTGCTTTCAAGGCAGTCGTGAATCTTGAGCTAACGCGAAGAGAAAACGATCGTAGAGTTGGATTGATGATAGCTCAGGCATCTGATATGATGGTCATGCTTCTCCAGTTCGTCGGCTGATGCCAATCTAGGACGACTTTTACTGATTCGATTTACTGGTAGACTTAAGGACACCAAAGACCCTGCCATCGTAGGACCTCACGGTGAAATTCGGGGGCGACTCCAGCGTGTCACGGACGGCATCAAGAAAGATATTGAGGATTGCGGGAACGCCATCGACAAGTACTACAAGTCAAAATTCGTTGGTTAGTTTCCCCTCGAATGTTAGGTGTTTCATATTGAGAACCTCATTCCCAGTGAAATTCTTCAGATCATCCCATTGGGCGAGCGAATTTGTCAAAATTTGCAGCAGCTTTTCCCAGCGTACCCAGGACCTCCAGCTCGCCTTGAATATCAGGACGACCTTGAGAGTTGACATTGCGATCGATAAGCTGGAGAAGCTAATCCAGAGGCCAAGCGAACGCGAAGCGAAATTCGAGAAAGAAGTGCAAAGGCGCGGTGGAAGGGAGAAGTGTTTGGAGAGTGAAGACGCATTAGTGGAGCTACTGAAATTTGCTGAGCAACGGGAAGCACGTCCACAGAATAAAGCACGTCCCGATCCCGCCTCCAAAGATGCCAATAAGCCTACTTCCAAGACCACTTCGGCCAGCGGATCGGTTGTTGAGCAGTACCGCCTCGATGCCTCATTGCTTCACGAACTGCGTGCTCCTTTACGCAGCTTACTCGACGAAAACCGCGCTCTCTTCATGTTCAAGCTCGACACCCAGACATCTGACATCAAAGATGCTATCAAGGATTCCGAGGCGCGCATCATGTGGGCCTTCAACAGCAGATTCAGACGGGTCAAGGATCCAGTAAGGAGCAGTAAACTTAGCCTCATGCATTACTAACTTGGTCGATTTCACCAGCACCTCCGATATATCTGGAAGGAGATGGTAAGTGTTTGTGCAGGCGTTAACAAGGTGCATACTTATCATCACCAAGAAATGGACAACAAGTGTCAAGACACTATACTTCATCGCAGAACTCCACGACTATTACGTCAATCGGTTCTCCCGCCTCCGTCACGATGCTCCGCCCGCACAAGAGACCTCGGAGGCTTCATCTTTGATCCTGCGAGTCCCATCCCCAACACCTACTGTCTCTGTCGCCTCGGATTCAGAAGGAGAAGATCGCGATCTTCAAGCAGTCGATTCTGCATATCGCGAGCTTCCTACAGTTGATCTTGCAGACAAGTGGTGCCTGAAATACTTGTCTGTTTTCTACGTTCCGAGTCTATCGGAAGGCTTCGATGGCGATGCGAATGGTTTGGTCAGCATAAGGGAAGTGAACTCCTTTACTTCCACGACGCCTTCGGGTTGGAGTCTTCCACAAACGCTTGCGTACTGGGCAGCAGGTGAGCATTATTATCATCAGGTTGAGTCCGCAGTGTTGACGTCAGGGAAGGGTGGAGAGTGGATAGCCAATATTACCACGCACGGATTGAACAGGTCTTGAATAGCATGGTTTATGTGCATGCAGATGCACTTCCGGAAAACCGGAGGTGTATCGCCACATACTTGAATTCATATGTTATCGATGGTCTGTCGCTCTGCTCACCTTTGGGTGGGGGGATTGACATTGTAGACAGGCATCAAACGACTCGTCCGTTCTATTGCAGACCTTGGATCAGAGGATTCGGACTTGGATCTTACGCAATTGGCTGCTCAGCGTCGCACGGCTCAGGAAGAGATATTGGCGGATAAACTTAACATCGTGAAGTATGAAATTGACTCTAGGGACACTATCAAACTTTTTGGATCTGGTCGCATCGAAAATGTGAGTTGTTTGCTCAGTGCTTGTGCTGGATGCTCACATGAATACTTGTTCAGTTCTTGCTGCCTTTGCTTTACCTCATCATCAGGAGGCATTTACAGATCATGAGACTCGCCAGCACAGTAATTCTGGTTGAGAGAGAACTCGAGTCTGCAACTCAAACGATAGAAAATATTCTGGGAGGGGTGACTCTGCGTGTGGAGCAACTGGCAGGTGCGCTTCCGAGTTGCATCGTGATGAGCTACTGAAATATCCTTCCACGTCGTAGAATCATTTCGCCAGCTGGGAAACGATCCGAAGGTGAGATTCACTTGGTATGCGCATGGATTGGTGCGTGGAGACAGCAACATTACATTGGTCATGGGTCTCACACTTCGCAACAGTACAACTTCTGGTACAGCCCAGAACTAACCACGGACGACACCGAATACTGGGAAACCCACAATTATGGACTTGATGAGACTGAGTTCGACATTGATGCGACAGCATTGAAGCTCGGTCCCTTCAGTCTGGCAGAGAAAGATGAAGCGTTGGAAACGCCTGTGAAGCTCACTGCAACTAGTCCCGGTCAGCAGCCTGAAGACACCAAGGACGAGTATATCCGTTTGTGGTGCATGAATGAACTCCACAATGCGCGAAACTTCTACCCTTATGAAATCACGCCTTATCTATCGTCCGAGGAAAAACAAAGGTTCAATTCCCTGTGCGACGAGCTGCCTCCTTCAGATGTGCAGCGCTGGAATTCATTAGCTGAACTCCATGTGCGCAGACGATTGTTCGAGTAAGTCCAGCTTTCGTTAGCTATTCTTCTCTAACCATTTGTTTGTTTCCGGGGTTCAGGTGTTCCTGCGATGCATGTCATTGCCTTGTCACTGACGTTCTTCACCGTTGTATAGACTGCGATTCCAGTGAGTGTGATGAAGACAACCCTCACGTGCGAAACGACTGATCATCTTGCATATAT
Organism: Suillus paluster; assembly: GCF_016628075.1. Lineage (NCBI taxonomy): Eukaryota > Fungi > Basidiomycota > Agaricomycetes > Boletales > Suillaceae > Suillus > Suillus paluster. The sequence goes on along the minus strand of NW_024537599.1, from coordinate 106,972 downwards.
AGATCAATATGATTTATGTGCAGAATGTGAATCTCTACCGGTTTCGGAACATAAATACCCATCCGACCACAAGTCGACGCACAACATGCTTGTTTTCCGCATGCCGCTACCGCATGGTCGCTACAAGCGAGTCCAGTGGTATGCTAGGAATTATTTGTCTACTTGTATGCCCAATGCACCACCACCAGAAGGGCCGTCGACTGCGCAAGAAGACGAATGCCGGATACAATCAAATGGAACAGAACTTCCGCCTTCGACAGAGGCCACTCAAACGGATGTGGCTTGCGCCCCCCTCGATTCGCCGGCAGACGACGAGGAGTTAAGCGGAAACTCAGGAGCGGCATCCGGGGGGATAGTTGAAGTTGAAACCTCAGTTGCGGATGGGGATGCTTATACTTGTGCTGAATGTGGCGTTAAGATGAAGGGCATCTTTTATGTATGCCTTACCTGTGGAGGTCAGATTTCTATTCCTCTAAGGGAGCACGAAGCTTGATAACCATTACAGAAATCCAGACCGCCATTGCCTTATGTGGCGACTGTGCGTTTCGCGATGTATTCAATGTGGTCACAGCGCACCACCCTCACAAACACTGGCTGGTCAAGATTAAAGACAAGGTTCAAGACGCAGGTGGAGCATCAGACGAACCTCCCGATGACTCGGACGAGACAAGTTCGCTTTCCTTACGAGTCGACAAGCTGGCTGCAATGGTGGAATCTCGCTTTGCTGAGCAGGATCGCCGCCTTGATGCACTTATCACGCAGGTTGATCTACTCGTGCACAGTCTAGCTGGATCGACGGGAAAAGCACAGCTTCCCTTGGAGTCTGTCTCGGTTTGATTGGTTCGTAAATTGGCAGGCTGTCATTCTGATTCTCGTGTATGGTGTAGATGAACGCTAACTTGTAATGTCCCTCACATAAGTGTAAGGCTTGCTATGGGTTCGAAGGGGAATTGTAACGAAACGAAGTGGATAAGAGACGAGCGAGAAGGTAATCGAGAAGAGTAGGAATAACGTGTAATACGACGACTTTTGTACGAGGCTTTTCGGTCGTGCTTGGAGCGGGGAATCAGCGTCTAGGATTCTGCTGTAGGTATGAGTGTACATGGGTGGTATATATACGTTTTCAAGTGGTTGACTAGGCCGGAATCGGCGTGAAGAGCATATGGTGCAGTGAAAGTACTCTGTCAAAGAAAGGGATAGTGAAGTGTGAGCAGTAGGTAAGATAACGAGAAAGAGATGAAAGGAGGTATAGGGTAATGTATCCACGTAACTCGGATGCGAAGAGTAAAGCTCTTCGCGTCGGTTGAGTTACGTGGTCGTGCTAATCGTGTCTCCATCTGAAGGCTTGGTCGGCGCGCAGAATGGAATCCTTACATAAGCAAATGGTGAAATAACGATGTCCATTAATATTGCTACGAATTACGGAGTGTTATCTCCAGCCTTGCATGTAGCGTGCCATCGCAGTCTGTACACAGATCGCTACAACAACAGTCAATTCAATTCAGTGAAGGAGAATAGTCACAAAATATGTTGGTTGGTAAAATAACCGCTCCAAACACATCCACATGTAGCACGGATCGAGCTGAGGAAGCGAAATACTTGCTCGTCATACGTCGCCCAATCCTTCAACGGCCACGAATAGTCGGTGTAAGGCTTTCCAACTACATCACTGTATCTTGTATTACAACCAGGACTGTGTAGCCAACAGGGCAGCAGATAGAATCATACATCCATCAGTACCTTGATTTCGGATGAGTCGATGCAGATTCAAACCTACCCATCTGGCACAACAGTCTCTAGGAATTCCGGACATGTCAATTTCAAACCTTAACATGGAGTTTCACAGTCTGAATTCCCTTTCCCTCCGTGAGCCTCTATCAGAAGTACTGTTTTTAGACACACTGGAAAGCTAGGCAAGGAAAGACCAAACACGACGTGCCATTGCCACTCAGGACCCAGATAAAAGCGAAGGTGCCATAGACATCCTGCAGGGATTGGCGTCATCACATTGACGTGAGGAAAACCCGAGAGACATGGACCACACGTCTCATGCAGCATATTCAGTCTACTTGCTGTGTAATGCGCAAATGTTTCTGGAACATCCTGATGCAGAAAGAAGCAATGAACTGGTTGCGATCTGGTTTACCGCCTTCACCCACCTGAACCTCATCTGGCGGGCAGCCCAAAAAGTGTTTCAAAGACTCATCCTTGACTGATAAATGCGTCATACATCAATAAATGTACTCACCAAGTCGGCGCTTACCATCAATACTTCCAAAATTCAGCTGCGTAAAAAATACATGGTTGCTGGTTTCCATATATGCAAGGCGCAACTCAGGAAGAACAAGCAGACGAAAATTTGGAAATCAATCCAGAAAGGGCCGACAAAATTTCTCGCCGATCACTCACAACTGCCCAATCTTGATATTAAGCGTTTGCAGGAGGTGGAAGAACTGTGCAGCTGCGAGAGCAGTGGTGCAGGCATTGGCAGTTGAGGCAACAGAGGAAGAGGTATCACCAGGAGCAGAGACAAGATCACAGGATACGAGGTAGAACAGTGGTACGTTCCCGCTTGGTTGATAGAAGGAGAATACTACGAATGGTGGTCTGCATTGGATGAAATCTGCTGTCAATGCGGACATAGAAAGTTGTTGTATGAGGGAGGTGCATTAGCAACGGACTTGCTATCAAAGGTTTCGGACTCAGTGGTCATGATGATGGAGCAAGAAAGATCCTTCGACAAGGAAATGGGGGCATCGTGCCAAGCATTGCAAAATAACAATCAGGATAGGAGCACCCGGCTCGAAGACCCGACGAAGGAAAGAAAAATGAAATGCACGAAACAACATGGCAGACAAAGAACCTCACATATCAATCACTTACCTTTCGCACCCCACAATGAAAGACAATGACACACGTGTCAATTAGGTGATCCTGTGCAAGAACCATTCTATTTCAACAGAGCATATGGTATTATATAGTTGTTCCTCCGAATGAAGACCATTGAGAATGGTAAATATAGATAATAGTACTCCTACTACCAGTCATATTGGAAACAATAAACTTGTCGTTCACAAATGACATTTCTTCGTGTGAAAGTCCCAACTCCACTCGGGTTTACAGTCAGCGGCAGCAAAGACATACTGAGGACATCTGGGAAATGGAATTTTCCGAGTCTGTCCTGAGTGCGGATCCGTCCGGTTCACGACATCATAACTTTGATGCGCCGTTGGTTATCTTTATCTCTTGCTTTCAACCAACCACTACCACCACCATGCCTTTGCACGCCCACCCGATATGTGTTCTCTCAATCTCTATGCTACCTGTAAGTTTCTAACATGGCTTGTATCTTACAAATACTAACTACTATATTCCACAGCATGTCATTCGTTTCTCAATGTTTATGTGGTTCTCAAGCTACTTGATAACGTCGGTAAGTCTATTTCTATGTGCCCGCCAGATGAATATTGTTGATATCCTTCCACCTCGCAGGGTGCACCATCATGGGAAGCTGTTCTCAATGCTCGATTGGCTCAACCACAGCTTGATTTTATACACTCGTGCAATAACTGCAAAGAGGAGGTTCCTTGGTGACGGTGCAAGACAAACGAGAACAGAAACAAGGGCCATTGGATGGCAGTGGTAAGTGCTATCTTTTCTTGGACTTATTCACTGAACTGACTCCATCACCAAAGTGCAAGAAATTTGCTGGCAAGCAGCAAGTGCCATGTAATTTCTTTCACTGGGCATGAGGTTCAACCAGTCCCTCTAGCTCCCCCACCCTGGGCTCAGCTCAGTTAGCCCCAACTGCTGTTGTCCAGCCTGCTGCCTTGAGCAACACCACATTGCTCCTTATGTGCCCTGCCCTGGTGTGCAAGAAGTGTCCCCATGCACATTGTGATAATGCTGCATGCCAAACACATTGCGGCCTGTTGGGTGGTTGTTCTGTCAAAGGACATACCACTGCTGTTGTGTTAGATCCATCGTTGGCGCTTCGAACACTTCATCAGCCTCAAACATGTCTGCCTATGCCCCCACCCCCACCTTCCCAGCCAGCATTGATTCTTGATGCTGCACCTTCTGACTTGGACGTCCGTCTGTCCCCACCCTTGGATGTCTGTTTGTCCCCCACCCTTGGCCTCTTTATTGAAAGTTCCTGAGCCTCCTGCACGAGTCCAGAAGGGCAAGGGTCAGGCTGTTGAGCTGCCAGATGCTAGTGAACCTGTGGTGCAGTTGTTGTCGAAGAATATGTGGTTGGGCTTGACAGCATCTTTGCCTGCATAGACTTCTTTGATGAATTGCTGCAGATAACCATGAGAGTTGAAGAAATGGTCATAGAATGATGATACATACCTTGACACTGGCTACTCCCTCCGCTCCAAAGAAGGTCCTTCAAGCAATAATCATACCACACAGAGCAACAATTAACTGCTCATTGTGTGTGCGCCGGCAGCCAAGGACTGCCTTGAACTTCTTCCTTCCAGGTCTATCCTGGGATGAACTGGTAGCAGGAAGTGCTCTCCTGGTGTTCTCATCGAACTCATACTCTTCTTCATATGGTGGATCATCTGTGTGAGATGTGTTGGTGGCAATGGTAGTTCTGGCACGAGTGAGGCACTCCTGAAGCTGGAATCTGGATTGACTGCGCAGCTTGTGAGTATCCTCGACTTGACAATGTTCTGGTATTGAGCAAGTGCATCGGCCATGTACAACAGGCAGGTCACAGCTGATGATCATGCACTTGTCATTTTGACCAGAGTGTAGAGGACAAAAGTGATGGTGGTTGTTAGACAGCGGGACGTGGCAGTTATAAACTGCACAGCATGGATGGCCGACAGTGACACCGTCGACAATGACAACAGACACTTTATGTGTGACTGTATATATCTTACCCGTTAGTCCCATGTAGCCTCAAAACTATGACACTCACTGACACCTTGCTCATCTTCATACATGCTTGTGCATCTATTGCAGTAGTGGCGACGGACCTGCTCATAGCCATAGAGCTAAATGCAGTGGTTCCTTGTGATCATGACCTCTGTGAATCGGTCCCACTGTTCACCAGTGTGGGGAGTAATGAGGGTGCTCATGCGATGCTCACAGTCCTCCAGCAGTGAAGTGATTACATAGCCGTCCCAAACATGCTCAACAGAGAGTGCAAACTTGACTTTATAGTCTGCAGGTGCCTGCTTACCACGCAAGAGGCAAAGGTTATACAACTTTGTGCAGTTCGTAGCTGAAGTCCTGGGTGCAACCAAGATTTATAGTCAGATGGGAGAGATCAAGAGCATGATATATAGCATACCACGAGAAATCCATTCCAGTCCTAAAGAGCTTGATTACACTCTTCTCAATGAACACACTATCCACAGCCTGAACACTATCTGATTGATGCTCATAATAGGTGTGCTCTCCTTTAAACACACTGTAATTGTGGTGGTAATCGATTCCACAAGCTAGTCAACCTTGTCAACAACAAAAATAACGACTCAAAGCAAGAGTGCAGCTTACTTTGACAGTAGAGATGGATGGATTTTGCAATGCATGGTCCTTTTGTCAGTGTGAACAACACCACATAGGTTTGAGCAGCCTTCTTGAGAGTCATGCCCTTTGCATGACATTGGCAGTTGGGATGAAGGCACAAGTGGCTAGGAGGATAGAGCAGATACTCAGCTGGGACCATCCCATCATTAGATGAAGAAACAGAGGTGACAACACAATCAAATGAACTTACCTACACCCCTTTGAGTGCCATGTGTCTCCCATAGCCGTCCCACATCGACAGTGATCCCTCCACTCCAGATGACATCCTTGAGGAGGGACCATGCATCATTGACTTCAGCTGGAGAGATTGAATGGCCTGCACTAAGAAACGTGGTGACTGCAGGTGAAACACACCAAAAATGCGAAAATGCATGTTTGGAGGTTTTGGTCTATGTACAAGGCCCCTGTGGATATCCTGTGGTACCAAGTTGATTAAAATGCTCTAAGTATACCTAGAAATTGTCTTCATGCCATCCTGGAGCTGCATTCCTGCAGGAAATGTTTTCCCAGGGAGTGAACCATCAGGAGAGGGTGGTCAAACAGCACCAAAGGGGCTTCACCTGCTGTCATGAGCTGCTGATACATTGTTCATAATGTTTAACTGATGCTGGGGACAGTATTTGCAACTACATATAGCTAGAAACTCAAAAATTCGAACCAATTTTGTATTTCATGCATCTATGCTATACATGTCAATGTTGGGAGCTCCAGGGGGTAAAACAAGCGGTGGAATGAGTTGGTATACACTCCTAAACATGTTCTACACCTTCCAGAACACCCTCCCATCATAGGAGCAAAAATGCGAGCATGTTTTGCCATATTGTAACCAGACACAGCAATTACAGACCTGGAGGAGGCATGTGGACAAAAATACACCAAAAAAGCGGTCTATTATATTATAATATACATATATAACATAAACTACTACTTAGATACAAGGGATGAGTGATTGTGGTGTAGTGGAGACAGAAATGACATGGGGAGGTTGATATTTTGGACAGTTACCAAAATGGGTGATATGTTAGGTGTTGTGAAGAAATTCCCACGGTGAGTGGTCAAAATTGCGAATTTAATATGGAATGTGGTAACTGTGTAGATCCCCCTGATGAAATCTGTTGTAATGATCTACAGATGCCTGAAATTGCATAATCATGCTTTGTGGTAATGTCCCTGACTGTGGGGTGACTTATGAAATTGTGGGGAACTGTCATATACCGGATCTGAGCACCTCCAATACCACCCATGAACATCCCCACCCCTGGTCCGACCCCCTGTTTCCCCGTCCGCTTCATTCCTCCTTCCCCGACAATGCACGAAGTGCATCTCAGCAGGATTAGCCCTGCTACCTCCACCCAACTCCATTCCGCTTTTCCGACATTACCCCTATGTCCTCTGACCCCATACCCCTTCCATCCGACCCTATCTGGGGTTCCGCTCCTCCACCCTATTGGTCTGCCCGACCCTACTCCTACTCCCTCCGCTTTTCCGACCCGTTCAGTTCCTTCGGTTCTGCTTGTGTTGTCCCACCCGACTATTAATCCGTCCGACCGCCTCACCGGTCCACCCCTAGACTAGGAACCACTCAACTGGTCCTATCCCCATTTAGTATCATAGTTCCGCTTTTCGGGTACCGTTCCTCCGTTCCTCCGTTCCTCCGTTCCTCCGTTCCTCCGTTCCTCCGTTCCTCCGTTCCTCCGTTCCTCCGTTCCTCCGTTCCTCCGTTCCTCCGTTCCTCCGTTCCTCCGTTCCTCCGTTCCTCCGTTCCTCCGTTCCTCCGTTCCTCCGTTCCTCCCGTGCGTCAGAACTAGACCCTGCACTCTTGCATCCGTCCCCTCCATTCCGCTCTGCTTTGGACTTCGTCCAAGCACTTCCTTCCGCTCCGCTTCTACTGTTGGTTCTGACCGCAGTAGTCTCCCATCTCCCTCCTGTTGGGCGGAACAACCCCCGCCCGACTTTCCCGTGCTCACCTAGTAGTCCATCAGTCCTCCTTCAGAGGACCCCTGTTCTGATGTCCTGTCGGAACCCATAGAATTTGTGTCGGACTACATTCCCAGCGTACAAGCTGAAGCCAAGCCCCTCAGAATCCACTTTACCCCTGAGCACGGTCTTAATAGGAATGATAAATTAAGGAGAAATTACCACAGGTGCCTGAAATTTCGAAATCTGCTGTGTGGTAATGCCCCTGACTGTGAGGTGACTTATAAGAATGACCTAATTTTCCCACAGTCCGATGTTTTGATAAAATATGTAGTACTACTTGGGGAGGGAATGTATGTTGCATTTTCTGAGCAATTGCATGTGGTAATGCCCCTGACTATGAGGTGACTTGTAAGAATGACCAAAATAGACTATGTGTTCATAATTTTCCCACGGTCTGATGTCTTGATAAAATGTGTACTACTACTTGGGGTGGGAATGTATGTTGTATTATCTAAGCAATTGCATGTGATTTCAGCAAGTTATAAGCAATACAAAAAATCATTGTTGGGCTTGTCTTTTAGACCACAAGTGAGTTGCTGTGGTCTTTAACTAACGTGTGGTCTTTCCCACTAGCATGTGGTCTTCCCTATTAGATGAATATTACACCTATGGTCTTTCCCACTGAGCATGTGGTCTTCCCTATTGGATGCATATTACACCTATGGTCTTCCCATTAAGCATGCGGTCTTCCCTATTAGATGAATATTGTGCCCATGGTCTTTCCCATTAAGCATGTGGTCTTCCCTATTAGATGATTATTACACCCGTGGTCTTTCCCATTAAGCATATGGTCTTCCCTGTTTATTGTTTTTGCAAAAAGCTTATATCTTTCCCAAATGATAGTAAATTGATAAAATACAACCAGGTGCGGACCTACCCTGACTAGGACCATGACTTTTATCAAGGATAATGTTTTTTTTTTTTTTGAAAACAAGCCTGACAACAATTTTTGTTATGGCCATATCTCACCTTCATGTCAAAATTTTGATAAGGTATGATCACATATAGACTCGCCTTAATGCATACTACAACTTTCATTAAGAGGTTCAATTAAAATAATGACTATTCATTTTTTCCATATACCCACCAGATATATTGTTCAATTATATATAAGAAGATTTATTAGGTTTATGGAGGGGTGCAGGAGGCAGGGTGCAGGGCATAGATGCGATACATATAGTGGGTAATTTTCAAAGAAAATGGTATTTGAGGACCCCAGACACCCCTGCATTATATGGAATTCAAGTGGTCCAAATCATCCTATGGTCCTCCCATAACATATTCCCAATGGTCTTTAGTTCATGTATGGTACATGGTCTTTTGGTCCACAAGCACAACAGGGAAAGACCACAAAACATCGGGTAGACCAGCAGAAAAGCACCTCTCAGGTGAAAACCTCTATAGGTATAAATCAACCTAAGAGGTGTCTGAAATGGGGTGACCAAAGTGTCACTTGTCGACTGGCAAGTGTCCACAGACTACTCGATGTGCTCCGATGTTTCATGGCTCACCGCGATATGATTGCATCATCTTGCAGACTGACACCGGCGTCATCTTTGGCAAATTAATGTTGATCTTCACCTGCACAGTAGGGGATGTTCAATATCCTGTCATGCTCATTCTCCCGTATGATCGACCAGTTGACGTTCATTCACGAAAGGACAAAGTCTTTCAGTTTTGGCGCATTAAGAGAAAGCCTAGGGCTTCTGCAGAGTTTTTCTCAGTTCACTCAATTGTTTGGGGTTGTATGATAGTAGAGGATGCCAGCAGACCTGACGAGTTTTTAGTTGTTGACACTGTTGATACAGATATGTTCCTTTGAATGCAGGACATCTGCAGCCAGTGATTAAATTGGACTCTTACTTCTGACTCCCTTATTTCCCTGGACCTGCCTTCGACTATTAGCAACTTCAGGCCTCATTATTAGGGCAACTTGATTCATTTCTTATTACTATTATGGTTTTCTTCTATCTCATGATGCACAGTCTAAGCGCCTGTTACTAACTCATTGATTCAGAATCAGAGGGTCCATACCCGCCTCATGTCAGGTAATACCCAATATCCATGCTCGGGATTCAGTCAAGGACCTGATGAACGTTACCAGATCTTTAATTGTGCACTTCGAGCATCGAGAAGCGCTGTCGGCCCTTAGCAAATCGCTGAGTGCAAGGCAGAGACCGTCAGCAAGTTGAATGCAGACTTTGCAAAGCCTAGACCATGGTTTGGTTGGAAGAAGGATGGTCTGAGCGTTACCCTCAATTTGGGCAACATTATTCAGACATATGAGGAACTTGACAGGCGATTGGTTGAGGCGCGTAGAGGAGAGGTTTGCAGGTGTGGGTATTCTGGTATTCAACACCAAATATGGTGCACATATAGTCACTTTAAAACATGTTTCTGGCTGACCCGATGGTTGTAGACTCTGATATGCATACTTTGGAGACATCTATCATGCGTTCATTGTGCGACCAGATCTTTATGTCACCCATTCACTGGACGCTTGCCACTGGTTTCCCTGAGACCGCGACACACATCATCGACTTTGGTCCTGGTGGCCTGAATGGCATTGGGCCTCTCACAGCTCATAATCTTGAAGGTCATGGTGTGCATGTTGTCACGCTAGGTGATACTGTCTGCATTCCCAGCACTGAGAAAGCAGCAGAGATCATTGATTCAGATGGATTGAGGAAGGCTGGTATCCGGTACGTGTTGTTCAAGCCAGTGTGGGTACGACAATTCTGCTGGGTGCAGAAAGTGTTGGGTCTTGCTGCCTGCTGCTATACCTGCAAGGAGGTGCATTCGACCCTAGAGAGTTTCTGGACTAGAGCTAGGTAGTGCTCAGAGAGAAAAGTGAATCAAAAGAGCACTGCTCATGGTGGTGGCTCAAGAAGATTCATTGTTTACATAAGCAGTAAAAATGCGTACATAAACTAAGGAAAGTAAGTAAAAACCATCAATACAAGCCCAGAGTAACATAACTCCCTACACCGGGCTCGGTAGATGGTATCAGGCAGGTCGTCAATATTGCGAAGTCCAACCCTGATTTCCCTATCATTCTTCAATGGACAGGGGAATGGTTGCAGGCCCAGGCGCTGGAAATTCGGCTCGGGGTTGAGCTGGCTCAAGGGGTATTCTAATTTATGTATTTTGAATTATGCACGGTCCCTACGCTAATATAAATACCTCTAATGTTCTGAAACTGATGTTCAGATGTGTTTCAATGGATTGTCAATGTAATTATGTCAGCATTTAATCGTGTTTCTCACTAAGTTCGTTGATTGAGTTTACTGTTGCAACCAAGTTGCAACTTCTGAATCTTAGTCTGAAGCCAATTGGGACCACAACTCAAGCACAATTTGATGGATGTCAAGCAAGCACAGGTGAGTCTGGATTGCCACTTATTAGACTGCCTACTGTTAATAACTGTAACATGTTCATTGTTTAAATTGGACGCCTGGCCGACGCTGTGTGATCTCCCTTATTACGTTGAGAGCAGCTCTTGCTGATAATTTTACCCAACACCTTTCCTCTGAGAAGGAAATTTCAGGTGATTTACATTCCTCGCATGCTTTGAAACACCTTTTGATTCACTCTATGACATGATCTAAGGTCTTTGAATTTAAATTTCAATGCCGGCTCTTCAATACTTCTTGGCCATCAACACTAGACAGTGCCACACAGGTAAGTTGCCTCTGTTGTATTGTCATTCATCCACATGCTGATTTCAATTAAACGTCAAGGCTATTATTCACGATGTAATTTCCCTTGTGTTTTCTTTCATCGTGTTCGGTCCAAGTTGCATGGCCAAGATTGACTATAAATTTATGGTGGGTCCATCATTATTTTTCGCACCGTGTTTTACTTGACCATACAAGTTGTTGTGATGCCTCAGCATCCCATTGCGCACCATGATTTGGAGTCCGAGTCAGAGCATGATGATGCATCAGAATCGGACATACCGTCGTCGTTTGTGGTGGGGATCTCATCAACCACCACTCAGTCATCGGCTTCTGTGCAGGATGGAGACATGGAGGTAACAATGCTTTACTTCGCTCGCTCTGATTTAGTAACTCTAACTTCGTGCATCTCAAGATCATTCAGCGCCTGCAACTCGAAAAACAGTCTCTCCAGAATAACAATCAGACTCTGGGCGAGAAGAACAAAGTCTTAGTGTCCAATCAATGTAGACATTCAAGTGCACAAGTTCCTGACGAGCTGAAGGCCTTTGACATTGAAATCTCGACCTTTGCTCGCAAATACGGTGTTATTGCTGAGATGTTCCCACCCGAGCACCTGCATTCTCAGATTGCCTGTGCCAAACCCTTCGCCTGTCATCACATCTGCTAGTCGCTATGCAAGCAAGGGTGCCGAAGAACTTTGTCTTGTGACAGAGGTATATTCACTTCTACTGGATCACCTCCATCGTTTCGTACCTACTTCTCATTTTCAATCATTGGTATGTTATTTTATATATTTCATTATCCGACCAAACACTGATTGATATGTAATTTAAATATTGCAGCTAGAGCAGCATCTTCAAGGTGGATGCTCCAGTGAGATCGGCAAACTACGCTTGATGGCAGGGCGTATCTTTGGTCTGGATTTGTCATACTTCGACCTGAGTTTCATGAAGCAGGATACCATTCCTGAGATCCAGAAGATGCTTGGATCAGGTACTGCTGGTGGTCGCTCCTCACTGTCGAAGTTTCCGTGCATCCTTTTCACAAATCAAGAGATGGACCCCACAATGTCCACAGTTTTTGGTAACTGGGAACCACTTGCGAAGGTAATTTTATAAGCTTCACTCTGTTCTCATGCTAATGGATCTACATAGGTGATTAGGATTGTGATGTTCGGAAAGAATTCACTAGACATTTCTGGCTGGCCGCATGCTAAGTGCGATGCTTGAAAATGGGGCACAATGTCCTGTACTCCCGGTCTTCTTGCATGGGGTTGGGTCGCAGTGAGTTCTATTTCTGCTATGATTGGTCCTCTGGATCAGCACCTAACTATTATTCTTTAGTTGATCTTCATCCTTTCTCCTGACACTTCATTCACAAAAGCTGGAGTTGGTGCAAAGTCTTGGCTACCATATGCTGCCATGTTTACGGCCTACAAGCAGCTGTGGGTCACCCTTTGGGATCAGCCTCGTATTTGTGCAATCCGCAAAAAGATCGACACCCACGTCTGGCAATCATCCTCAACTTCCAATGTCACAATGTCCAATGCCAAAGGTGAAGATTTTACCTCTGATCTGATGTGTTTGGCCATCGCAAATGCAGGGCAGAAGGAATCCAACGACTTTCCTGGACCAACAACTACCAATGACAATCCTGTCAATGACATTCCTGGATCGGTCGCCCCCATCACACCCACAATCACTCCTTCAGCACCGGTCGTTGTTCCTTCAACACCAGTTGTTATTCCCTCAGCACCAGCCATCCTGGTGCTTGCCCCTGCAAATACTACCACTGCTCTCAATTCTGCAACCCTCTTGCCAGCTATTCCAGCCCCTGGGCCACCCATGGTGTCTGCAGGCGCGGCTGCTGCCACTGCAGCCTCTGAAGTCCCTGGACCTCCAGCGACCACTGTTGATTCAGAAGTTCCTGTAGTACCCAATGATGTACTGGTGGTAGCGGCAGCCCCATCTTCTGGTCATCGGGGCTGAGGAAGGAAGGCAGGGATGCTGGTGCCTGTATCTAGTGGACCAGCAGGTGAGCGGACCAGCTGACCAAGACGAACCCAGAAGAAGTAGTATTAAGGACCACCACCTACAGACTGCTAATTTACTTGGTCTCAATGATATTTGAATTAAATTGAAACCTGCCTGTATGTATTCCAACATTGTTGAGACCCGGTTAGGTTATTCAGATAAACCTTGAGATCTAGATCTCAAGGTACCACAAAATCAGCTTGGACAGTTGCAGCTGACGGTCAATATTGCAAACTTGGTTGAAAACCTGATTGGAATCACCATTGTGACACAAACTCAATATTGTAACGTGAATTGTAACATAAATGTAACATCACACTCTTTTATTGCAACCTATTGGAACCTCGGCTTGTCATTGGATCATTGCAACACATTACAAGGCGATGAAACCCGATTAGGAAATTTCTGACAGATGCCAGACAATGCAAAACTTACCCTACCAACTAATGGTTGTATGATAAAGGATGAGGTTCAATATGTTCGCCGCTGAGGGAACATTAGGAGGGTGCTCATCACAAGCAGAATGTACTTGCCAGGACAACATGATGAAATATCCAATGCTGTCATAGATCAGGCTGAGTATGGTGAGCAACACAGCATTGACTCTCTCAGTGGTGAGGGACTTACACTTGTATCAGCCGTTCTTGTTAGGTACCGTGCTGGCTCAGGAAGCAGAGGGGTCGGGGCTTGGCTTCAGCTCTTGCACTGTGCCCTTAGCCGAGTACAGTGCCCCAAATTTGGAGCAGGTCTGACGTTGTCCGACTGATAGGACAAGTGGACCGCTTAGGTCCACTTTTAGGATTGAGAGGTAAGAGCTACTAGCGGCGGGCCAACTAGGAGCGGAGTGGAGAAGGCAGGGAGTGATGCAGAGGGTGGATAGGAGCAGGGGGAATGTTTGGTAGGAGTGGGGAAGGCGGAGGATAATGCGGAGGATGGAAAAGGGTCAGAGGGGAATATTGAAAGGGGCGGAGAAATAAGGGGGAGACTTAGAGCACGGCTCTAAGTCAGAGCAGAGGGTTGGAGGGTCAGAGGTGACAACAAGTTGAGACTTGTGTCCAGAGGAGGCAAGGTCCTACTGAGAATTCTCGCAAGTAGTAACTGCAAGAAGACAAGTAATATTAAGACTGAGGAAAATATCTAAGTACATGATATGTTATATACTTCTATGTATGAGGCAGTGATCAGGATAACTATGTTGTAAAGCTATGTACCAAAGATATAATTTGTAAGTACTTACACAGGTGAAGACATAAGTCGGAGTGGATATCAATATGTACGCGTTGTGGGGAATTCCCCCACTGTAGGTGTAAAACCCCATCCTTTCCGCATCATCTCACATCAGTTCTGCGTATTCCGCATGTTCCGCAGTTTCCCGCGCATCATCTGATGGGTTCCGCATTCCCGCGCATCCTTCGGAACCCACCCGCACTATCTGGTATTCCCGCCCATTGTCGGACAACCTTTGCATGTCCTGTCCCCATCCTTCCAGGTCCATTGGTACGCTGTATCTCTCTTCCCGCTGTTCCTAACGTTATCTGGATCACACTGACACATGCCCTTATGGCATGGACCCCTATTCCGGAGTATTGCACCCATATGCACTGCCTGCCTTCACTTCTGCTTCCTGAGAGACTTACTACCTGTACCTCAGTGTTCCTTGAAAATAATCTTCCCTTTAAGTAGTGGTACTCAGGGCTTGGGTGTTTTTTATTGAATCCCATCTTTTACCTTCCCACTTTTCCTTCACCTTACTAGAGGACCGCTTTGACTTATGCCCACTATCAATCTAACCTTGTGATATACTTCCTTCGACTTGACCTGCAAGTTCTGACGACTCCTTATGTTCCACATTGTATCCAGTTGAGTTCCGCTTCATTCCTGTTCCATTCCACTTGGGTTCTGCTTGAGTCCCATTTGTTCTGCTTGAGTTCCGCTAGTTCTGCTAGTTCCGCATTTTTGCGGATCCTCATCCTACCTGTGGTAGGGTTGATTAGGGTCATTTAGACAGAGACTAGTACTCCCCAGTAGCAATCCCCTTTAGGGTCGAACATGCTTGTTCTCAAGTGAGGCAGCGGGCTAGCAAAGACCCAACTGTGTAGTAGATCAATTTCTCTCTGCTGCACTTGTTGTACCCACAGCATCAGATCAGTGATCGAGTGGTAAAAGGAATTACCGGTGATCCGGAAGTAAGGGTCTATGTACCGAAGGGGAAAGTATATATCTCAAAGGGGAAAGAGGTCCAGTTGAATGGAGACATTATGGAAGGGGACCGGTTGAGCGGTTAAGCGGAAGTGTAGGGGCAGATATGGATGATGATTGGACAGAGCAGGGAATGGATGGAGTGGAGGTGGTCGGAAAGCGGAGCGGATATATGACAGTTCTACTCTGATAGCAATGGTTTAGTGATCATAAAGATGGGAGAAAAAAAGGCGCACCTGGTACTGAGAGGATTATAGCGCAGAAGATGCATGGTAGATACCGTCACCTTCACAATGTCATAGATCATCAGAGCAAGGTGACACTCAGCAAATGAAAGCGGTGAAAGAAAGACAGTCAAGCAAGCAAAGAGAGAATAGTTGAAAATTGAAATCATAATACAACACGAGAGGCATTGCAAGATGCCAGGCAACCAGAAGTAAAAGTAGCGCAAAGAAGAAACAAAGAGTAAAAGCAAACATCACAAGTCGTAGGTAGTAGGAACATCATCAATGTCATCACACTCCTCCTCTGCAATTGCTCTGAGAAGAGTGTCACATACATCACCTGTCATTCCACTGCTGGAAAATGTCAAAAGATTGTTAATCTCCTCTCCCTCGCCCAACACCTCATACTCCATAGCCTTTTGCAATGCTGCCCAACCTTTCATAAAGTTAAGTCATTCTTTTTCATGAGAAACTTTACCACCTGCAGGACCTCCATCAGGACCGGGCTCATGTGATTACGTTTCTTCGTGTCGGTCTCACTACTGGACGAAAATACTCGCTCACATGGAATGGCAGAGGCCTGTATAGGGAGGTAGTCCATTGTGATACCATAAAGTGTCGGAAATAAGGTCTCCGAGACCTGGTGAACACCTCATGGTCAATAAAGATTTTAATTGTAGAGATATGGGATGCTTACCATCCAGAACCCAAGTATATCTGTTCCCTTGGTGCTGAGATTAGCTGTGGTGTAGGCCTCGAATTCTTGCTCAACTGTTTGGGCACCGCTGTTGTGACATGGCAGGATGCCAATATCAGGAAGTCCATAAAGGCGGGAGCCTAGCATGCGCAGTTGTTGCCAAGGTCTTACTTCATTAGCTGGAGACTCGACAGATGCTGAGCTGTTCGTGGTTCGTTTTTGATGCATCTACGTGTGCTAATATTAGTTCAAAGTTGCATTGTTATTGGTTTGACAGACGTACCAGATTGATTATATGTTTCTCTACATCTCTAACCACTTGTTTTGCCCAACGACTCCAAACCCATGACATTCAGACCACAGGATCAACAACTATAAATGCAATTGTGAGCAACCAAATATTTAAAAAAGATACCAGACTCACGCATAGCGACTGCATAGGCATTTGTGGCACCCAGCCTGTCATCATACTTATCTGCCAAAGTCAAACATATCTGAACAAGAGGGTCACAGTGTGGGACAAGTTTGGCCAAAGAAATCCACCGCTCAATCAACATTTTGAATGCCAGATATGTACCACTTAGCATGGGAGTGCATTCGCCTGACATGCATTGTTGGGCAGCGTGGGGCACCTAGTATAGAATGATAAGATGGACCATGAGTTTCGAAGATACTAAAACTAACCTCTAGGATTACTTCGACATCCTGTAGGAACTGCCACTCCATTGGACTCAACTTGAACTTGCTGATGGAGCATTGAGTGGGAGAGTCGAAGAATAAATCTATTGCCTGGGTGAATATTAGTTCATGACAAATGTTTCATGCGTGATGCCTTACCTGGTGAAGGGTTCATAAACGGTTGAGCATGACGTAGACTGAATTTCAATGGGTTACCTCATCAAGCAGGAGTTTGACAACAGGGAGGCATAGTTTCTCGCCCACATCATCTTGGAACCACTCCTTCTCATTACCTGTGATGATCGTGTCCCTGAAAGAATTATGTCACTGGTTTGACATGCGAACCATGCACACAAGGTCCCTAGCTCTGCTGAGAGCTTTCCCGGTCACCACTTCGAGATACTCCGCCTTGATGATAGTGCGATCGCCGATTACCCAATGTTTGTCCACAAGCGAAAAGTCAGCCTTGTGGTAATTCTCAATAATATGCTTCACACATATATTGATGATATGTGGGAAGCATGGGATTCTGTGGTTGACGGGGTCAAAATCGATACCATGGCACTCCAGTTTTTGCGAAAGCTCTCACATGGAAACCTGATTGTTTGCAGCATTGTCCAAGGTAAAATGACCAGTCTAAACAAAGTCAGAGCGTGTTACATGGTACAATTAAACACTGACCTTTTTAGTCACAGCAGTGCGATCAAGAAGATGCAAGATGACTCCTGCCAGCAATTCACCTGTGTGACTGCCTGGAACATGATGGAAGCCTATTAGTGCAGCCCTCAAAACGAGCATTGAACTCCGGTTGGCCTTAGCGATCCAATGGGCAGTAATGGCCATGAACGGGCAAAGGTTAGAATCTGACCAGAGGTCAGATGTGAATGAGACCTTTCCCTGGGCAGCCTAAAAGATATAAGACACTTTGTAGGGCTCTTGATGGCTGTAGACTTACCACAAGGTCCCTCTTCAAAGCATTGAAGTATTCATGAAAAGTGTCAATGACCAACTCACAAATTTTGGTACGGTGAAATATATCGGTCTCGTTCACCGATGGCCGCAGAAGATGGATCAGACGATGAAATTCCAGACATTCAATAATATTGATTGCCTGAAGACAATTGTTAAACATAGTGTGTAGAAAGTATACATTGACTCACCTGATCATCAGCAATAATGAATTTGACAATATGTTTGTGCATCTCGTCCAGATTAAACGCAGGCAATACATCGTCTGGAACTGACAGGCTAGTTCCAGGGAGTGGGCCAGGACCAGGAGGAGTACCGAGTGAGTCTAGCGTGTAAGCTGGATCCTTCAGCCTTTGATGCATGGTCGCGACCATCCAACCTTCATCCAAAAAAGTCTTCAAATGTGATGACTTATGGAGGACATGCCAGTGCTGACGCTCTGCCTCCTCCAGGTAAGTGTCAGTATGGTCGGTGAAGGCGTGTGCACAACGAGCTGAAGTGCCTGTACTAGGAAGGTATGACATGATGTGGTGAGTGTTGTCGAGCTCATGGATTGCTCTGGTGAAGGATGTCAGAAAAAACGATAGAATCCAGACACGATACTCACTTGCAGGCTTTGCAGATATTTGACAGAGTGGTAGGGTCCTGTCTGAAGAAGAAATGAATATCGGCAGAGGATTTAGGCAGTTTGACTTGGCCACCTGTCAAGGGCTCACTAGATCAAGTATTCAGGCTAGTCTGCTGGAAGGCAGCTAGATCGGTGAACTCAAAGTATCAGGAGAGAACCTAGTAGATTCAAGTTAAGGAATACAAGTACAGGAAGCGTGATATATATATGTAACAAGAATGTAGTTTAGGGCCGGTCTGTAGGTAGGTGACCCTATCAAGAAAGGTAAGTGAGAATAGGAAGACAATATCAACCAATCAGAAAAGGAGATGAGAAATGGTACAATGTTGGATTGACCAATCAGGGAACAGTATGAGTAATCATCTGCGTAAGCATAATGAGTAAGCATATAGGTAAGCGTTCACGTGTTGGACGTGTTGATAAGCAGTCATGAGACTCAATGAGTAAGTAAAGAAAGAAAGAGAAAAGAAAATATAGCGCCATTGTAACATTACCCCCTTTGTATCATTGAAGTCACCGACTGCAACCTAGTCAAGCCTTGCATCATTGAGGTAGACGGGGTCTACGTCGACGTCATTGTAGGAGAGTAAGTCCTCTTCTTGCGCCGCGTCCTCTTGTGCTTCCCACTCGGCTAGATGGGTGTGAAACCCTTCAGTGCTGCTAGTCATCCCTCTGAATGCACTGATGGTTTCTCCTCGTAGAGAAGGACAGTATGGGGAAAGGTGTCCTGGAGAGAGTGTCCTGCAGACCCTACACCTGTAAGATGGGCAGTTCTTGTGACGGTGCCCAAGTTCCTTGCATATGCGACAAACAATGTTGTCGAAGGGAGGACTAGGGGTCTCTTCCTTTGGAACGGGAGTTGGTGATGGTGGGGTTATTGGGAGAACTACAGGGTTTGTTGGAGGAGGAGTACAGATTTCTGGCCGTGAGCAATGATCTTTATAATATCGGGGGGGTAGGACGAGTAAGACCAATGGTCATGATGGTTGTTTGTTTGGTAGGGTGTTTTTGTCCAGTGCTCATTTTGGCAGCTTTACAAGGGGATGGTTCTTCTATAGGGGATGGAGTGGTAGGTGGTAAGACTGGGAGGATATGAGGGGAAGGCGGCGTGTTTGTAGTAGTGGTGGCAAGGTGTTCAGCGATGGTGTGGATTGCGACTGCTATGTTGTCTCTGAAAGTTTTAGGGAAGAGAATCTGAATGGTGTTCCTAATCTTTCGATTGAGGTAGCGAAGGCGAGTAGCGGTGTCAACACTGGCAATGTTGGGGATGATGTCTTCTTCTATGGAATGGGTATCACGGAAAATGGAAAGGAGGTACATAGAGATATGGTCATTTCTGTTGACGAAAATCTTTTTGAGTTCAAGAGCATGTTGTCGGCTAAGGAGGGTGGCATCAAAGAGGGCTTGATGTTCTTGTTGTTCAAAGAGTTCATAGTTTTCGAGATTGCGATGGGAGGAGGCAGAAGAGGAGCTGGATGAAGTGGACATAGTGATTTAGTGGTTTTGTGGGATGAGGATTCAAGAGAGTTTGAGTTGCTTCTTATAGGTTTTTAGGATTTCAGGGGCATTTTCTAAGGCATCTTCCGGAAGCCACATGTTGTCTGCAGATGAGTATCCTTTCCATGACATGAGGTAGCGGTGTCTCCCTTTTTGTCCTTTGTTGTGAGCCAGGATAGTGTCTACTTTGTATTCTTCTTCGCCGTTAATTATGTCAGGTGGTGGTTTGGGGAAGTTCGGACCATGGATTTCAGTTTCCCGATGGGATGATAACTCAGAAGCATGGAACGTGGGGTGAACCTTCCATTGTTCTGGGAGACGGAGTTTGAAAGTGATAGGGGAAAGGACGGCGGTGATCAGGAAGGGGCCATATTGCTTTGGAGCAAGCTTCTTTGATGGAAGGTGAGTCATGAGGTGTGTGGCAGAGAGCCAAACCTTATCCCCAATTTTCCAGGGTTCATACTTCTTTCCATGAGAGTGTTCTGCCATTTGCTGTCTGGCGATGTTATGGCATGCGAGGGCTTCTTCTCGGATCTTTTGCAGATAAGTGATTCATTCTTCTGATGCAGGGATGTCGGTTGGAGGGAAGGCATAAGGAATTCCTCGGGGTTCATATCCCATCATGAGGAAGAAAGGGGAAGCATTGCGTGCATCGTGTTTTCGGTGGTTGTGAACGAATTCTGCCATGGGAAGGTGCTTTACCCAGTCAGTGGGTGCTGAGCGACAATAGATGTGAAGGTAAGTTTCAAGTTCTTGGTTTAGTCATTCAGTCTGTCCATCAGTCTGGGGGTGATAGGCAGCAGAAAGGGCTACTTCATAGTCAAGGAGTCTTCCAAGCTCTTTGGAGAACTTCAATGCGAATTGTGGGCCACGATCAGAGATGAGTTTGTCATGTAGGCCAAATCGGAGGAAGACTTTCTTGAAGAAAAGTTGGGCAACTCCTTCAGAAGTGATGGTTTTTTTGCAAGGAGCAAGAATTACCCCCTTCGTAAGACCATAGTCTACCACGACCATGATGGAATCAAAATCAAAGGAGACAGGGAGGTCGGTGATGAGATCCACAGAGATCTGGGAAAATGGTCGCATGGCAGAGGATGGAATCGGTGTCAGGGGTGGCATAGTTGGGTGGGTATCGGATTTCATCTGCTGGCATATGGCACAGCCCTCTACATATTTTCGGATAAAGGAGCCCATCTGAGGCCACCAGTAATTGCATTTGATGAGTTCTTCGGTTTTGAAGCGACCTGGGTGACCTGCAGTGGGGTGATCATGGTGAAGAGAAAGGACACAGGAGCGGAGATGAGGGGGTACGTAAGCACAGTTCTTGTATCATAATATGTTATTGGTAAAGGACCAATCAGAAAGGGAGGAAGTCATAGGGGGAAGGCAGAGGCCATATAGAGCCTTGCTGGCAGCTAATATGATCGGATCAGAGATAGGATCAGGCAAACAGAGGGCATTTTCAAAATCAGTATCTAAAAGGCAAACAAAAAGAGAATTGGGAAGAAGAGTAATATCTGTGTTATCAAGAGAATCAGGAAGGTGATCTGGTCGTCGTGAAAGAGCATCTGGGGCGGCTAGTTTGCTCCCAGGGACATGGTGAAATTCTAGGTCAAATTCAGAAAGCGTCAGTTGAAAACAATAACAGGGTGTGGGTTCCCTTCGAGGTAGTGGCGCCAGTTCTTAAGGGCGCGGATGACAGCAAGGAGTTCTCTGTCGTAGATCTGGTAGTTTCATTCTGCAGGGTTGAAGGATTGGGAAAGATACCCGCATGGGTGGTATACTCCATTTTTGTTGGTTTGGAGAAGTACTGCACCAGTGGCAACAAGGGAAGCATCAGTGGCAAGGGCGAATTGCTGAGTTGGATCAGGGTTTCGAAGGACAGGGGTAGAAAGGAAGCATTCCTTGAGTTTGTTGAAGGCATCATTGCAGGAGGGTGCCCATTTGAACGTGGAAGTCTTCTTCGTCAGGTATACAAGGGGCCTAGCAATGTCAGAGTAGTGGGAAATGAAATGGCGATAGAAGTTACAGAAGCCTAGGAATGATTGGACATCTTTTACATTCTTTGGTACAGGCCATTCTTCAATCCCTTTTAGTTTGGCGGGGTCCATCGCTATCTGTCCTGGACGAATGATCATTCCAAGATAGTCAACTTCTTGTACGTCAAAAAGGCACTTCTCTGGTTTTAGGAAGAGTTTCTCATTCCTTAGGATTTCCAGGATCCTATGGGTTCGCTTTTGATGTTCTTCAAGGGAGTCTGAGAAGATAAGGATGTTGTCCATATAGATTACCAACCATCCTTCATTGAGTTCTTGTTGGAAAGTGCGATTCATGTATGCTTGGAATGTGGCTGGGGAATTGCAGAGCCTGAAGAACATAACATTCGGTTCATAGAGACTGAACTCTGTTGTGAATGCAGCTTTCCATTGATCTTCTGGATGAATCAGGATGTTGTTATATCCAGAATGAACAGTCCATCTTGGTGAAGTACTTTGCATTTCGGAGTTTGGCAATAAGTGGGGGAATCAAGGGAAGTGGGTAGGCGTTTCATATTGTCCATTCATTGATGTATCAATAATCTTGGCAGGGTCGGAGAGATCCATCTTTCTTTCCCACGAAGAAGAAACCGCTGGCTTCGGGAGATTTTGATTTGGTGATGAATTCTTTCTGGATGTATTCATCTAGAAACACCTTGACTGCTTCTTGTTCTTTTTCAGATAAGGGGTAGATCTTGGATGATTTGGGAATGAATCCTGGCTTTGTTTTGATGTGATGGTCAATTCCTGGTCTAGATGGAGGAAGTTTATTTAGCCCATCTTTGGCGAATATGTCAGCAAAATCATGGAGATAAGAAGGAACTAATTCTTCAAAAGACTTCTTCTTCTTTGCTTGTTCTCCTGCCATGGCAAACTCTTGCGCCTTGTTACTTGTCTTGTGGTATTCCTCTTCTGTTGAAGTGGCGAGAATCCAAGAGTTTCATAATGGGGCAGTTGTGCTTGCTCGTCGGATTTCGGCAGCAGAGGTTCCATCGGCAGTAAGTGGGGAGTTGAAGGAGAGGTTTTCGATGATTCAGGATAGTAGTGCCATCTTGTGCATATTCTATGAGAATTTCGTCATCGGAAAGAGGGTAGGTTGCGACATCTTCTACTTTTTGGGCAAATTGGTCAGTAACCCATACATCTTCCTTCTGGTTAAAGTCAGGCATCTCAATTTCTTCATCATCATCAGGATCAGGGATCAGATTGGGGAGTGGTTCTTCGGAGTTTAGAGGGGGAAGAGATTCGTCTCGTACTTCTTCTACTGTTGCTTTCTTGGATGGTTTCTTGGCAGGTTCAGGGGTTTTCTTGATTTCTTGTTGTTTCTTGAGGGATCGTTCTATCTTCCTGGAGTGAGGCATTGCAGGGATGGAAATAGTCTGCTTGGTCCAATCAATGTCAGGGTTAATAGCCCGTAACCAAGGTATTCCAAGGAGAATCTTATCCCTTCGTCCAAGTTTGGTTACATTGAACTTTCCTATCATGGTTCATTGATCGATCTTGAATCCAAGGACACAGTAGAAGGAGACTGGTCCATCAGAAGAGTAAGATCCATCGGCAGTCTTGATCTGGAATGGTTCAGAGAGTCGTTTGACGGGGATGTTGTGTTCCTTGACGAAGTCCCAACTGATGAATGTTCCTGCCACTCCACAGTCCACAACGACAGTTGTTTCAACGGTTTGTGCACGCTCTGTGAGGATCAGGGTAGCCGGTACCCGAAATTCTTTTCTTCCTCCTACAGTTCGTACAAGGCGTATATCAATGGAAGGTACTGACGTCGAAACAGTCCTTCCTTCTAAAAATCCATTCGGCAGGTGGCTTCTTCTTCTTCTTCCTCGGTGTCTTCTTCTTCAGGCACTTCACGCCTTACCGGTACTTTCCTGTTGTTTCTTTTATCGTCTCCTTGGGGGTGGAAGTTAGGGTCGTTGGCATGATGTCCTGTCTTGGTGCAGTGGAAGCATTTCCCTGTTCTCATATATTCTTTTCTGTCAGCTTGTGATAAGCGATCTACTTCCATAGTGTTTGGATCTCTGGAGGGTGTGTATCGGCTTGGACCGAAGTTCTTCTTCTTCTGATAGGTGTTTCCATTGCAAGCACTAATTGTGTTGAAGTGGAGCCGAGCATTGTTGAGGGTGACGCATTTTTCAACAAACTTGTCATATTCTTCAGGGATTACTCCAGTGTTGTAGAGCTTCTTGATGAGTCCTGGGTGGGCTCCATCGATGAAGAATTGAATCTTGGGAGTGTCTTCGGTGATCCCTGCACGAGTTGCATATTGTTCAAAGTTAGCAATATACTCGGCCAGATCGTTCCCCTGTTTCAGAGCTCTAAGCTTGTCAAGTGCATCAGCAACTGCAGTGGTGGGTTCAAAGGCTTTCTTGAAGTCTTTCAGAAACTGGGGCCATTTGCCATATCCAATCTGCTGTCCAGACGTATCAGTGTGGGTTGGATCTTGGGCTTTCTCTAGGAAGCTCTCTGCCCAAGTAGAGGCCACTCCTTCAGTCATGAGAGATAACGCAAAGATGATCTTCTTTTTGTCATCATTGTAGATCTTGTCATTGATGTCGAGATAGGCAATAGTGGCGAGGAGCCATCATCTAGCTTTGTTTCTGTCTCTGTTCAAGAAGGTGGAGGTTCTGATCTTGTACTCAATGTCTTTAGCTGTCAACATTGTCAGTCTTCTGGGTGGTAGTGGTGGGAATGAAGGTGGAGGGGAAAGGGAGAATGCTGCTAGGGTGGGTGAGATTGAAGATGGACTCTGAGGTTGGACAACTGGTGAGGATGGTATGGTCTGAGGGGTTCTTGATCCTTCTGATGTTGAGGATTCTTCTGATTCGTTCTTGCTTCTCCAATTACTGTGAGAAGGTTCATTCTGTTGTCGCCCCAAAATGTTGGGCTAATCTGTTCTGGGGTTCAAGGGGTTCAGCATTACTTGGAAGTAAGGCAACTAGAGGTAACTTGAATCTTTTGTTACGACTAGGATAGTTCTTCTTCAATGTTCCAATAAAGGATGATCAAGGTTGAAGTGTATCGCGAGTTCTTGAGATCAAGGTTCAGGCTAGTCGAGTGTCAAGGGCTCGCTAGATCAAGTATTCAGGCTAGTCTGCTGGAAGGCAGCTAGATCGGTGAACTCAAAGTATCAGAAGAGAACCTAGTAGATTCAAGTTAAGGAATATGAGTACAGGAAGCGTGATATATATATATGTAACAAGAATGTAGTTTAGGGCCGGTCTGTAGGTAGGTGACCCTATCAAGAAAGGTAAGCAAGAATAGGAAGACAATATCAATCAATTAGAAAAGGAGATGAGAAATGGTACAATGTTGGATTGACCAATCAGGGAACAGTATGAGTAATCATCTGTGTAAGCATAATGAGTAAGCATATAGGTAAGCATTCACATGTTGGATGTGTTGATAAGCAGTCACGAGACTCAATGAGTAAGTAAAGAAAGAAAGAGAAAAGAAAATATAGCGCCATTGTAACAACAGTGGACTATGGCCTTCAGCAGGCCCAACTGCAGGTGCAGGTGAGTTGACCATTTTGTCCCCCTCATCCCCAGAGATCTTCTCAAGGTGGAAGGATTCCCCTTCATCTGCACCATTTTCTCGAAATTGGACAGGACGCTGATGATGCCTTTGAGGGTTACAAAGGATATTTGCATTCACTGCAGCAGCGATTGGAGTGGGAGCAGCAGTGGGAGTAATGGGAACAGCAATGGGAATGGGAGTAATAGGAGCAGTGACAGGAGCAGGAGAGATGGGAGCAGCAACAGGAGCAGGAGGAATGGGATCAACAGTGGGGACAGCGACAGCGACTCTGGCAGTAACCCAGGCAGTGTTCTTCCGTCGAGGAGGCATGTTGGTGGCAGTGGTGGTGAAGATGATCCAACAGCAGAATTATTGGTCTAGATATATCATGACATCTGGGGAAACCCCAGAACATGCCAATGTGCAGTGATCCTGAGTCCCTGATGGAAAAGCCCAAAGAACGATTGTCACGAGGTATGACTCCACAACTCATGCAAGTCAAATCTGATTCAGCAGTGAGTGGGGGGTGAAAAAAACTCCTGCAATTGTGCATACCTGGAGAGAATCAACTCCAACTTGAAACTCCAGACTCCAGAGGGCCCAAAGGCTTGAAGTCAAGCACATCTTCATCCTCAGGTGTAGTTGAATGATCAATGGAATCAAAACTAGATCTCCATTGATAAGCACTCACTGAGTCGTCATTATTATGTGGTATGGCTGGATTGCCGATTATGATGATTCAGGAAGTCATGATGAGTCCCCAGCGAGTTATGAAGGTCATTTCCAGGCAGGGCTGCAGCCTGCAGGATGTTGAAAGATAAGAGGCGCTGTGTGGGAGTTGAAGATTTTTAAATATCAATATATCTGGTTCAGTGGTTATTGCATCCGACACGTCATATGTATGCTGCAAAGCTCATTGTAAGAAATTGTATGTGCTGTGAATCCTACTATATCACAAAGTACATGTACAGTACTTGCTTGTACAAACTACTCCATACAGGTATCCAACAGCATCATGATCTAGTTTTTTTCCAGTGTGGAGTTGAAGATGTTGCATGTAACGGGGAGTCATTACATGGGCACAAACTTGCAATCACATTAGTTTGTAAGTACTAAGATAAATGGACTACTCACACACAAGTCGATCTGCAAAGCAGCGGGCATGGAGGCACTGCCTCAATTACACAGGGTTTGTTGAAGAATGGAGGGGAATGTGTGATAGGTACATCAGGCTGGTTTATATCCAGCAAGCACGCAGCTGGTGCAGGTGGTGTAGAACGAAGTACATGAAGCAATGAGTGAAGGTGGTTATAGTTGGGATCCTCTGAGAATGCAAGTGAGTGCGTGTAAATGAGAATTGTTGCAAACTCAACAGGAATTCCATGACATAAATCTTTGATGGTGGTGTTCACTTTGCGCTTGAGTATGGAAGCGCTGGAAAGTTTCTCTTGGTCACTGGTTAACCATGGAAGGGAGCCCTGCAAGAAGTATATCAACATGTACGTAAGTCACTTGATATCGTCACGATGACCTGGTTCAACTCCCAAGTGATTGTTGATTGACACAAATGCAGGAGTGCCAGTGAGATGTTGACCTTGGTGAAATGGGATATGGACACTGGTTGACATATTCCAGAATTCCTTTGCGATACTGAAATCAATAATAAAGGCGGTGTGCCTCAAATTGCCAAGACCCAGAACAACATTCTGTGGTTTGATGTCACCGTGAATATAACTGTGCAAGTGAATGTATTCGAGACGTGAGAGCTGGGGAAAGGGGTTAGTGATCTGTACATGCAACCCGCACACCGACTGACCAGCTGATCTCCTAGATTTATGACAGTGTAAAGGCTGAATTTTTGGCTGTGGGAAAGGAAGAGACTATGCAGGGATGGCCCAAGGAGATCGAGAACGAGAGCATGATATATCGACTCCTTACCGAACCAGAGGGCATGGGGAATACCAACACCACCTTCAAGGTGTTTCAAAATGTTGTATTCACGCTGCACAGAAGATGAGCGGGTGATGGGTTCAAGTTTGACAGCAACTGCATCATCCTTTATGATGTTCCGTGCACGATACACAACAGCTAATGGGGTCCAAATGTCAAATTCAACATGTAGTCAGTAATCATGATATGTAAATAACATACCATACGAGCCGGATCCCAATACATCTCCTAGCCTAAATCTTCCATCAACTCAAACAGGGACCTTATCCATAGTGTATACAAGTAACAATAGCCCACGAGTAGAGAAATCCAGGGGATCCAACTAACAACACTGGAGGCAACAAAAAAGCTATTCTTCCACCCAACTGCATAGCTTGAGCTGGCTTAAAGCGGTTCAAGCTGCAGTTCATAAATTTTTGGCTTGTAAAAGTTGTAGCTGGTTCACACAACTAATGAATCGGACCAAGTCAGTGATCAGTGGCTTGGCTAACGGGTATTGCCAAACTTCTGGCAAACCAGTAAATACCGAACCAGAGCCAGCCATAGCCGAGCTGTGGCACTAGTACTCTGTTCCCACAGTTTTTCTCATGGTTTGAAGTTGATGTCTTATAGTCAGTTTAATGTTCATGCCGCATCATGCTCAGCAAGCTCTCTCAACATTTCAATTATCTACTAAAAAATTTCACCGATGTATCAGTGATTGTGCGCATTGATGGATTTCAATTGAAATCACAAGTTTCTTCCACTTTTCTGCATGACCACAATATTCCACGTTCTGTTGTGGAATCCTCTTTAGGACCTGTTTGTGTGCCTACCATCAATGGCTGGTATCTCTCGCAGCAACCATTCCAAGCGACTTATCTTTGTGGTTGCGACGTAACTCTTGACTGTGATTGGTTGCAGTCCAGCTTCGTCTGGTGTTCTGATTATCGTGTGGTGCGACTAGATGGTTGGGCTGTGCCCAGAGTGTTAACTCTGGGAGGGACACGAGTGTGGAAGCCGCCAGGCGGGCGGGCTCGCACACTGTGAATTCATTGCACCATGCAAGGCAGACAATGCAATCTAATATCCAGGCAAGGAGGCTGTACATAGGTGTGTAATAACTAGACACTAAGGACTCAATACAAGGGAGGGCGGGAGGGTGAAAATAAAGTATGATTAGAGGCTGTAAGCTAGGGGTCGCTGACCACGGTAGGCATTGGTCTTGTTAGCGTGTTGGACGTTGAGAGAAGAAAATTGATGTGGCTGTGCGTGCACTCAGCTGGACGTTAGGTGCCGGTTCCTTCTGCAGGCTACAGGAACTGGCACTGAGACATCCAGCTTCGTCTGGCATTCTGATTCTCATGTGGTGCGACTAGATGGTTGGGCTGTGCCCGGAGTGTTAACTCTGGGAGGGACACGAGTGTGGAAGCCGCTTACCCACATGCGGGACTCCCTGCGGCTGACGAAGTGGCCAGCATGCCCAACCCGAGTGCTGCAGTTCAATGCACCCGATCAGCAAGACCGGCGAGATGGTAAGATGCGACCTGCTCGAATGCCCTGATGTAGGCTTTGTACACTAGTGAGCGCCAGTGCCCTGCCAGACGTACTATTTTGGGGTCGACTTTTTGGGACAGGTAGAATGAGGCTCCACCAATGCAAAAGGAGTGGCCGAATGTAGTGCCCCAGCCATGGGCAAGCAGGATGTTGTTGATGCACTCGATCACGCAGGTACGCACCATAGGACGTGTGTCACCACAGAAATCTCGCCAAGAAAACAAAGGGTCGGCAGCGAGTGCAGGAATGATGTGTGCGAGGTTGCACAGAGCAGCTAGTGGGCAGAGGTCCCCTTGCTCTGTCAGGAACACGGACTAGGTTTCCCCAGGCTGTGCAGTCTTAGCAGCGGGTAAGTCTAGACGAGCATATGCCTGGCCGAGTAAGTTGGTGCCAAAAAAGGCATTATGACGTGTGAGGTGATGTGTGGGGGAGAAGTCAGAGCGCGACCCCACAGATATTTCGCCAAAACGCATCATGCCAAAGAAGGCACAGCTGGCCATTGCCCAGACGCAGGCGTCGAAGGGGTCATTGAGCCACAGGCAGGCCTTGAGTGTCAAGAGCATAATGAGAGTGATAGGGGGGTGCCTAGGTTTGCGGCAGGCAGTGTACATATTTTCGAGACTGCGCAAAGACCAATTAATGCGTTGGTGGTCATCATGGGACAAGGGTGAGGGCCAACCCTGTGTGATGTGCCAAGCTCGCACAGCTGCGAGGTACTTCCTCACGACGGTGACTGAGACTGGTTCAAATGGTTGCAGTGCAGCTCTGAGTACAGGGTCATCTGGTGTAGGGTCTGTGGCTGCCCACAGTGCAAACGAGTGCAGGACGGCGAAGGGAGCAGGTAGGTGAATGTCCTCAGGCATGGAAAAAATGTTGCAGAAGAGGTGGAATTTGCGAAGCCCAGACCCGTACCCAGAGGTGTCACAGTAGGGAAGCCCGGGATGCAACACTAGTGAGGTAGTGCAAGATGGGGTCATCTAGTGTCCCCAGGGGGGCAGTGTTTACCCCCCGCCAGCGAAATATGCATTCAGCAGCCTTGCAAGGAGGTCGTAAGGGGGATGCACGAAGGGCAAGATGTCCTCTCGTATCCACAGGCCATGGTGCCATCATTATAATGGGGTTAAGAAGCCAAGGAGGTGCTCTGGCAGAGGACACAATGTCTTGGTGGTGATGGACGGGAAGTTGTGCAGGAACACCGACACCTCGCCGCGGGATAGAGCATCGGCAATGTTGTCTGCAGGAAGTGACGTGCACAGTATGGAGGTGAACACCTAGTGCGGCTTGGAGTGCATACACGTGTTTCAGGACTGTGTTGGTTGTAGCACTGTGTGAGCACCCCTTTCGTGTCACTGCTACAACTCCAGCATTGTCCGAATTCACCAGGAACACATGGCCCGCAGGGCCATGTAACAGGCCTAGGTGGGATGCGAGTCTCAGGCCAAGTTCAACAGCCACAGCCTCCGCCCAGCCAATGTTGAACCGGAGCCCAGGCCCAATGCGGAACCCAGGTGCCCACCTCCAGGCTGCCCAGTGTTGGCCAATTATGAGGCCAACTCCGAAGGATGTGCTGGCATCGCCCAACCAACCAAGGTCGATAGGTGTAGGGTTGCATAGGGGCACTGAGGGGGGGAGGGAACGTAGCAGCCTGAGGACCCAAGGTAGGTCTGCCAGGAGCTTGGCTGGCAGGCGCAGCCACATGCATGGAGAAAGGAAGGAGCTCGTGAATGCCGAGATTGAGCGTAGGAATGGCCGGATGAGGCGGAAGATGCAGGACACATGCACCAACTTGCCATGCAAACTGTTTGCATCTGACATGGAGAACCTTGCACCTGCAATGAGCCAGGATTCGACGAGGGAGATCACACTGCTGAGTTTCTCCTCCAGCAAGGCAACGGTCCTCGATGTAAGGTCCCAGTTGAAGCCAATGTAGCGCTGGATGGCAGAGAATGGGTGAAGCTTCTCGACGCTCCATGGTACGCCAAGTTGGGCAGTAAACTGCATGAATTCAGCTTTGGACCAGGTGTGGTGTGGTAGGCGGACAACAAAAAAATTGTCCACCCATTTCCGTAGTGGACCAAAGTCCGCGGCACAGTAAAGGGCTGCAAGCATATCCACAATGGACCCAAACACCCCAACACTTGATGACAGCCCAAACATTACTGCCCGGTCTACATAGACCAGGCCTCGCCAGAAAATGCACAGGGCATTCTGCTGGTCTGGGCGAACAGGCGTAATGCGGTAGGCTGCAGAGATGTCGAATGTTGCAGCTACACACCCAGCAGGGAGTGACAGGACAAGGGCTGTGGTGTCGTCGAAAGTCCCCCACTCGCATGGGAATTCGTCAGAGTCGATGCCAGCATTGACAGAGGCAAGTGAGGGGTTGTCTCGTGGGAATGACATGTCCTGCACAATTCTGAGTTTCGTGGAATGGGGCTTAGGAACCAGTCCCAGTGGGGAGGTGTGGAAAGGACCTATCAAGGCTTCTAGGTCTTCTGGTAGAAAACTGGTGGACTACCGACCTGCGGCTTGTTCGGATGCAATGTAGTCGTCGATTACAGACGGGTTCACCGAGGACGAACGATGGTTCTGAAGGATACATATTTCAATAGGTGCAGTACAAATACCAACATCAAAGCCCTCATGGAAGCCAGCCAATACATGGGCCCAATCATTTTTATATTATATTTACAAAGCAAATACTCAACCCTGTCCACATCAAGGGGGGTTACGACGGAGCGTGGATCTCGCTCAGGCATGGGACCTGCAGTCTGCAGCACCATGTCAGGTGTCTCTGCAGATGCTGCACCCATGGAAATGGGTGCACTCGGTGCCAAAGGTGCAGGAGGATTCCCTAGCCCAGGCAAAGCAGAAAGGTTTGCCGGAGGGACTCGTGAGGGCATGGCGACTGCGGGCATTGGTGGCAAGTGGGGCAACAGGCTTTCCAGCAGAGGTTGACTCTGCGGAGCAGTCACCAGGCATGTGGCCTGTTCCCCCACAATGAAAGCAAGTGGAGGAGCGAGGTTTCTTGCGAGTGGGGCCCTGGTCGTCTGCAGGAGCCCGGTGTGTCGAGCCTGAAGCTGAGGCTACCATGTGCTGGCATGGGCTCAACTGTGCAGGTGCTTGCTGGTTCAACAGGACAGCCTTGCCAACAACAAGGGTGAGCGCAGTGTGGTCTACACCTGTGAGGTTGTGGCTATGGTTGTCAGCAGCAAGGTTCCTCTGGTAAATATCGTAGTCCACGGCAACTTGCCATGTGTGCCAGTGGGCAATGTTGGTTACAGCCTGGTGGTGGGAAGTGAGTGCTGCTGCTTGCTTGTTGCCATGGTAATGGCGGGTGCGCTCCACCGCTACCTGGGAGGCTGCCGTCCATTGTATGGCTGTGATGCTACATTCCAGGCTGCGGTCCAAGCCCTTGGCAGTCAGCCCACCTTGGGCATTCACGATAAAGGATCCTTCACCTGCCAGGGCCTGGCTATGTGCCTCGCGTGTGAGCACAGTGTAGGGCACATAGCGGTAAAGGCGGAAGGCTTCATCAACCTTTGCAGGCACCACTGGTGACAATTGTAAGTTCAGGTTTATCTGGGATGACGAGATTGGGTCGTCTAGTGCGCCCCTCACGAATGATGAACAAAGATAGACGGGGTGGGCCTTCAGCCCAGACATGAGCAACGATGGTGGCCTTCAGCCCAGACGTGAGCAACGATAGTGGCCTTCAGCCCAGACACGAGCGACGATAGTGGCCTCCAGCCTGACACTAATGAAGAGGGCCTCCAGCCCAGCAGACCAACACTTACCTAGTTCAAGAGTGCTTGCTTTGAAACCTGGTTGCAAGGGCGACAGGGTGGGGGTGTTGGTGTCTTCTTTGCGGGTGGAGAACAGGTTCCGGATGTTCTCTACTGTGCTTGGCACAGCTACAAGCGGGTGGCTCGTAGAGGGGGGCAGGGTCGTGCCCTCAAGTTGTGAGAGCCGGTTGAGTATGGCAGCCAGTGTGGCTTCAACAGATGCTGTTGGTGGAGGAATGGTGGGAGCGCTTGGCACTGCAGCTGACGCGGTTGGCGTCGTTGTGGCTGCTGCTGGTGAGGCAGTTGCCGCAGAAGCGGTGGTGCCTGTGGTTGGCGCGCCGTTAGAGGCGGCTACAGCAGTGGTTACAGGTGTGGCAGTGGTTACGGGTGCAGGTGCAGCAGTGGTCACAGGTGCAGCAGTGGTTGCGTGTGCAGCAGGAGGTGCAGGTGCAGCAGGAGGTGCAGGTGCAGCAGGAGGTGCAGGTGCAGCAGGAGGTGCAGGTGCAGCAGTGGTTGTGGGTGCTGCTGCAGTGGTGGTAGGGGCTGCAGAGGAGGCCACAGGCCCAGGCATGGCGCTGGCAGCGCTGGGAAGGGCAAGGTTGAGGTGTTGGTGAGTCATAGGTGAAGTAGTGTGAATAAGGATGAAAATAAAGTATGATTAGAGGCTGTAAGCTAGGGGTCACTGACCACGGTAGGCATTGGTCTTGTTAGTGTGTTGGACGTTGAGAGAAGAAAATTGATGTGGCTGTGCGCACGCTCAGCTGGACGTTAGGTGCCAGTTCCTTCCACAGGCTACAGGAACTGGCACTGAGACATCCATTTGCCCTGCATTTCCATGTGATGCATATATCACCTGAAAGAAAAAATGTAGCGGGCTCTGCCACAGGGACCGACTTTGGTCAGGATACAAGGACCGAAAGAACCATGTGTGACCAGGACTGAACTGTCCGTGTTTTACAAGGATTACCTGATTGGGAAACCACATGAGTTCTCTTTTTTCTTTTCAGATCGCCCCAAAGCGGTAGTGGCTGAGTACTACTGCCTAAAACATTACTCGATTAGGTAGTCTCAATAATATCAATGTTTCCCAGACTCCCCAAGCCTCCCCCTGCTCCCTCCTGTGTAGTAGGCTCATATATATAATGCATATTAGCCATTATATACCTAATAGAACATACTTGACTGCTTTTATTTGCTACCAGCTACCATTAGGCAATTAGTTCTATTAAAACAATATAATTCGCATTTTTAACGATTTTATGTATCATCATACACTGTACATGGGACTATATACTTATATTTATGCTATACACACTCTAGATGACATTTTAACACAGTCTCATAGCTCCAGGAGGCCGATGGTTTGATTTCATAGGGATAGGGGACATGTGAGAAGATCAGTGTTCTGGAGGATTAATCAAACATATATTTGAGATCTGAGAGTTAGAACACATGTAATACACCTATAGGCGACCAGTGATACACTCCTGAGCAATCGGACACTAAGCTAAGAGTTGTGGAAGGAATGTAGAGGTGGGACATGCATGGGAAAGTATACAAAACATATGAAAAAGACATAAAAACATATCATAGCGTGCTACAAAATGCCCCCCATGATCTAAAATATGTGTAGTATGATAGGGGGATATCAGAAATACTATTTTCGATGTTTCAATTGTGACACAAGGTCACTTGTATGTCTAGATACTAAAAACTCGAGATTTGGTATAGGCTTCTGTAGGGAATAGTGTGCACTATGACAAGAAAGCTCAAATCAACATATATACCTGTAGAATCAACCTGTAACACTTCAACAACATTGAAAATAGTATTTCTGATATCCCCCTATCATTCTACACATATTTTAGATCATGGGGGGCATTGTGTAGCACGCTATGTTATGTTTTTATGTCTTTTTCATATGCTTTGTATACTTTCCCATGCATGTCCCACCTCTACATTCCTTCCACAACTCTTAGCTTAGTGTCCGATTGCTCAGGAGTGTATAAATGGTCGCCTATATGTGCATTGCATGTGTTCTAACTCTCAGATCTCGAATATATGTTTGATTAACCCTCCAGAACACTGATCTTCTCATATGTCCCCTATCCCTATGAAATCAAACTATCGGCCTCCTGGAGCTATGAGACTGTGTTAAAATGTCATCTAGAGTGTGTATAGCATAAATATAAGTATATAGTCCCATGTACAGTGTATGATGATACATAAAATCGTTAAAAATGCGAATTATATTGTTTTAATAGAACTAATTGCCTAATGGTAGCTGGTAGCAAATAAAAGCGGTCAAGTATGTTCTATTAGGTATATAGTGGCTAATATACATGATTTATATGAGCCTACTACACAGGAGGGAGCAGGGGGAGGCTTGGGGAGGCTGGGAAACATTGATATTATGAGACTACCTAATCGAGTAATGTTTTAGGCGGTAGTACTCAGCCACTACCGCTTTGGGGCGATCCGAAAAGAAAAGAGAGAACTCATGTGGTTTCCCAATTGGGTAATCCTTGTAAAACACGGACGGTTCAGTTCTGGTCACACACGGTTCTTTCAGTCCTTGTAATTCCATCAGCGGTTATCCCCTGCCGCGTGTGGCCCTTCGCGTTATATTATAATGGTATGTTACCTTTTTCCGACAACGCGTGACAAATGAGCATCGTGTGATGACGTGGACATATGAATTATAGCGTTATATCTGCACATTTGTTATTTGCGCGTTCTGCAGCTTGTGCGTTTTCGTCAAGAGTTTCCGTGGTTTCGTCAAGAAGTTCCGCACTCCCGCACTGCGCGTTTTCATTGAGAGCTTCTGCGTTTGCGTGTTCAAGTCTCTGCTAACCAAGTCGCAAGTTATGCGGAGCTAACTTAGCGGCTCACGCAGCAACATGGTTTTTTCAAATACATGCTGTCTTGAAACACCCACAAAACGAGCAAGACAACTGCCATTGAAGCCTCAGATGTCGCCCCTCGATTCTCCTGTCACCTATTTTTCTTCCTCTCAACCATCCATTGTCTCCTCGCCCCAACCAGCACACTGTGACAGGTTTCAACACGCCAACCACGCCTAATCCACATTCTGTGGGGTGGGGACATTTAATCTCCTTTGGTCCGCACATGTCTATTGAAATTTGAGATGGTTGTGACGAACTTGACAGAAGGTGAGTTTGAAATTACGAGGCGCAAGCGCTAGCGCTTGGTCAAATTTACTTATATGCTTGTCTCTTTCTGACATTCTTATCAGCTCTTTGCTTCTTCCCCTGCTGCACAAGCATCCATGAATCACAAAGAACAAGTCATACCCGACATTACGATTGAACGACCGCAGAAGGCATTGGATCATGCTATAAATTTACACTCGACGTCAACTAGAAAGCTCGACAAATGCGACCGGGCAGGTTCGTCATCTTCACTCCATCCCAGTTACTTAGTGTAACATTCAGACTCCTCGTCTAGAGGATGTCGTTGCCCAGACCATTCACGACGCTGGATTGGCGCACAATTTCTACAACCAGAATGCTGCAGCCTTAGACTCGGCATCTGACGCGATGGTCGTGGACATCTCAAAGAAGAATGCGACCGACTTTCTTGGAGAGGCAAAGAAGTTGATGGATGCCCTAGATGTTCTGCAACAGGTCCACCCGTTTGTTGGTGGTGTGTATCTCAC
The DNA here is from genome assembly GCF_016628075.1 of Suillus paluster. NCBI lineage: Eukaryota > Fungi > Basidiomycota > Agaricomycetes > Boletales > Suillaceae > Suillus > Suillus paluster. Next base: position 70,332 of record NW_024537599.1, on the reverse strand, counting down.
TTGTCGATGTTTCCACCTCGGCCAACAGATAACTTGCAGTGGCTATACTCGCTTTCAAGGCTGTCGTCAATCTTGAGCTAACGCGAAGGGAAAATGATCGTAGAGTTGGATTGATGATCGCTCAGGCATCTGATATGATGACCATGCTTCTCCAGTTTGTGGTTGATGCCAATCTCGAATGGCTTTTGTTGATTCAATTCGTTGGTAGACTTAAGGACACTAGAGACCCTGCCATCGTGGGACCTCACGGTGAAATTCGGGGGCGACTGCAACGTGTCACAGACGGCATCAAGAAAGATATCGAGGATTGCGGAAATGCCATTGACAAATACTACAAGTCAAAATTCATTGGTTTGTTTCCCTCGGAATGCTAGATGTTTCATATTGAGAACCTCCCTCCCAGTGAAATTCTTCAGATCATCTCACTGGGCGAGCGAGTTCCTGAAACTTTGCAGCAGCTTTTCCCAGTGCGCCCAGGACCTCCAGCTCGCCTTGAATATCAGGACGACGTTAAGAGTTGACATTGCAATCGATAAGCTGGAGAAACTGATCCAGCGGCCAAGCGAACGCGAAGCAAGATTCGAGAAAGAAGTGCAAATGCGCGGTGGAAAGGAGAAGTGTTATGGAAGCCAAGAAATAATGGTAGAGCTACTGAAAATTGCCGAGCATCGGGAAGCACGTCCACAGAATACAGCATATCCCGATCCTTCCTCCAAAGATGTCAACAAGCCTGCTTCCAAGACCGCTTCGGCGAGCGGATCGGTCGATGAGAAGTCCCGCCTTGATGCCTCGCTACTTTACGAACTGTATGCTGATTTACGCATCTTGCTCGACGAGAACCGCGCGCTCTTCATGTTCAAGCTTGACAGGCAGACATCTGACATCAAAGATGCTATAATGGATTCTGAAGCGCGCATCATATGGGCCTTCAACAACAGATTCCAACGGGTCAAGGATCCAGTAAGGATCAGCAAACTCAACCACATGCATTGCTAACTTGGGTTATTTCACCAGCACCTCCAATATATCTGGAGAGAAATGGTATGTTTCTGTGCGGTAATGAACGAAACGCATACTTATCATCACCAAGAAATGGACAACAAATGTCAAGGTGCTATACTTCATCGCGGAACTCTATGACTATTACGTGAATCGTTTCTCCCACCGCCGTCATGATGCTCTACGCCCACAAGTGACATCGGATGCTTCATCTTTGATGGTGCGATTTCCATCCCCAACACCTACTGTCTCCGTCACCTCGGATTCAGAAGGAGAAGATCACGAGATTCCAGCAGTAGATCCCGCATACCACGAGCTTCCTGCAGTTGACCCTGCAGACAAGTGGTGCTTGAAATACTTGAGCGTTTTCTATGTTCCAAGTTTATCGGAAGGCTTCGATGGCGATGCAAACGGTTTGGTCAGCATAAGGGAAGTGAATGCCTTTACTTCTGCGATACCTTCGGGCTGGAGTCTGCCGCAAGCACTTGCGTACTGGGCTGCAGGTGAGGATCACTATCATCACGTTGAGCCTGCATTATTCACATCAGCGAAGGGTGGAGAGTGGATAGCCAATATTACCACACGCGAATTGAACAGATCTTGGACAGCATGATTTATGTGCAAGCAGATGCGCTTCCAGAAAATTGGAGGTGTATCATCAGATACTTGCATTCATATCCTATTCGTGGTTTGTCCCTTGTCGCTCTGCTCACCTTTTTGCGGGGCATTTACATGGTAGACAGGTATCAAATGTCTTGTCCGTTCTCTTACAGAGCTTGGAACAGAGAACTCGGACTTGGATCTCACGCGATTGGTTGCTCGGCGTCGCACGGCTCAGGAGCAAATGTTAGCGGATAAGCTTAACATCGTGAAGTATGAAATTGACTCCACGGATTCTATCAAACTCTTCGGATCTGGTCGCATCGAAAATGTGAGTTATTTACTCAGTGCTTGTGCTGGATGCTCACTTGAGTGCTTGTTAAGTTTTTGCTACCTTTGCTTTACCTAGTGACCAGGAGGCATTTACAGATCATGAAACTCGCCAGCACAGTAATTCTGGCTGAGAGAGAACTCGAGTCTGCAACTCAAACGATAGAAAATATCCTGGAGGGGGTGTCTCTGCGTGTGGAGCAACTGGCAGGTACGCTTCCAAACTGTAACGTGATGAGCCATTCCCTTCCACAATCGCAGAATCATTCCGTCAGCAGGGAAATGATCCGAAAGTAAGATTCACTTGGTATGCGTATGGATTGGTGCGTGGAGACAGCAGGATTATACTGATTCGCGGGTCTGACGCTGTCTGCAACAGTACAATTTTTGGTACAGTCCAGGACTGATCACAGACGACACCGAATACTGGCAAACCCACGATTTCGGGTTTGACGAGACTGAGCTGGAGATCGATACGACAGCACTGAAGTTTGGTCCCTTCAGTCTGACAAAGGACAATAATCCGTTGGAAAGACTGCACTTCGTTGCATTTTATCCCGGTCAGCAGCCTCAAGACACGAGGGAAGAATATATCTATTTGTGGTGCATGAATGAGCTCCACAATAGGCGGAACATCTGGCAGCTCTATATCCCACCTTACCTATCGTTGAAAGACAAAGAAAGGTTTGATATCCTATCCCAAGAGCAACCGCCCGCAGACATCAAGAGCTGGAATTCATTAGCCGAACTCCACATGCGCAGGCGACTGTTCGAGTGAGTCCAGCTGTCTATCTATCATTATTCTTCAACCATCTACTTTTCCGGTATTCAGGCCTTTGTGTGACGCATGCCATCACTTTGTCAGTGACGTCCTTCACCGTTGTATAGACTGTGAGCGCAGTGAGTGTGATGGAGACAATCCTCCTACGCGAGACGACTGACCTTCTTGCATATAAAGATGACTATGATTTGTGTGTAGAATGCGAATCTCTACCGGTTTCAGAACATCAATACCCATCCGACCACAAGTCGACGCACAACATGCTTGTTTTCCGCATGTCGCTACCGCATAGTTGCTACTATCGAGTCCAGTGGCATGCTAGGAATTATTTGTCTGCTTATATGTCCAATGCACCACCACCAGAAGGGCCATCGACTGTGCAAGAAGACGAATCTCGGATACAATCAAATGAGACAGAACTTCCGCCTTCGACAGAGGTCACTCAAACGGATGTGTCTTGCGCCCCCCTCGATTCGCCGGCAGACGACGAGGAGTTAAGTGGAGACTCGGAAGCGGCATCCGGGGGGATAGTTGAAGTTGAAACCTCAGTTGCGGATGGGGAGGCTTATACTTGTGCTGAATGTGGCGTTGAGATGAAGGGCATCTTTTATGTATGCCTTACCTGCGGAGGTCAGATTTCTATTCCTCTAAAGGAGCACGAAGCTTGATAACCATTACAGAAATCCAGACCGTCCATTGCCTTATGTGGCGATTGTGCGTTCCGCGATGTATTCAATGTGGTCACAGCACATCCACCCTCACAAACACTGGCTGGTCAAGATTAAAGACATTGTTGAAGACGCAGGTGGAGCATCAGACGAACCTCCCGATGACTCGGACGAGACAAGTTCGCTTTCCTTACGAGTCGACAAGCTGGCTGCAATGGTGGAATCTCGCTTTACTGAGCAGGATCGCCGCCTTGATGCACTTATCACGCAGGTTGATCTACTCGTGCGTAGTCTAGCTGGATCGACGGGAAAAGCACAGCTTCCCTTGGAGTCCGTCTCGGTTTGATTGGTTCGTAAATTGTCAGGCTGTCATTCTGATTCTCGTGTATGGTGTAGATGAACGCTAACTTGCAATGTACCTCGCATAAGCAAATGGTGAAATAACGACGTCCATTAATATTGCCACGAATTACGGAATGTTATCTCCGGCCTTGCATGTAGCGTGCGATCACAGTCTATACACAGATCGCTACAACAATAGTCAGTTCAATTCAGTGAAGAGTCATAAAATATGTTGGTAACCGCTCCAAACACATCCACATGTAGCACAGATCGAGCTGAGGAAGCGAAAGACTTGTTCGTCATACGCCACCCAATCCTTCAACGGCCACGAATAGCGGTGTAAGGCTTTCTAACTACATCGCTGTATCTTGTATTACAACCAGGACTGTGTAGCCAAGAGGGCAGCAGATAGAATCGTACATCCATCAGTACCTTGATTTCGAATGAGTCGATGCGGATTCAAACCTACCCATCTGGCACATGCGTCTCTAGGAATTCCGGACATGTCAATTTCAAACCTTAACGTGGAGTTTCACAGTCTGAACTCCCTTTCCCTCCGTGAGCCTCTACCAGAAGTACTGTTTTTAGACACACTGGAAAGCTAGGCGAGGAAAGACCAAACACGACGCGCCATTGCCACTCAGAACCCAGATAAAAGCGAAGGTGCCATAGACGTCCTGCAGGGATTGGCGTCATAACATCGACGTGAGGAAAACCCGAGAGACATGGACCACACGCCTCATGCAGCATATTCAGTTTACTTGCTGTGTAATGCGCAAACTGTTTCTGGAACATCCTGATGCGGAAAGAAGCAACGAACTGGTTGCGATCCGGTTTACCGCCTTCACCCACCTGAACCTCATCTGGCGGGCAGCCCAAAAAGCGTTTCCAAGACTCATCCTTGACTGATAAATGCGTCATACATCAATAAATGTACTCACCAAGTCGGCGCTTACCATCAATACTTCCAAAATTCAGCTGCGTAAAAAATACATGGTTGCTGGTTTCCATACATGCAAGGCGCAACTCGGAAGAACAAGCAGACGAAAATTCGGAAATCAATCCAGAAAGGGCCGACAAGGTTTCTCGCCGATCACTCACAACTGCCCAATCTCGATATTAAGCGTTTGCAGGAGGTCAAAGAACTGTGCAGCTGCGAGAGCAGTGGCGCAGGCATTGGCAGTTGAGGCAACAGAGGAAGAGGTATCACCAGGAGCAGAGACAAGATCACGGATACGAGGCAGAGCAGCGGTACGTTCCCGCTTGGTTGATAGAAAGGAGAATACTACGAATGGTGGTCTGCATTGGATGAAATCTGCTGTCAATGCGGACGTAGAAAGTTGTCGTACGAGGGAGGTGCATTAGCAACGGACTTGCTATCAAAGGTTTCGGACTCAGTAGTCATTATGACGGAGCAAGAAAGATCCTTCGACAAGGAAATGGGGGCATCGTGCCAAGGATTGCAAAACAACAATCAGGATAGGAGCACCCGGCTCGAAGACCCGACGAAGGAAAGAAAAATGAAATGCACGAAGCAACACTGCAGACTAAGAACCTCACAATGATGATCAATCACTTACCTTTCGCATTCCACAATGAACCATTTCAAAGACAACGAAACACGTGTCAATTAGGTGATCCTGTGCAAGAACCGTCAACTTTTTGCTCATGATCAGCTTAGATTCGGGGTGCAAACCATAGACCCGTACATACAATAGTAGGAATATCAGCGCAGGAACCGAGTACTTGGCAGTAGGTGGAAGACATGAACGAGCGAAAGAAACCAAGCACGTGCGAAAAAAAGAAATACTAGGGAGACCGCTGTAGCGGAAATGGATCATCCAAGGGCTATCCAACCACACAACTCCATCTTCTGACTGATCTCCGTCGGCATCCTCAACACGCTTTCCTTGTGCAACTCATTGATATTGAACCTCTCTGAGCACAGCACAAACCTCCCTCCCTCTCGTCCTGTGAATATAAACACAGTCGGCGGTCGCTCCGCACGGAAATAGTACATCGTCGATGAGCACGTGTCGATGAGCGTGAACACGTGTCCCGCTAACGATATTATACCTCATGGCTTGGTATCGAGGACGCAACGTGTTGCAACAATCAGTGACATTTATCGTCTTCTTGGAACCAAGCCTATTTCAACAGACCATGTGGTATTATATAGTTGTTCCTCCGAATAAAGACCATCGAGAATGGTAAATATAGATAATAGTACTCCTACTACCAGTCATATTGGCCAAATAACCGATGGGGCTTTTGCGCAGCTGTACCCTACGGAGCATGAAAGGCGCTCAGGTGCCAGCCAAACTTCAGAGCGTGAGAGGCTTGCGGTGGACTAGGCGGGGGATGTAGTAGGCATTAGAGGCGAGGGCGGGATGAAGTATTGAGAATCGCTGGGGAATCTTAGTAGGCTTGGCACCAATACAATCGTTTGGTGTCGGTCAAGCGAGCGTTGTTTGATTTACAGCCTCAGTTGAGACTTTTACATCGCTCAGACATGCTGGATGGTATGAGGGTGGACAAAATTCGAGACTTAGATTTGAACTTGTAGAACTGCGGTCAGGTTCACGACGAAATCAAAATCAAACATCCCCAATGCATTCGTGTAAACTGAATCCAGCTAGTATCGGCAAATCTAAAGTCAGGTATCGCTGTCGACACCTCCAAGTTGCGTCTGAGACTCTGTACTAGACGTTGTGGCTGGTTTCAGGTTTAAGAACGGTTTGCTTAACTGATCGGCGGCAAAGAATCGTAAGGCCCTTGGATATTCGTTCAAAGTAAAGGACTTACCAGCGCCTGTGGAGTTCGGCGAGGCTATGTTGATCGCTACATGCTCGTGAAGCGTGTTACCACTGAATACGACGCTGTCACGACCGAATTCTACTGGAGCTAACTGTATAGCGGACGGACGCTCTAAGGTGGCGGGCTGAGCAGCTCGGGTAACGCGTTCTAACTTGCTCACGGCTTCAAGTCAAAGGTGAGTCTAAATGGCAAGTCGCATATGCGAAGAACTCACTGGACCCGGTAGAGTTACTGGAGAAGATATTAATCGTCACGCCCTCACCAAAGTTGTTATTGTATAGGACTACCTTGCGGTCGTTTGAGTCCAGCTTTTGACTCGGCAGGGGAGTTTCATCACCCATCATTGGGGTCTGACCGGGCGAATCTGGCGTTATGTTAGTATGGCACAGCAAAGGTAAATATGTTGGAGTACTGGGGTCGTATACGCAGGTAGCCATCGTAGATATGCAAGGGTTGATCAGGCAAAAGTTGAACAGGAAAGAGTGGAAGAAAGAGATGCTTAACGACAGGTAGACATACAAAAATCGCATCTTATCTGAATGCCTTGGTTGTGGCTCCCGATATGGTCTGAAATCCGAACCAAATCACCTTCGAGATAAACACGCGGTTCACATTCCAGAGCAGGCATTCCCAATTCGATGTAAACGGTCGTCGGGACGCTCCGGTCTACGTACTTCCAGTCACGTTAATATGCCCAAGTACATCATGATAGCTGGCACTCTCATGATGAAGACATATTTGAATCCCCGAGGTGCATTTTCACGGTCACTATACCAAGAGTATTCACTGTGATAAGAGTGGTTTCCTCCGCGGGGCCGCGGTCGCCCTGGTTATGTCATGTGCCCCACGAGGTTGCATGAACGTATGTGCATCGTGCATGACTCCCGGAACCCGTGCACCGCAAAGGTCGGGGGTTTGCGGATATCACGGGTTTTTGCAGGGTTTGACAGTGCCAGGGGGATGTTGAGCACAGCCCAGATAGCGATAGTCATCAGAGCAGTCATTAGTCAAGGACGCGGATAGACTCTGCAAAGGTCGGGGGTTTGCGGATATCACCATCGTGCACTACAAGGCCGGGTGTTTGCGAGTATCGCGGGTATTTGTAAATGCCAGGGAGAGCCCGGAGTACAGCGATGGCCATCAGGGTAGTCATCCCCAACTTCCCACGGAGTAGGAGGAGGGTTTTGTCGGATTGATTAGTCAGGGACGTAGATGGACTGCTGTCATCTTCTGTGAGCTCGGCAGATTGACACGCCTCTTACTATGCATGAGATGAAATCATGTGTCCATGAAGAAGGCGACCTGGAGGATCACATAACATTGTGAATAACACAACGAGGTGTGAGCTCAAACCTGTCAAAGGAAGGCGTAAGGCGAGACAGCAGGTCAACAACACGAAGGTAAGGATGAACAGAAACTCACGGTGGGTGTTGAGTGACGGTAAAACGAGAAAACAGTGACGGCGGTGAGCTCAAGCGTTGGCTGCATAAGTGCGAGGGATTGTAAGAATACGCACGGAGTTTACAAGTCACAGAACAAGCACTCTGCATTGCGGGAGTGGTACCGAGAGATGAGGGAGGGACAGCGTTGGCAGGGTTTAAAAAGGTCTTTATACCACATTAGGAACGAACTACCGGTTTTGTTTATAAATCATTTTTAGGCAATCCAATTTGCCATTTCAAATCAGAATGTCTCACTAAGGTTGTGCAGACCTTTTTAGGCTCCTGCTTGGCTAAAAGGTCTTCATCGACTGCGTTAAGATTAAATTCTCATTCAGTAACTCCGCACTAAGCTCCTGCAAACCGAACTACTTACTGGGCCTGGCGTTGATGATGGAGGTACGATTCTATCTGCTGCCATTGGCAAAAAATGACTTATCGTTCCTAATGGGGTATTAAAGACCTTTTTAGGCAATCATGCATCGGGGATGTTTGATTTTGATTTCGTCGTGAACCTGACCGCAGTTCTACAAATTCAAATCTAAGTCTCGAATTTTGTCCACCCTCATACCATCCAGCATGTCTGAGCGATGTAAAAGTCTCAACTGAGGCTATAAATCAAACAACGCTTGCTTGACCGACACCAAACGATCGTATTGGTGCCAAGCCTACTAAGATTCCCCAGCGATTCTCAATACTTCATCCCGCCCTCGCCTCTAATGCCTACTACATCCCCCGCCTAGTCCACCGCAAGCCTCTCACGCTCTGAAGTTTGGCTGGCACCTGAGCGCCTTTCATGCTCCGTAGGGTACAGCCGCGCAAAGCCCCATCGGTTATTTGACCAATATGACTGGTAGTAGGAGTGCTATTATCTATATTTACCATTCTCGATGGTCTTTATTCGGAGGAACAACTATATAATACCATATAATCTGTTGAAATAGGCTTGGTTCCAAGAAGACGATAAATGTCACTGATTGTTGCGACGGTGTAAGCCAGTTGGCGGACCCAAAGGGCTTGAGCTCATGACACAATTGGCCGCGCAAGTACTCGCCACCTTTCATCTGGTCAACTTGTGCAGGCACTAAAGATCCCGACGGTACATTCAAGCCATTTGATCAATGCCTGCCCCTCGTCCTCTTGGTGCCAGTATTGTGTTGTGTCTGCCATCAGCGAAGGTTTCATCAGTACCTATCTATGATGGAGCGCACTACACAGTACAGCCCTTATGGATTCGTAAGCTCGTTTATTGATAGCCTACTTTCGGGTACTTTCGACATACTTATCAGCAGTCTCTTCCCTTCTTACTCGACGACAATTTCCCCTACTGCCACAAGCCTCCATGAAACACAAAGAAGAAGTCATATTCGACGTGACGATTGAAAGAACGCAGAAGACATTGGATGAAGCCATAAACTTAAACTCGACGTCAGCTGCAAAGCTCGACATGTGGGACCACGCAGGTTCGTCGTCGTCACTCTATCCCAGTCGCTTAGTGTCGCATTCAGATTACTTTGTCCTCGCCTAGAGGACTTCATCGCCCAGACCGCCCAAGAGGTCGTATCAGCGCACGATTTCTACAACCAGAATGCTACAGCCTTCAAGTCATCATCTGACGCGATGGTCACGGACCTCTCAAAAAAGAATATGGGCGATTTTCTGGGTGAGGCAAAGAAGGTCATGGATGCCCTGGATTCTCTGCAACAGATCCACCCGTTTGTTGGTGGTGTGTTTCCTACTTGTTGGTGTGTTTCTACCTCGCTAATAGATACCCTGTAGTGGCTATACTTGCTTTCAAGGCAGTCGTGAATCTTGAGCTAACGCGAAGAGAAAACGATCGTAGAGTTGGATTGATGATAGCTCGGGCATCTGATATGATGGTCATACTTCTCCAGTTCGTCGGTCGATGCCAATCTAGGACGACTTTTACTGATTCGATTCGCTGGTAGACTTAAGGACACCAAAGACCCTGCCATCGTGGGACCTCACGGTGAAATTCGGGGGCGACTCGAGCGCGTCATGGATGGCATCAAGAAAGATATTGAGGATTGCGGGAACGCCATTGAAAAGTACTACAAGTCAAAATTCGTTGGTTAGTTTCCTCCCGAATGTTAGGTGTTTCATATTGAGAACCTCATTCCCAGTGAAATTCTTCAGATCATCCCATTAGGCGAGCGAATTTGTCAAAAATTGCAGCAGCTTTTCCCAGCGTACCCAGGACCTCCAGCTCGCCTTGAATATCAGGACGACCTTGAGAGTTGACATTGCGATCGATAAGCTGGAGAAGCTAATCCAGAGGCCAAGCGAACGCGAAGCGAAATTCGAGAAAGAAGTGCAAATGCGCGGTGGAAGGGAGAAGTGTTTGGAGAGCGAAGACGCATTAGTGGAGCTACTGAAATTTGCTGAGCAACGGGAAGCACGTCCACAGAATAAAGCACGTCCCGATCCCGCCTCCAAAGATGCCAATAAGCCTACTTCCAAGACCACTTCGGCCAGCGGATCAGTTGCTGAGCAGTACCGCCTCGATGCCTCATTGCTTCACGAACTGCGTGCTCCTTTACGCAGCTTACTCGACGAAAACCGCGCTCTCTTCATGTTCAAGCTCGACACCCAGACATCTGACATCAAAGATGCTATCAAGGATTCCGAGGCGCGCATCATGTGGGCCTTCAACAGCAGATTCAGACGGGTCAAGGATCCAGTAAGGAGCAGTAAACTTAGCCTCATGCATTACTAACTTGGTCGATTTCACCAGCACCTCCGATATATCTGGAAGGAGATGGTATGTGTTTGTGCAGGCGTTAACAAGGTGCATACTTATCATCACCAAGAAATGGACAACAAGTTCAAGACACTATACTTCATCGCAGAACTCCATGACTATTACGTCAATCGGTTCTCCCGCCTTCGTCACGATGCTCCGCCCGCACAAGAGACCTCGGAGGCTTCATCTTTGATCCTGCGAGTCCCATCCCCAACACCTACTGTCTCTGTCGCCTCGGATTCAGAAGGAGAAGATCGCGATCTTCAAGCAGTCGATTCTGCATACCGCGAGCTTCCTACAGTTGATCTTGCAGACAAGTGGTGCCTGAAATACTTGTCCGTTTTCTACGTTCCGAGTCTATCGGAAGGCTTCGATGGCGATGCAAATGGTTTGGTCAGCATAAGGGAAGTGAACTCCTTTACTTCCACGACGCCTTCGGGTTGGAGTCTTCCACAAACGCTTGCGTACTGGGCAGCAGGTGAGCATTATTATCATCAGGTTGAGTCTGCAGTGTTGACGTCAGGGAAGGGTGGAGAGTGGATAGCCAATATTACCACGCACGGATTGAACAGGTCTTGGATAGCATGGTTTATGTGCAAGCAGATGCACTTCCGGAAAACCGGAGGTGTATCACCACATACTTGAATTCATATGTTATCGATGGTCTGTCGCTCTGCTCACCTTTGGGTGGGGGAATTGACATTGTAGACAGGCATCAAACGACTGGTCCGTTCTATTGCAGACCTTGGATCAGAGGATTCGGACTTGGATCTTACGCAATTGGCTGCTCAGCGTCGCACAGCTCAGGAAGAGATATTGGCGGATAAACTTAACATCGTGAAGTATGAAATTGACTCCAGGGATTCTATCAAACTTTTTGGATCTGGTCGCATCGAAAATGTGAGTTGTTTGCTCAGTGCTTATGCTGGATGCTCACGTGAATACTTGTTCAGTTCTTGCTGCCTTTGGTTTACCTCGTCATCAGGAGGCATTTACAGATCATGAGACTCGCCAGCACAGTAATTCTGGTTGAGAGAGAACTCGAGTCTGCAACTCAAACGATAGAAAATATTCTGGAAGGGGTGACTCTGCGTGTGGAGCAACTGGCAGGTGCGCTTCCGAGTTGCATTGTGATGAGCTACTGAAATATCCTTCCACGTCGTAGAATCATTTCGCCAGCTGGGAAACGATCCGAAAGTGAGATTCACTTGGTATGCGCATGGATTGGTGCGTGGAGACAGCAAACATTGCATTGATCATGGCTCTCACACTTCGCAACAGTACAACTTCTGGTACAGTCCAGAACTAACCACGGACGACACCGAATACTGGGAAACCCACGATTTTGGACTTGATGAGACTGAGTTAGACATTGATGAGACAGCATTGAAGCTCGGTCCCTTCAGTCTGGCAGAGAAAGATGAAGCGTTGGAAACGCCTGTGAAGTTCACTGCAATTAGTCCCGGTCAGCAGCCTGAAGACACCAAGGATGAGTATATCCGTTTGTGGTGCATGAATGAGCTCCACAATGCGCGAAACTTCTACCCTTATGAAATCACGCCTTATCTATCGTCCGAGGAAAAACAAAGGTTCAATTCCCTGTGCGACGAGCTGCCTCCTTCAGATGTGCAGCGCTGGAGTTCATTAGCTGAACTCCACGTGCGCAAACGATTGTTCAAGTAAGTCCAGCTCTCGTTAGCTATTCTTCTCTAACCATTTGTTTGTTTCCGGGGTTCAGGTGTTCCTGCGATGCATGCCATTGCCTTGTCACTGACGTTCTTCACCTTTGTATAGACTGCGATTCCAGTGAGTGTGATGAAGACAACCCTCCCGTGCGAAACGACTGATCATCTTGCATATATAGATGATTATGATTTATGTGCAGAATGTGAACCTCTACCGGTTTCAGAACATCAATACCCATCCGACCACAAGTCGACGCACAACATGCTTGTTTTCCGCATGCCGCTACCGTATGGTCGCTACAAGCGAGTCCGGTGGTATGCTAGGAATTTCTTGTCCACTTGTATGCCCAGTGCACCACCACCAGAAGGGTCATCGACTGTGCAAGAAGACGAATCCCGGACACAATCAAATGGAACAGAACTTCCGCCTTCGACAGAGGCCACTCAAACGGATGAATCTTGCGCCCCCCTCGATTCGCCGGCAGACGACGAGGGGTTAAGCGGAGACTCGGGAGCGACATCCGGGGGGATAGTTGAAGTTGAAACCTCAGTTGTGGATGGGGATGCTTATACTTGTGCTGAATGTGGCGTTAAGATGAAGGGCATCTTTTATGTATGCCTTACCTGCGGAGGTCAGATTTCTATTCCTCTAAAGGAGCACGAAGCTTGATAACCATTACAGAAATCCAGACCGCCATTGCCTTATGTGGCGATTGTGCGTTCCGCGATGTATTCAATGTGGTCACAGCACACCACCCTCACAAACACTGGCTGGTCAAGATTAAAGACAAGGTTCAAGACGCAGGTGGAGCATCAGACGAACCTCCCGATGACTCGGACGAGACAAGTTCGCTTTCCTTACGAGTCGACAAGCTGGCTGCAATGGTGGAATCTCGCTTTGCTGAGCAGGATCGCCGCCTTGATGCACTTATCACGCAGGTTGATCTACTCGTGCGCAGTCTAGCTGGATCGACGGGAAAAGCACAGCTTCCCTTGGAGTCTGTCTCGGTTTGATTGGTTCGTAAATTGGCAGGCTGTCATTCTGATTCTCGTGTATGGTGTAGATGAACGCTAACTTGTAATGTTCCTCACATAAGTGTAAGGCTTGCTATGGGTTCGAAGGGGAATTGTAACGAAACGAAGTGGATAAGAGACGAGCGAGAAGGTAATCGAGAAGAGTAGGAATAACGTGTAATACGAGGACTTTTGTACGAGGCTTTTCGGTCGTGCTTGGAGCGGGGAATCAGCGGCTAGGATTCTGCTGTAGGTATGAGTGTACATGGGCGGTATATATACGTTTTCGAGTGGTTGACTAGGCCGGAATCGGCGTGAAGAGCATATGGTGAAGTGAAAGTACTCTGTCAAATAAAGGGATAGTGAAGTGTGAGCAGTAGGTAAGATGACGAGAAAGAGATGAAAGGGAATATATTCACGTAACTCGGATGCGAAGAGTAAGCTCTTCGCGTCGGTTGAGTTACGTGGTCATGCTAATCGCGTCTCCATCTGAAGGCTTGGTTGGCGCGTAGAGGACATGGAACCCCTACATAAGCAAATGGTGAAATAACGATGTCCATTAATGTTGCTACGAATTACGGAGTGTTATCTCCAGCCTTGCATGTAGGGTGCCATCGCAGTCTGTACACAGATCGCTACAACAACAGTCAATTCAATTCAGTGAAGGAGAAGAGTCACAAAATATGTTGGTTGGTAAAATAACCGCTCCAAACACATCCACATGTAGCACGGATCGAGTTGAGGAAGCGAAATACTCGCTCGTCATACGTCACCCAATCCTTCAATGGCCACGAATAGTCGGTGTAAGGCTTGCCGACTACATCGCTGTATCTTGTATTACAACCAGGACTATGTAGCCAACAGGGCAGCAGATAGAATCATACATCCATCAGTACCTTGATTTCGAATGAGTCGATGCGGATTCAAACCTACCCATCTGGCACATGCGTCTCTAGGAATTCCGGACATGTCAATTTCAAACCTTAACGTGGAGTTTCACAGTCTGAATTCCCTTTCCCTCCGTGAGCCTCTATCAGAAGTACTGTTTTTAGACACACTGGAAAGCTAGGCGAGGAAAGACCAAACACGACGCGCCATTGCCACTCAGGACCCAGATAAAAGCGAAGGTGCCATAGACGTCCTGCAGGGATTGGCGTCATCACATGGACGTGAGGAAAACCCGAGAGACATGGACCACACGCCTCATGCAGCATATTTAGTTTACTTGCTGTGTAATGCGCAAACGTTTCTGGAACATCCTGATGCGGAAAGAAGCAACGAACTGGTTGCGATCCGGTTTACCGCCTTCACCCACCTGAACCTCATCTGGCGGGCAGCCCAAAAAGCGCTTCAAAGACTCATCCTTGACTGATAAATGCGTCATACATCAATAAATGTACTCACCAAGTCGGCGCTTACCATCAATACTTCCCAAATTCAGCTGCGTAAAAAATACATGGTTGCTGGTTTCCATACATGCGAGGCGCAACTCGGAAGAACAAGCAGACGAAAATTCGGAAATCAATCCAGAAAGGGCCGACAAGGTTTCTCGCCGATCACTCACAACTGCCCAATCTCGATATTAAGCGCTTGCAGGAGGTCGAAGAACTGTGCAGCTGCGAGAGCAGTGGCGCAGGCATTGGCAGTTGAGGTAACAGAGGAAGAGGTATCACTAGGAGCAGAGACAAGATCACGGATACGAGGTAGAACAGCGGTACGTTCCCGCTTGGTTGATAGAAAGGAGAACACTACGGATGGTGGTCTGCATTGGATGAAATCTGCTGTCATTCGACAAGGAAATGAGGGCATCGTGCCAAGCATTGCAAAACAACAATCAGGATAGGAGCACCCGGCTCGAAGACCCGACAAAGGAAAGAAAAATGAAATGCACGAAGCAACATGGCAGACAAAGAACCCTACAATATCAATCACTTACGACAGTCTGCTGCCCTTTCGACTTTTGATATCACTGATATTGCTTTTGCACCCCACAATGAACCATTTCAAAGACAACGAAACATTTAGGTGATCCTGTGCAAGAACCGTCAACTTTTTGCTCATGATCAGCTTAGATTCGGGGAGCAAACCATAGACCCGTACGTACAATAGTAGGAATATTAGCATAGGGACCGAGTACTTGGCAGTAGGTGGAAGACATGAACGAGCGAAAGAAACCAAGCACGTGCGAAAAAAAGAAATACGACTGCTGTAGCGGAAATGTATCATCCAAGGGCTATCCAACCACACAACTCCATCTTCTGACTGATCTCCGTCGGCATCCTCAACACGCTTTCCTTGTGCAGCTCATTGATACTGCACCTCTCTGAGCACAGCACAAACCTCCCAAGCCCTCCCTCTCGTCCTGTGAATATACACACAGTCGGCGGTCGCTCCGCACGGAAATAGTACATCGTCGATGAGTACGTGTCGATGAGCGTGAACATGTGTCCCGCATGAGGTCCACTATTCTTTAGAATCGCCGATCCGTATTGTATGTCTCTACCTCCCCGTACCGTGCTTTGTTCTGGAATCGAGAACTCTGACCCGCTCGGCGTGTAAGACATCCTTGGGAAGTGTGCGGCAACGGTACCCCCATAAAGGTGTCTCTCTACCTCTGCGATGTCGATCACTCCTTTGACCCCGATGAACCACGGTTGCGCGGCGACGATACGCCCAGATTGACTGAAAAGGAACAGTCTGGGGGAAAGGCACAGGAACACGGTTCCGATGACGATGAGCGCGATACCTCCCTTTCGACTGGTCGTCCAAATCGCTGACCCAACAATGAGGCACGGCCAGGCGAGATACGCAAAGAAACCGACGAGTGTCCTCCTCAGTGAATCTGGGGTCTCATATGCGATATCTGGGAAATCCTTCCATCTGATAGCTGCTGCCTTACATCCATCAAGCACGAGGGCTCCGCTCTTCGTCACACCAGCAACTTGGATCTCCGGGAGAATATCCCAGAGATTGGCACGGTGGATATCATCGTCAGCGTACCAGCACGCCGTCTCGGTGATAGTCGAAGGCAACATGGATACCATGCGCTCAATGATGCGGTCGTTGTCATTGGCCATTGATAACCTAACGAGGGCGCGCAAGTCGTCCTCTGAGCGGTTCGGGTGAATGCGGTGCTCAAAAAAGCCCATGAGCGCATACACCCGCTCCGCACTGTACGCCCCGTTGGTGACAGGGTTTTCGCCTATCATATCCAACTTCAGCGGGGGTGGAGGGGCAGAGTTTACTGGTAGAGCTGCTGTACCGCGCCGCCATATAGCTGATTTCAACAGCGTCAAGCGTTCCAACCTCTCAAGTGGATCCTTCCCGCTGTACGCATTGATGACTGCCTGTTCTATGTCGTAGTTCGTATAGGCCAGGTTAGCCAGCTCGAACAACGACAACGGCGTAACCTCGTCCCGATCCCTGAACTTGTAGCAAAGGCGAGGGCTCAGGAGGGCTTCGGGCAGTGTCCACACACGTTCGCCCCAGCCCCTCCAGCACTCGCTCTCACCCGCCGCAGCTTTGCCGAGCATGATCAAGGTCAACTGTGCTCCCCGGTAGACGTCCGTCATGCAGTACAGATCCAGATTCTTTTCCAACGGAGTCTCCCCCACACACTCCAGGTCAAGCCAATATGCATTGAATTTCTGTTCGAGCACCGCTGCACGAACCTCGTCTTTAAACTGCGCCTTTTCCTTCTCCATATTTGGGCCTCGAGTGAAGGCATCGACGGCGCGGTAAGAGATGGCGATGAATTTGGTGCGGATGATGGTCTCGCGATCTGTGCATGGAACCCACTGATTTCGACTCGGGTCGCGGATTATGAGAAGTCGGGGATAAAGAGTATGCGTGGGGATATCCATCTCGCCCTCCTCGATAACGCGCGAAGAATATTCCTTGGGTGAACGAGCTGCCCATAGCTGACCCTGGAAGTCACGAACATAAGGTTTGTAGTATCCAGTTTTATACAACTCTTTATCATCCCCAGAGTCATCCGGCAAGTCGATGGTAGAGAAAAGCTGCACGAGCAGGCTGATGATTGACCAAATGAACGACCAGGAGAGCTTCAACGTAAACCACAACCACACGCCGACCCATTTGAAAATGACCCATCCTCTGATGGGAGTAGCTACTAGCCATACGGCGAGTTTGGACACCTGGTTGGTGTGGTTTCTGATGGCGACTTCGGATGGCGCAGAGCGATTGACGGCTTGCACGACGAGTTTTCGACAGACCCCAGTGGTAGGGCTGACATATCTCTGCTCTGGACCGTGTGTTTTGGAATTGCCCAAGTCATCTGTACAAGTAATGGTTTCCCTTTGCGTGACTGGGAGCTGCCAGAGCGGCATCCTGGCAGACCCTGGGAGAATATCAGTTGGACAATGAGCAAACTACAGGACTTTCGAGCTGTTAACTGGACTTACGGTGAGGAGAGACACGGGCGAGGTGTTACTTACCACAGTAACGCCCTAGTATTACCTTTATATTACGCTTGTGCGTGCCCATGAATGTTGCTGTGTTTCAGCTGCCCAGGATCAACCGTATATCCAAATGTCAGGAAGACTTCTTTACCCTATTTGCCAAGGCATGGAGACAGTTACTCGAACTTCGTGCACCTGGTACCATACGAATCAGATCCGCATCGTCAGAATAGCGTCAAGGAAAATGGGGTGCTTCGTGGCCTAGCATCATACAAATAAGATCCTGACCGCGCATCATCAGAACAGCGCCAAGGAAAATTAGGTGCTTCGTGATTACCATAGGTCACGAAGGCGAATGATATCACGGACTGGATCTACCAATCTTGCTTTTATGTGTCACGCACAGATATTCCATGGCAAAGAACCATGAAACTAATACCAAGAAGGGAAGAATCAAAACGAATCCCTGGCGCCCTGCAGGCGGAGCGCCGCCGTGACATTACAAATACTGGCTGGTCAAGAATAAAAACAAGGTTCATTGACAGGAGACAGATGAAATATCATCCGTCCGAACCTCTGCTCAGGATTCTCTTTGCGCGCTTGCAAAATGCTTTGGTCGAGGGCGGGATAAAAATCCCCCCGCAGCCTCTCACTATTCTCACTGTCAGCCAACGTCAAAATCACCACCAATCAGGTATTGTCATCTCCAGCTTTGCATGTAGGGTGCCATCGCACTCTAGATATATGGGATTGCTACAACAACAAAGTCAGTTCAATTCAGTAGAGGAGAAGAGTGGCAAGATATGTTGGTTGGTAAGGTAACCGCTCCAAACACATCCTGTAGCATGGATCGGGCTGAGAAAGTAAAAGACTTACCCGTACACTACCCAATAACCAAATCACCAGTTATCGCTGATGAAAGCCTTGCCGGTTACATTGCCCACGTATGGTTTATGACAACCAGGTCTGTGCAGCCAACCGCCGGAGCAAAGAATACTAAATAGTCCCATCGGAATCGTAAATCCATCAGTATCTTGCCTTCGAATGGGTTGGAGCAGATTGAAACCTACCCAGATGTACAGGTGTCTCTATGAATCGCGTAGACACAAATGTAAGGCTGAGTATGAGTTCGGCAGGGAATTGTTAACGAAACCAAGTAGATAGGAGACGAGCGTAAAGGTAATCAAGAAGAGTAGGAAAACGTATAAGACGGAGACTTTCTGTGAGCCTTTTCGGTCGTGCTTGGAGCGGGGATCTGAATATAGAATTCGCTGCTAGATACGAGAGTACATGAACGCTTTATATACGTTTTCGAGTAGTCGAATAGGCCAGAACAAGGATTCGTAGCGCATGGTACAACGAAAATTGAGCGGGAAAGATAGGGAACTGTGTAATGTGAGCATGAGGTATGATAATGAAAGGAAACGGAAGAGATTGTATCCGCGTGACTCGGATGCGAAGAGTGTTACTCTTCGCATCATTGAGTCACGTGGCCGGTTTCGAGCGTACTAGATCTGAAGTGTTGGTCCGGGCGTAGAGGACATAATACCCTTACACAAATTACAGCCCTTGAGGTGGAGTTTCACGGTTCACTTTCCCTCCGTGACCCTCTATCAGAATTGTTGCTTTTGGACACACTGGAAAGCTAGGTGATGAAAGACCAAACCCGACGCGCCATTTCCACTTCGTGCCCAGATAAAAGAAAAGGCGCCGCCATATATATCCTGCAAGAATTTCCGGCGTCATCCTATCAGCGTGAGGAAAACTCGAGAGACATGGACCACACATCTCGCGCAACAAATTTGCAGTTTGATTTTTGTATACTGCGCAGACGCTTCCAGAACATTCTGATGCGGAAAGAGGCAACGAACTGGTTGTCACCTAGTTCACCCCCTTCATGCACCTGAATCTCATCTGCGGGACAGCCCAAAAAGACTCATACTTGGCTGATAGGTGGGTCATATATCAACAAATGTATTCTCAGGTAGGCATAGCCAAGCACTTACCATCAATATCACTCAAATTCAGCTGCGCGAGCAGATGAAAATTCGGAAATCGATCCAGAAAGGGCCGACAAGGTTTCTCGACGGTTATTCGAAACAGTTTGCCCAATAGAGCGCCATGTGACCTTCGATATTGGGCGTTTGCAGGAGGTTGGACAGCTATACAGCTGTGAAAGCAGCAGCGCATGCATAGACAATTGAGGCAACGAAGGAAGAGGCAACATCGGGAGCAGAGACGAGATCACAGATGCGAGATAGAACAGCGGCACGTTCCCGCTTGGTTGATAGAAAGGAAAATACGGATGGTCGTCGGCATTTTATGGTCTCTGCTGACAATACGGACGTAGAAAGTGTCGTACGAGGGAGGTGCATTACCAACAGAATTGCTATCATCCGAGTCAAGGGATCCGGAGTTGGTAGTCATTATGATGCGCAAGTGAGGCAAGGGAGATCCATCGTCGAATAACAAGAAAATGAGGGCGTCGTGCCAAGCTTTCCGCCGCAAACGGTATCAGCTGTGTTCGGCTGCTATCAAACGCACGAATACGTTAAATTACACAGGATTGAGTGGTTGTGCTGCGGTGTGAGGAGCGCCTGCCAGCTCGAGATCGCTCGAGACCGCTCGAGACCTCCCGTTGAAGGAATGAAATGAAATGCACGCTGAAGCAGCATGGCGCAAAGCGATAAACACCCTTACAATAGAGTCAATTCTGACGGTCTGCCATCGTTGATGTAACGAGAAATGCCAAGGGCCGACGCCATCCCGAAAATGCTAGGGCAGCTAAGTGTGGGCAGTTGCGTTGTTCGAACGGTGGTGGTCAGCTCATCACGGATTCATGGATAACACTAGAGTAAATATGAGACGAGCCAAAGGGAACATTAATTTGGCCCGGGTGAGAGAGTCGTTTGGCAAGTAAGTACTTACATACTAGGCCGAGTGTTCAACGTTCAACGTTCAATCCCTGGACATCCCTTCTATAATCTAAAGACGCCAAGGAAGTGCAATGAGCACGGAACCTGGGTTAAGCGAAATTCCTTCAGACACCCATCATTACTTACGATCCTAGCATCACGGGCGGTACGTACTACGCGGGTGATATAGATCTCGTGGTAAGTACTCCCTGGTGGTTCCCTGAGCTGTAGGTGATTATACTCTCACACACGGCGCAAAAGATCAAATGAAACAAGGACACAGCGTCCTGGTAACAATCAAGCAAATAGGACAACCGCTCTGCGATGCAGTAGTGAGACAAGATAAGGAGTGGCGCAGTAAGATGACCTTTCCCCTGAATTTATACAATGGCACAATGAATGTAGCTAGCGACACAGCAAATCACAGGCTATATGAAATATGGTTGTCTGTGAGCGTTGTGTGAGCGTGTTATGAACGTGCAGATTTACGTACTGGGAGTCAAGTGCCGCGCCTAAGGCGAACCTGCCAGCTGTAGCTCCGACTCAAGAGATTCTCCTATTTCACTGATGGTCGAACGACTAGGTAATCCACCACAAGGCAACCAGCATCGTTGAATAAGATTCCACTGTGCACTGGTGACAAATGTTTCTGGAGGACACCGTGGCTTTATGCCTCTCGAAGATAATACAATAACAGTAATGTTGTCCTTGATATCGTAGTAAGGGATTGATTCCGTGAACAGCTAGAGTGGTAAAGTAGTAAGCGGGAGATGCCTTGAAGAGATGATAAACCACACCTGTAGGAGGATACTGCCTATTGAATAGATGTCAGTCTGCTCCGTTGGGATGCATGGATTGATATCGCTTTTCTCCGTCTCGAATAGTTGAGGATCAGTCCATCGCACCGCTGAGCGAATCCCTCCCGACTGGTTGTACCGGCGTCGGAATTTCCGCGAGCAACAACACGACCCCGAAGTCAGATAGTTGCGCTCTCCCCTGATCATCCACCAGGATGTTGAGCTAGACAACGTTAGCGAATTATACTTCTGGGAACAAAGACCTTACTCCAGTTATGTCTCCGTGTACAACAGAATGAGCGTGTACTATATGTTAATTAATGAAAGCCATTGTCATGACGAATGGAAAAAAAAAAAGGAAAAAAAAAAACTAACGATAGCCGAGGCCAGCCACCACCTGTTTGGCCTAAAGACGCGCAATTGTAAGAATGAGAAACATCATGGCCACCGAAAGGTTACATACGAGATCCAACTTGCTCCGCGGTGATAAATGATGATTAGTAGCGATGTAGTCACTCAACGTCCCCTGGTTCACCCAAGGTGTCACCAGTGACGGAAAGTACCCGAAACCGTCCGCAACCCCATATAGTGGCAAGACGTTTTCATGATGTAATTGTGCCCAAGATGATATTTTACCCATCAGCCCCTGAGCTATCCATGAGCGAACCCTCTCAGACATGAAGGAAAGAACGGACTTGACAGTTTCTTCCTCTTCTCATCTTCATCGGAGAATGGAATTTTCAGTGACTTGACCGCAACCTAAGAAAGTTAGTCGTACATAAAATATTTCGATAGTAGGTGAATCTTACATCACATCTTTGCTTGTCGTGGCACCAGACTGATCGCCAAACATCGCTGTACGTACCCGACAACGTGGGGTATCTTTCGCGACGAACGACTTGCCTGGTGAGATCAGGGGCCGAATTGCACTGAGATCCTCTCACAGCATGTCGCTGGAAATTTGTGGAGGCAGTTGGTACTTGCTTCAAAGAATCGAGTGACGAATTTACAGAGCTGTTCTCAAATTCAGCAAATAAATATTTCGAGAGACATGATGTGTATACTTAGGGACAACAATGTTAGGACCTTTTCTCAGGACGGTGCAGGAGCCTGAGTCGACTGAATTCGAAACGGCGCCTTGCTGATTGGAGCATGAACCATCAGAAAACGAATGGAGAGTTGCAGGTGCTATTTCTCGGTACGACCATCGGATGAGCGCCAGAGGTAACTTCACCACTAGCCCGAAATATGTCAGCAAATTAGAAACGCCGGAACCCTGTTGAGGGGTTGTCGGGGTGTGGTCCAGCGGATTGTTAGACATGACCTATAGCTAATAAGAAAGTACCGGGGTGTAGAATTGTTAGGAAGTAGACGCTGAATACAGGCGATATTCATACCTTTCGAAAGCATGCCATAATAAGTGCGGTGGGGGGGTCTCGTGAAATGCCATTTCAATCGATCGTCTATCTTAGTTCACGGAAGTTACAACACTTCCTTCATGGCATGTGTCCAACCGAGTGCCCACCTGTGCACATTTAACGGGCACGGGGTAGATACAGTGTCTTCAGCTTCCAGCCACTGATTTCCATGGACCAGTACCAGCCCAAAAGAACACGAAGTCATGCCAGCTGCGATGGGCCGCGACTTCCTCGAGCGTGATCGGATATGAATATGACCACACTATCGCCTCAAGGCTCAAGCAGCCCGACAAATTTCCAGCGATCTTCGGACGATTCACGTATTTCCGCAGTTGAGTAATACGGCTGGCACTGGTTATGCTGTTGCTAACAAGATGATCAACTCGGTAAGTATCGTTAACCCGTATGGCAAACTTTGTTTCTTACTTTTCATAAAGTAGTGTTCGCGCGCTACTCGGCCTCAAGGTGGTGGTTCTGTGGCTATATCTAGGGTTATTGAGCCTTCCGAGTGGAAGTTAAAGGGCAACTTGTATAAAACACAGACAAACTACACGTGCTTAGCAGTGTGATTCATTTGAGCACATTGATTCAGGAAAACCTTGATACACAGTTTGATTAGTATGCCTGCAATTCATGTCATGTTTGAGGCCTAGGGCTCATCCGGCGAGTCAAGAATCCACCACCGCGTTACTTGCGCTAGTTTCGGGACCAGAATAAGTGAGCTTCTTGCGTAAAGGATACACTAGCAGAAAACCCTCTCGTTGAGGTTATTCGAACTCCGGCAAAATGTAAGAGCGCGTGGACCAAGTTCCCATCAACAACTTGCTGTAGACGCTTTCACCGCATCGTCAAGAATTACGCATTGAGAACGACATGCAGATTACGCCTGTGAAGCCACGCTCAGTTGAGTCAGTAGTAGGATGCACATTGCACAGCAGCCAGCTCTGTTCAACGTTTCAACCGCCGCGAGGTGCGGACTTGGAATTCTTGGAACTAGGCAACTGGCATGTTCCTGGCAGATACGACTCAGTGACATCACGAGATCGGATTGAGGTGTTCATAATACCACTCTTAGGAGGCTGGAAGAAGGGCTCGGAGTCGAGACGCGAGAGATAAGGTCACACGCATAAGTGGCGTCCAAGTTCCAAAACTCCGGAGTAGTAAACTCAATGGGGCACAGCGGCTTACCCCGCGATGAACTTCCAAAGAACGTGATAGTCCAAGGCGGGGTAGAAGATCTCAGGTCGTCATGCGCAAGTATGGTATTTAAGTGCGGTATTTGCCAGGCATGATTCCACGACCACTGACTTAGATTCATTTAGCATATGACGCTTTAGATCGTGCATTCAAACATAGCCGAGCAACCTGTTTGCAGCCTGTGTGACGAGTGTTCGTGTCCAGTAGGGACCGTTGTTCGCGGAGAAGCACTGGTAACTTACCGCTGCGCAGCACCGGGGTTTACTCCAGTGTTTCAGCTGAGGTACACTATGTGACGCCTCAGCCGAAACTGCGGAGTAAACCTCCCGCATGCGATATGGCCTATCACTCTTTCGGTGGTGGCAATTCAGCGATGTGAGTCCTCGTGTCAACCATCTCATGCAGTACTTGATATTACAAGGGTCTATTAAACTCCACAAACCTATCTTAAATCCACCATAGTGGATTCATTAATTTTGGCTCAGCCGCCGTGATTGCAGGGATCATCCTGATTTTTGAATTCGCTGCCAAGATCGCAGGTTCTGGCAGGTCAGAAGACTTGCAAATGCTGAGTGCGGTGTCAATTTTATGTTCGTGCTTTACTTCTGTGAAAATTGCGAGCACGCCCCCAGTCCAATAAAAGTGAGATCGTTCTCCACTTACCGTAGCTCCTGACATTCTCCATTCTCGAAATCTCCAGTCTTCTCTTCGTTGCTGCTACAGCGCAATGTCACAACCGGGTACAGAAAAGCCACCATCTACCAGTGAGTGATTTTCCACCTGGTGGCTTGATGGCTGATGGCGAATCATCAGAAATTCACTGGATGAAACGACTGCGCAGTCTGCGCGTTGATTGCTCACTCTCCTTCACAAGTGAAGGGGCCACTTCTTCGGTGAGTCTTATCAATGGGCGGCATGCAAATTTAGACCGACTCAATGGTATACTGATAGGGAAATGATTCTGACGAATCAAAGACGGTCCCGGATCTTACAGGAAGTTGCACTGACTCTGAGTCGCCTTGTATCGTATCGCCTTCTGGGCCATTTTCCAGTTTTGAAGACCTTTCACTGTCTACGTTTGAAGTTCCTGACTATGAGGATGAATTTCCTTCATCACTGACCCCACCTTACGCAACAAGGTGTGTTTTCCTGTTGAGAGACAGTAAACCGAGTAT
Source organism: Suillus paluster (assembly GCF_016628075.1). Lineage (NCBI taxonomy): Eukaryota > Fungi > Basidiomycota > Agaricomycetes > Boletales > Suillaceae > Suillus > Suillus paluster. Next base: position 44,970 of record NW_024537599.1, on the reverse strand, counting down.
GAATATTTTTATTTTCAGAGATGTTGACTTCAAAAAATACCATGATGAACCTCTCGATCTGACGCCCTACGTTAAACGCACCCAGGCGTACCCCCACAGCAATGGTGGATTCAGCAACGTCTGGAAGTGCAAATTAGTTTCCTTCCATCAAAATGGTACTAAAGTTCGTGGATGGATTGGTTTACCTGCAAAAGATTTGCTGATCCCACTAGATGTCCCCACAAGACGTCGCAGTCAAGGCTTTTAGAGTGCCATCAAAGAAGACAGAAGACATCGATAAATTAATCAAGGTCAGTTCTCATGCAGTCAATTTATGTGGCACGTACCATTCTCTTTATCCAGAAACTGCGGCAGGAAGTCTTTATTTGGCAGGCGCTAGAATGCTCGCATATCTTGCCTTTGTATGGCACCACGAAAGGATTTGAGAGAATCCCAGCGCTAGTTGGTCCGTGGATGAAAAACGGCGCCCTCCATGAACATCTAAACAAAATGTGGGGCAAGCAATCGCTGCCCAAAATGCATTGTCTCTTCCTTCTCGTAAGTGCTTCTTGCCTATCTTACAGACACTCTCATATCAGTTGAAATATAGCTCTTCCAAATCGTTTCAGGTCTTCAGTATTGTGAGTGATTTTTCTTTCTTTTGGCTCTGCGACTCATTCAGACTATCAAAAATGATCAGTGCATGTTAGAAATATTATCCACGGGGACCTTACGGCCGTATGTCACGGAATTCTAAACCATTGGTTCGCCCTGCTCATGAAATTTTCAGTATAATGTTTTGATTGATGAGAACGGAGATGCTGTCCTTGCGGACTTCGGCCTGTCGCTACTGCTGGCAGAGCATGAGACATCTTTCTTCGATTCTCACAGCCCAGGCGCAGTTCGTTGGGCTGCTCCAGAAATTATACCGCTTGATTCCTCCGAAGGTATCAAGCCAAATAAAGCAAGTGACATCTATTCATTTGGGTGCATCATGATGCAGGTACTGTGTGATCCTCTTCTCCGTCAGAAGTCAGTGATTATGAATATTTCATTAGGTGCTATCTAATAACCTCCCGTACTCGGAAATCAGCGCACAGGCGGTAGTTGTGGCTAAATCAAAACACACTCCGCCAACACGGCCCACACTGCATCCAATCGACGACGTCTACTGGTGCTATCTCGAAAGATGTTGGTCGCCACGCGTCGAAAGGCGACCTTTGGTTGACGACATTCTGGACTACATAAAGGCAGAGTGTGACAAACAAAAGTTAGCTTCTTGAGCTGTCCGCTCCTGCCAGTGACGCGAACGAGTTGACCTCGAACGCCATGCTTTCTTGTCCTTCCAGCGCAGCATAATGTTGTACTCATCTCATGTGTTTTTCCATCATGTTACGATACTTGCCTGTAGTACTACTCGCAGCGACATAATATTATGCGTGTCAGTTTGTTTCGTTCGTCGTTTGATTCGTCGATAAAAATGATTTTATAGCCTTGACAAGCCTCTCGACGAGTACTGCCCGCTTTTTTTGGATGATGTAGACCGAGGACCTCTGCAGTCCTAAGCTCTAGGACTTGGAACTCCGCGACGGTACCAATTCGGTACCGCTTTCAATTTGCAATTTGAACTCGACAGTCATCGACTCATCTTCGCCTTTAGCGACGAGAATTCGACTCATTAATATCGTGCATTATGACTGACCTATAGTCTCTTATAGTTTAAACGAGTCAGAATGTCACAGTCACGGTCAGCCTGGCAGTTTATAAGGGCCCTACCTTCAGTTAAGGGGCCTTGTCATGCTCGTCTCGCCATCTGCACCTCAACCCAAATAATCAGACCTAGCTCGTTTCTTGCTGCCATCGCTGCTAAGATGTCGTCTACTACCATGGCTGCTCCTCTTGCCGCTGCTTCATCCCAGAACGTTACTCTCCCAGCTATTCCTGAGCTCACCGATCCCAACTTCCTTGACGTTCTTCTTCCTGTCGCTGAGCGTGCTAAGCCGATTAAAATCGCCGAAACTTCTCCTGCGCATCCAAATGCTATGATGGATGCGCTCCGCTCGACTGCTCACCAAAAGCTCACTGAAAACGCTTCGCCAGCGTTTAGTTCCACTCTTTCCACTACACTCGATGCATTCCAGGGAATTCGTCCCGGTGTGTCTGGGTCCTCGATTGATGATTACCTTTCCAAGGCTTGGGCTGAAGACCCAGCTCTCACCCTCCGAATCATCTGGTCTCTCAGGAGCATCCACGATGGGAAGGCTGACAAGGAGCTCTTCTACATGGCGTTCGGCTGGCTCTTCGAAAAGCACCCTCGCACTGCTCTCTCCAATCTCTATCTTCTTGTAGAGCCTGTCTGTACTCGCTCTCGTCCTGTCAAAGGCAAAGACTTCAAGAAACGTGTGAACATGTCTCACGGGTACTGGAAAGACCTCCTTAACATCCTCGCATTAGCCACTGTCGATGAGCTTCATCCTGCCCCTGTTCGTAATTCGCGCACCAGTTTCCTTCATAACTATACGCTTCACAACTCTCGTCCCAAATTCGAGTCTAATGCAGAGCAAGAAGCGTGGTCGAAGGCACAGCGTGTTCAGGCGCTTGGTGTGAACCACGCCCGCATTGCGGAGAAGCTACAGCAGCCAAAGTACCGCGCTCTGTATGTTACAGTCTCCAGGCTATTCGCAGAGCGGCTTGTCCAGGATGTCTCGATTCTTCAAGGGCTAGCTTCCCTTCCGGCGGATGCGAGAGACAAGGACCGGGTATCCCTCATATGTTCGCTATCCCTAGCGACGAAGTGGGCACCCTCTCCTGGTGGGTCGCACGATAGGGTCACGAACATCACCTCTGCCATTTGCATCCTCCTGCACCATGCGCAAATCACATCTTCCCACAGGATACAGGCAGAAAGATGTATCCATATGGCTAATAATCCTAAAAGTCCGATACATCTTTAAGTCTAGTTATCCACTCTGGAATACATCCGTTCTGTATGGTTATCGATCAGCCAGCCTACCGAACTTCTGAGAATGGCATACACGGCTCCGGGAAGGTGGCCGTCCATTGACGTCCATCCCCGGCGGTCATATTATTTCAGTGTTTGCGATCTTGCGATCTCCCCAGGTACCATATCACTATGTAGTTCTGAGATCAAGAATCACATCAATTTAACCTTCACAATCGCAGTCCAGAAATGCTATTATTCATCAGGTCGGTCCCTTGATATAATCACAAGGAGGCGCATCCAAAGAGACCCCTACGGCACGCTCGGGCTTGGTTCAGTCCGGTTTTCTGTCATTATTTTCTAGACGCTAACCCGAACGCTAGCCTAGGTTCAGGTTCAGCTGTTGGCCAAACTCTGGACCGAACACCGCTGAACGTGTTCGGGAGGTCTGGTTCGCGTTTGAACCGGGTTCGACCACAATCTCGAGGTGTTGCATTGACAATGCCCACCACGAACACCACGCCGTTCCATACACCACGAACACCATGCGCAAACGCCCAGTGCACGTCAGCAACTGCTGACGTGGCTCAGACGAGTGCGGATGATGGACAACAGCAGGAGGAACCTCGAGGGAAGCAGACGAGGAGGAGAACGAGGGAGAGAGACAAGCAGGAAGAAGGAAGAAGCTAGAAGGGATGGTGGACACACAATGATAGTGAGTACTCACTCATTCTGGTACTCGTCCCAGCACACCCCTGCAACACCAACCGAGAGACAATAACACCCACCGCCTCCAGCAACAACAATGCAATGCCCACTACACCATCCAGCCCAGCAAGAGGATCGACGGAGGTACGAGAGGGTGCAATGCGGGTGCAAGAGAAACTGGTGCTGACGAGCGGGCCGCTGTGATTGAGGAGGGTTGTTGATTCCAATGGATGAGAGCAGGAGGAGGAAAGTCGAAGATGAGGAGGAGAACAAGGGAGCAGGAAGAAGGAAGAAGCGAGAAGGGACAGTGGATGCGCAAGAGAAACCAGCTCTGACGAGCGACTCATCAGGATAACGGTAGTGTACAGAACTTGGGGGTGATGTGGTCAGACACAAGTGTAAGCAGCTCAAACGACAAAATTACTCATGAACTGAGAGCAGGAGGTGGTGATAGCAAGGTGTAAGCAGCCTGAATGATGCATGAATGGAGAGCAGGAGGTGGGAGTGTAAATTCAAGCTTGTGAAACAAGAGACTTTGTGATCAGCACGTACTAGTAAAAGACCTATAAAAGTCCAATGATGCATAAACCAAAAATGGCGTACATGATCCTTGAGCTTTCTCGACAAAATTCCAAACTTCCTTACAAAACTACTGAACTTGAAGAGCTCGAGGAAGCAAACAGACAGACATATATACTATCTTTCTTGCATCTATATGTTTTTTTGCTTTCATTTTCATTAGATACGTACCGCTTAATGAAGAATTTGAGAATTTTGATTGAGTATATACAAAGTGCTGCGCATGATGTGAAATAAAAGTGGTGGGACTGGGGAAAAATTCTATTAATATTAAACATCATGTTCTATAGTAAAATGTATCGTATACAGTGCTAACTGAGCTCCTGCCATCACCGCTAGAGAACCACAGAGGGTGCCAGTGGTGGGTCGACGTGGCTAGGAGCCCAGTGCAGGCATTGTGCGAAGCCCAGACTCAGAACACAGAACCTATATCAACAAAACCATCGAAGAGTCATACATGCATTCTGTCAGCCTCGAGCTTTAGATATAAGTGAAATGTGGGACTCACGAGTTACTGGTGTGTCAGGACACAAACTGCCTGATCTGAGATGCTGACTTGAAGCTTGAATGCTGGTGAATTTGATTGTATTAGAATTTTCATTTTCACTTGAAGTTTTTCAGTGTAGCCTCTGAACGTGTATATGAAAGGTCACCCAGCCTGAGAGCCCCATCCTGGAATGCTCTAATCTAGAAAGTTCTGGTCAGGTACATTTGAGCTCGACTGACACACCTCAGATCGAGATCATCAAAGAAGTCAATGGAAGCCCATCAGGAGGAACTGGACATTCGGGAGAATTGTCCATTTGAGGTATACGATCACTGCCAGTATGATTTGTAATCCCAGAATGCGTGATTTATAAGCAAAGGAAGCCGGCAGCGCGATTCTCGTGTGGATATATCCTGGATACATCCCGTTGGATAGTGGATGACTACAGAAGAGTATGTATTGGACTTTTAGGACTATAGTCCACTTAGGATACATCTATATAACATCATCGGCTGATCTTCCCTCGCGTACAAAATCCCTGTCACGCTCGTGCCTAGTGCTCTGGAGTTGCATGTCTTGCGTTCCTTCCTCCGCCGCCACATTCTTACCCCTTCCTGTTGCCTCAAGTCCCTCCCTGAGCCCCTCATGTCCGCCAACCGCTGGTCTGAAATCATCTACTCCCGCATTTCATCCGTCTGCATGGATCAAAATAAGGGTCATTTCTTTGATCACGATCCTGACCGCTTTGTTTCCTATCTGACGGATGTGGAATCAGGAACGAAGCAGATCAGTGGTGCAATGCTCCTCCCACACAACCTTGTCATGCAGGCCATGGAATCCGTGCACGCTGTGCCAGTGAAAGAGGGGACCCTGCAAGCTGCCCTCCAGCGACACAAGTTAAAGCTTGCTGAGACACGAGCGCACGTGGTGGAGGCACAGTGGGCGACGCTCCTCGAGCGTCTGTGCGAGGCTGGAGAGCTAGATAATTGCATCGCCATCTGTGACGTCTCGGGGTCCATGGGCAGTGTCCATCACGACTACTCTACATCACGCATGTCCGACGTATCTCCCATCTGGCCTGCTATTTCCCTCAGCCTTATCTTAGCGCGGCTCGCAAAGCCACCTTTTAATGACGCCTTCATCACTTTCTCTGCGAACCCACAGATGGTCGTACTTGATCCTGAAGGCACTGTTTCACTCGGCAAGATGGTGAAGAAGATGGCGTCTTCTCAGTGGAACATGAACACCGACTTCAACACTGTCTTCCTTAACCTCCTTCTCCCACTCGCCAAGGAGCACACCGTACCTCAGGACCAGATGATCAAGTGCATCTTTGTGTTCACGAACATGCAGTTCGACGAGTCTTGGAGAGTCGAACAGTACTATTCGCGTGATTCAGATGGTACCACACTGAATGCGGCGGAGTGGGAGACGAACCATGATGTCATCGAGAAGGCATACAAGGAGGCAGGATATGAGATGCCACAGATCGTGTACTGGGACCTGTCCTCCGCGGAACGTTACCCAGGTACAGTGGCTCAAAAAACTGTCCACATATTTTCACATTTTTCACTATCTATGATATTGTGTGAGAATATACAAACACATCAAGGACATGCTGGTACCACATTGTAGTACTACTTCAGGGCTTCCAATTGAGCCCTATGACGTGGGAATTGGTCGAGATATGGTGGAGATATAAGGCTTACAAAATGATGACTCATGTGGACAGTTTTTTGACTCAAGTATTTTACAGTGATAATCAGGTATTCCAGTACATTGTGTGACCTCCCTTGGCTTTAATTACTACCTCTATCCTTCTAGGCATACTCTTAAAACTATATATAACTATATAAACTAGAATGTGTCATGTGTCATGGTCATAATCACCATGAAAGCCATCTCCTCTGCTCAAAGGGATAATATCCTCTCTTTGTCCTGTGCTGGCCTCTCTGCTCATAAAATTTCCTCTAGAACTGAAGTATGCAAGTCTACTGTGGCCATGTGTATCAAAGAAAGCCACCTGGACAAGGAAAACTCTTGTGGAGGACATCCACCTCTGCTAATAAGAGGGCTATCATTCAACATATCACTACAGGAAAGGCTAATAATGCTGTCCAAGCCACCCATTATATCAATTCCACCATCACCACCACCGTCTTTTCACAAACTGTGAGGAGTGTTCTCAAGGCAGCTCATCTCAAGACAGTAACAAAGAAGAAATACCTCTTCTCTTTATCAAACATAGGCAGAGAAAACTACCTTTGGCTTGGCCCATCAAAACTGGACTGTAGAGGATTGGAAGCATGTTATATGGTCAGATGAGACCAAAATCAATAGGATTGGGTCAGATGGGAAGGTATATGTATGGAAAAAGAAGAGGGATTTTCTAACAGACAGAGAGGTTAGTGAGACTGTCAAATTTGGAGGAGGTTCTCTAATGGTATGGGGCTGTATGGGATGGAATGGTGTGGGTATGCTTGCTGAAGTTGAGGGGAGGATGGATGCTGAGCAGTATGTGGACATTCTAAACAACCACTTGCTGCCTAGCATAGCTGAATCAGGGATTGATGAAAAAGACATTATTTCCCAACAGGATAATGATCCCAAGCACACATCTAGGAGAGCCAGACAATGGTTTAAAGAACATATTATCAATGTTCTTGACTGGCCAGCACAGTCCCCTGATGTCAATGTCATTGAACATCTCTGGGGAACACTCAAGAAGAAGCTTCAAGCCTATGAAACCCCCTCTAAAGGAGTATAGGAGCTATGGGAGAGTGTAGCAGTGGAATGGGCAAGGATTACAGCAGAATATTGCCAGAAATTGATTGAGAGTATGCCTAGAAGGATAGAGGGTAGTAATTAAAGCCAAGGGAGGTCACACAATGTACTGGAATACCTGATTATCACTGTAAAATACTTGAGTCAAAAAACTGTCCACATGAGTCATCATTTTGTAAGCCTTATATCTCCACCATATCTCGACCAATTCCCACGTCATAGGGCTCAATTGGAAGCCCTGAAGTAGTACTACAATGTGGTACCAGCATGTCCTTGATGTGTTTGTATATTCTCACACAATATCATAGATAGTGAAAAATGTGAAAACATGTGGACAGTTTTTTTGAGCCACTGTAACACTGCTCCTGTGACTGGTGATCGGAAGGGTGTTGCGCCGCTGAACGGGTTTTTGCCATCGCTGTTGAAGGTGTTCATGGGAGAGCTCGAGGAAGAGGAGGATGAGTGGGAGGCAGTGAATGAGGACGGGGAGAAGGAGAAGCTGAGGAACTTCGAGGAAGAGTTCAATCCCATGGAGATTATGAAAAAGGTGTTGGGGAGGAAGAGTTTTGATGGGCTTGTTGTCGTTGATTGAGGGATTGGTTGGTTGCGTTGACGTGTATTTTTAGCATCTTTCACCACTCATGTAACTTATCTGTATCATATTCAATGCACGCACTTCTCATCCAAATGTCAACCTATTAAGAGCTCGCAATCAGCATGGGACACTTGAACAACACTGCCGAATCGCAAAGGTGCAATATTATGATATTTTGCGACGGCACCCGGATATCCAAATATTCATGGGCCGACCTCAAACCACATCATGATCATCCCCTTCACTTTTAAAATATATGATTAATACGAGGGATAGCCTGAGAGGGTCCAGATCAATTCGCTTCTAGTAGTATTTCAGGCTATACTGTCATTATTATAGATAAACGACTCCAATTAGAGACAACTCGTTATACTTCCTTGTCACGGACTACTGATGCTTTGATAGATTATCCATTACAGCTCCCACGATGGATAATTTGCCAGACACTCAATTTGGCATGATTCTACTCATTCTGGGGGCTGTCCATGATGGATAATGGGACAGCCAATACTATTTAGTGTGTTCCTATCCTTTCTGGGCTGCATCACCCTCTTGTTTCTGCTTTGAATTTATCCTGCCCCTCTCCCTGCTTCTCTGCAATCTAGATCTGATCATTCCATCAAAAGAACCAACATGAGTCCTTATGTCAGGCTCCCTACATTATTCCCACACATCACATGTTCGCATTTTTCAGCCACACAGTGTGGGAATTACCCCACAACACCAAAAACATCGCCCATTTTGGGAATCTCCACAATATCAATTATTCCCACACCCTCCCCACCTCAGTGCAGCTTCACCACCACACCACAATAGGTCTCCCTTCATATATAAGTATATTATAATATAATAGTCCGCTTTTTTTTGTTTATTTCTGTGCCTGCTCCTCCTCCAGGGCCCTTTCAAAATAGCCTAGGGTACAGAACACTTACACACTTTTGCCCCTTTGATAGGGAAGTGTTCTATTGTATTCAGGACATATTTGGGAGTGTATATGAAGAGATTCCCCCACTTTTTTGACCCCCTGAAGTGCCCTACATCAATAGATATAGCTTATATACAGGAAAATACAAAATATGTTCCCGTGTATGTATTTCTAGATAGATATACTTGGAAAAATTATCCCCAGCATCTATTAAACAGCAGGAATAATGTATAAGGAGCCCAGGACCATAGGAGAATCCCCTGTTCCATAGTGCACCCTCCCTTTCCTAGTGGTTCACCCCCTGTGAAAGTTTTTCCTGTAGGGTCGGACCTTCAGAGTGGTGGGGAGTCTATTCCTATGCATATTCAGAGTATATCTATCACCTAGCTACCATAGGAAACCTATAGGTTCGTTCAACAGGAACAAAATATGTAAAATCACATTTTCGACATTTTTGATGTTTTTCAGTATTTTACCCTTGCATACATGATCACCCCTTCTCATATATCATCAGTAGCACATATATAAATGCATTGTATCCCAAGGATCAGCTCAAAATAGGCCGGGGCTTTGAGTTAGTGTATATACTTGATATTTCTACTGATAAGGGGCCCATACCTTTGAATCATCGATGTTTATTAATCGGACACCTGGGATGCCTCTAATACATATCCCTAATTATAGCTTTAACGTTTTAGAAAGATCCATCAAGGATTGAGTGAATTACAAGCAAAATAACATATATGTGAAAAGTGACAATTGACATCTGTTCACACAAAGTCACATTTATATATGATACAGGTCGAAGATTTCATTAAAAATGTGTAGGATACATGATAGACTACCTAAGAAACCTATACTACATACTGCCCTGAGGGCAGAGTGTTGATGGGGGGGATGTGGTGTAGAAGTGTTTGAATTGGTGGCCCATAGCAAAGTATACACCAACTGATCATTTTCGATGTTTTGAACTTTGGGACATTTAAAGTTTCCCACACTTGATTTCTTATCTATTTCACTTCCACAGCTCTCTATTCTGGGTGGATCTTTCTGTATTTTTGAGTCCATGATACGGAATATATGTGAAATGTACTCCAGGTGTCTGATTATTAAATTTCGATGTTTCAAAAGTATGGGCCCCTTATCAGTAGAAATAGCAAGTATACACACTAGCTCAAAACTCCGGCCCATTTTAAACTGATATTTGGTATACAAAGCATATATATATATACAACTGATGATATATGAGCAGGTTGGATCATGTGTGCAAGGGTGAGATACTGAAAAACATCAAAAATGTCGAAAATGTGATTTTACATATTTTGTTCCTGTTGAACGAACCTATAGGTTTCCTATGGTAGCTAGGTGATAGATATACTCTGAATATGCATAGGAATAGACTCCCCACCACTCTGAAGGTCCGACCCTACAGGAAAAACTTTCACAGGGGGTGAACCACTAGGAAAGGGAGGGTGCACTATGGAACAGGGGATTCTCCTATGGTCCTGGGCTCCTTATACATTATTCCTGCTGTTTAATAGATGCTGGGGATAATTTTTCCAAGTATATCTATCTAGAAATACATACACGGGAACATATTTTGTATTTTCCTGTATATAAGCTATATCTATTGATGTAGGGCACTTCAGGGGGTCAAAAAAGTGGGGGAATCTCTTCATATACACTCCCAAATATGTCCTGAATACAATAGAACACTTCCCTATCAAAGGGGCAAAAGTGTGTAAGTGTTCTGTACCCTAGGCTATTTTGAAAGGGCCCTGGAGGAGGAGCAGGCACAGAAATAAACAAAAAAAGCGGACTATTATATTATAATATACTTATATATGAAGGGAGACCTATTGTGGTGTGGTGGTGAAGCTGCACTGAGGTGGGGAGGGTGTGGGAATAATTGATATTGTGGAGATTCCCAAAATGGGCGATGTTTTTGGTGTTGTGGGGTCATTCCCACACTGTGTGGCTGAAAAATGCGAACATGTGATGTGTGGGAATAATGTGGGAAGGCCTGACATCACCTTGCTTGCAAGGTCATATCACCTGAGACACAGCCGAAAAAGCTCTGCAAGCAGATGTGATACACATCTGGAGTAAGATTTTGAATATATCAAACCATTTGTATGCTGTACGGATAATGGACAGTTTTATAATAAAATCACAAATAAGAATGAGGATCAAATTCTATCAATCAAATTCAGAGTAAGTTTACCAAAAAGAGGGTGAGTTTATTCCATAATCTGCATATGTTACAGATTGACTGAATTTTTAAAATTTAGTGACAGATATGAAGACGCCTCTGACTTTGCAATTGTTCGTGCATATTTCACGTGACATTTCCGAGGGAAGACTTAACATCAAATTACATATCAGACTTCAGGTCTGCCTCTGCAATAAGCTCGAAAATAAATCTAAAAAATAATCATTATTTGCCGATGTGACAAATGTGTTTACAAATTATGAATATGGCGAAGATATGTACTAGTGGCCCTCTGAGTACCCCACTAAAAGGTCCACTGGGGTGGAATACTGCTCATAAAAGTTTTGGGTATCTCCATTGCTGAGAGTCTCAACCGAGGAACTTGAGAAAATAGGGGTGTTTGATTGAGATGGCGAGAACGATATATTGAGTCACGATTCAAACAAAGTGGATAAGAGTTGCGCTGCAATTGTGCAACATACGAGTATTTACTGCATTTGATAAGTAACTCTCCCCGTGCATATCATGGGTTTCATCGATGGACATTGGCAGAATGATAAACATCCTACCAAATGGTCAGTAAACCTTAAATTCAAAGATGCAACTACGAACCAAGCACAGTAATTCGAAGTCCTTGCGAGCATCAATAAATGCCCAAGCACCGCTTGAATTGGCTTTGTACCAAATGTCATTATACCAATTACGAGGGAGCCATGCGATTGCAATAGAATTGTTAGAGGTGCGTTTCGCCTCCATGGAGCGGGGGAGCGAGGTATTACCAACTGGAACTGACATATTTTCCTCATATGTTGCAGGTGCGTAGGACTCAACTGCATGAAGTAGATCAGTGATTGCTGGGCTGATCCACGGGAGAGTCACACGCCTCACGATCTTTGGTTTCGCACCTATAGCAGTGTCTGTTTCATCCCCGCTCATGCCATCAACATCCAACCGGTCAATGATGCGCTTGATTGTGTCCCAGGTTTGAGGATTGCGGTGGTGATTTTGTTCGGCGATTTTTTGACATCTTTCGAGCGTCTGGAAGCACATGAGGCACAAAATGAGGGAAATAGCAATACCCACTTACCCCATGCTTGCAAGTGTTAAGCCTATCCAGACATTGCCTCCGAGTGCTATGAGAAGACAGTTCACGAGTAGCTTCCTCCCTCTCTTGAATGTCTCTAAATTCTTCTATCTTGCTGCGCTGTCGATAGGCTTGCTGAGTTCGACGAAGTTTGTCGATGCAGAGTAGGCGCAAGTCGCCGAGGTTCATTGTATCTTCATTGAAAATTACCGATGGATAACTACCTGTCTGAATTTTTTCTTGAAAGTCCACCACCATCAAGTTGATCACCTCTGTATTCCATAGAGAGGATCTCAAAGAGTCTTGCCAGTCGATGGTGATGTTGCCCAAACTTGGTGAGCTTTCATTGTAATGAGTAAAAGCGTGAACCATTTGTGACAGAGGTGATTGTGGCAAGGGACCAGTCTTGGATCGTAGAAGATGTTTCTCCCGTAGATATATCCGAAATGAGCGCTAGGATTGATATTGGTCAGCCCCTATTCACTTGGAACACCCCAGACGTACATGTAATTGATTCTTGATGCCCCGCTTCCCCGGGTGCTTCCTGTGAGGAGAAGGTGTTAGATTGTCGTCACAATCAGGCTGGCTAGCATCGTCATCTTCAGATGACCCACGATGTTTCCAGGCGCGTGTGAGAGCAGGTGGAGTGGTGTGAGAGCAGGTAGAGTGGATGCTCCTAATTTCACCAGTTATCTGTTCAATAATTGTTGGTATCATAGCGTCAACTGCACACCTGAGAGCAGGCACAACTACCTTGTCGGACAGTTGAGCAACTTGCTGATTTACCAACTGTCCCAGATAATTTTCTGTGATGAGCGGCAAGGGCAGTGCTCTGTGTCGTCCAGAACTTGTAGGAATATCGGACGCTGGTTCCAAATGGGTTATAGGGCTGATGAGCGGGAGTGGAGTGGCTGCTGGCACATCTTGATCCATTGGAATTTCACGATTGGCATGGGAAGGTGGCTCACCGTTTATAGGAGTATTGCGCATGGGAGTATTGTTTTGTTGAGCGTCGGTGATGGTTATCTGGGCAGTTGTCGGAGAAGATGGATGAACGAGTGCAGCAGAGATATCTAGAGATGCTATTGGGATGGATGAAGGGCCAGGGGACGTGAATGAAATGGTAGCAGGAGGCGGGGACAAAGACTTGGTGGGGCCACATGAAGAGCCGGTGAGTGTAGTGGATTGGAGGGAGGCGATATTTAATGGGTGGGATTGAGGGGTAGACTTGGACACACGGTGCGGAGAGTGGCTGGAATGTCGTTCACGTGGAGTGAAAGAGGTGTATGGCCTGTATGGCCTGTATGCCAATGAAGTATTAAGCCTGTTCTCTAAATTAGCACGATGTTCTGGCACAGTTGGGCCTTGCGAAATGGGAGTCCCGCGAGTGATAAAACTAGAAAAGATTGCAACCTCAAAGTCAGTGCTAGTATGTGCGTCCAGCTCAGTCATGTACTTGCGGGCGGTCCGCCCGATTACAACGAGTGCTGTGGCAAGGTTTTGGGGACTTGGATTGATCTCTGAATTGTCACGCAGGATAAAGTTGTCTCCATGTTGAGCCATAACCACAGGTAGAGAAATAGGTCGGTCGGTCTCACACGATGTAGCATCATGATATACTCGCAATGAAGTCCGCAATTATATGGCATCCGCTTGCTTCGTCTGCCTGACAACTAAATGAAACAAAACAAGTTCGAATAAGATTAGATAACAATAGGCCAAGGGGAACAAGTCCTAATAAGAATGCACCGTGAACACTGAATCGTCTAATCGGTAGTCACAATTGGGGGTTAATACATAACAATGACCTTGTTGTTTTCAAAGACTACAATAACATTGAGATTGATGCCACACAAAGTGTAAAGTATACGATACTACGATACTACGATACTATGATACTACTACTACATTAAGTCTACATGATAGAAAAAGAAAGTCTGTGAAATAAGGTTTTGAGTCCTAAGTAGTGAATGGGAGAATCAGACTCCGCCGGAAGTACCTGAAGTGGCTGAGTGGCTGAGTGGCTGAGTGGTTGAGCGGCTACCAGCAAGTTCCGTCGGAGTTTCGACTGACTCAAATTCACTACTTAGGCAGCAAATCCCTGTTTCATTGCTTTCTTTCCTCCTATCACAGTCGTTTACAATCATTATGTTAATCTTTTTACTTATGCAGACTGTAGAATTGTAGACTCATAGATTTATATCTTAAATTTCAGTTTGGATGCGTAGTAGTTTTGTAAACTTATGGTGGTGGTTCTGATCTCCAATCACATTTCAAAATGTTACGTGAGTCTTGCAAAAGACTGAAGTCTAGCGCATACCCCGCGTACGCCGTTGTATAGGTCGTTTTGTTTCGTGCATTAAAGAAAGTTAAATCGTCATACAGACCGAATTGAAACATCGAACACTCCCGCCAAGCCTCACATACCTTGTCGGATCGACTTGATATCGTTTTTCATATAGGATACAGCAGGCAAGTTTCTGTGCTTTGATTCCACCACATCCTTATACTTATCTTAAGGTCAAAGCACTTTCCCTATCCCTGAAGGTTACACCATGGTTATTGTGTGCCCTCGTTTGCTTGACGGCTATTGTCGTTGACGCGATTCAAACACAGGCTACCGGCTTCCCATATTGTCATAGATCAGAATGTGCATAACTACGTCAATTACCAATTTTCTAGTCCCCCTCTTTCCTGCATCATTTGCTAACTTTAAACATCATTTGTTGTCTAAGCAATAACTTAGAACTGAGGTAGCGGGCGCTGCCGCAATGTAATGGACTAAACAGTGGTATTTGTTCTTGTATTTGCTTGCTGCTGAGTGCCTAGCGAGTTCTGGAACACCCCAGTGATTTCTGGAGCATCAGTGACTCAGTCCGATTCACTACTTATGGTGCTAAATCTCGCTCACTTTTTCTTTTTCTTTCCCCTCTCCCAACACAAGAAGGGGACGAGCCTCTTATGTGGTATCACCATGATGAGCACCTCCACATCTGGGATCTTGCCAACTGTCAGCTCGTCCAGCGCATTTCCTACATGTCGCCTCCAGCCATGCATGGATAATCTC
This sequence comes from Suillus paluster, assembly GCF_016628075.1. NCBI lineage: Eukaryota > Fungi > Basidiomycota > Agaricomycetes > Boletales > Suillaceae > Suillus > Suillus paluster. Next base: position 29,609 of record NW_024537599.1, on the reverse strand, counting down.
TTGCAAAACGATCTTGTAGGTAACGTCCTGTGGGAAGAAACTGATCTCCCCGCCACCACTTCTTCTCTCATGGATCACATCATCCCAAAATCGAGTATCCGCAGACCAGTTATTGAGAACATTACTTACGCGACTGGAGTGCTGATATTCGTCGATCACAAGTGGCAACTCGATAAACATCAGAACAAGCAGATGCTGAAACAGAAACAGAAGCAGGCGCCGGACGACACTGATTCAGATACAGAGGAGTTGGGGACAGATTGTGAAGGTTCCTCTGTGTCAGGGCAGGAAGGTTCCTCCGCGTCAGCCGCGCCTGACGCCAGTGATCAGGGCTGGGACTCTCAAGAATATGACCCTAACCAACCAAACAGAAAGCCGACCCCGAAGCAGACACCAGAGCAAAAATGGGTGTGTCTCTTCAATACTGTCTATACGGCCATGCGCATGACATATAGGGCAATGTTCCCTCATCACTCGCCCATGTACCCTTTTGAACCTGCAGATCACAAACGCCCGCATCAGCAATGGTCACCGGAGTTTTGCAATGCTCCCATTCCAGACGTGACCAACATCCAGAAGCCTGATGTAGTCCTTCTTGATCGTGACGTTCAACCGAAAAGCTGGGCACACGTCCTCACATGCATTGAGATCACTGAATCTGATCTTGGCACAAACCATGACATACCGTTGTTCAAGGGGGTTATCACCAAAGGTTATCTCATGATGCGAGAACAGCCCTGGCGTCGGTTCATCATGCTATTTAGTCTGGCAGCAAACCATCTTCGCGCCCATTACATGGACCACTCAGGCCTGATCATCACACGTCCCATCCTAATCACCGCAAACCCAATGCGTCTTGTCGACATGTTAAACACCATGTCACTGGGGAACAATAAATCCCATGGCATGGATCCCACCATACACATGTGCAACAAGTCCTGCAAGCAAACACAATGCGAAGTGGGGGACCAGGCGATCGGCTGGATAGAGGACAAGGAGAAGCAGAAATTATTGATCATCGCTATTTTGTGGAGAAGCCAGGGTCTTTTCTCTCACGGGACTATTTGCTATCACGTTTGGGATAAGGATGGCGTTGAATATGCACTAAAGGATTGTTGGGTGGATGAGGCAAAGAAAGATCATGAAGAAAAGGTTCTTGAGATGGTCCGGGGCATTCCTAATGTAGTTACTCTCATTGCCACTTGGGATGTTGAGTACGAGGGAGAGCCCGACTCTACATTGCGCATCCATAACCGCCACAGGAAATTCAGTCCTGAATTTCGCTGTAAATATCACCAACGCATGCTTTTGACCCCTTGTGGAGAGCCGCTGTCGACATTTTCAACTAAACGAGAGCTAATAAGCGCTTTTCGAGACCTCGTAGTCAGTGGGTTTCTTCTTTGACTGTTCGAATTAAGCTTAATCTTTACATTGATTTTTTTTAGCGCACAAGGCAATGACCGAGAGGAAAGTCCTACACAGAGACCTTAGTCCCAACAACTTGATCATCTATAAAGGATGTGGCTTCTTCATCGATTTTGACCACGCCCAGATCATCGTGCAATGCAATATTAGTGTTCGTGCATGGGGTACCATAAGTTCAAGTTCGAAGGTTAATCTGGTATAAGTGGCTGATCCCAATGTTCGAAGGGCACCTCGCCGTACATGTCTATCTGCCTTCTCCGTTATCTCCATTCAGCATCTAAACTGACAGATAAGGATCTTGTCATGATGGGACAGACTGCCAGCGATGATCTCGAGTCTCTTTTCTACATTTTTGTCGAATTTGTGACTACATATGACGGGCTGCATGGTAAGATAATATACCCGAAGACAGAACAGTGGGCCGATCTATTGGAGGACATAGGCTCCAGGGCTGTTTCGTACAAGTCGGGGCTATTACTCGTAAAGCGCGACGAGGAGTTGATGAACTGTACAATGGCTTACTTTGGCCAACTCAAGTATCTCGTTCAGGAGTGGCACCTCAAATTTCTTCAGGCAGTTGAAGAAAGTTGCGAGAGTGGCATTCATCACAAGGATATCGAGGAGGGTCCTCGTGAAATGGATATATCATGAAGCTGCTGATGAGCCCCTTCCGGTTGCTCAAGCCTCGTCATTGAGTCCAGTCAGCATCTTACCTCTTCCAGTTTCCTCATCGTTCGAATCGGAAGACTGTCCCGGTGAAGAGACCGTAATGTCGTCAATACGTCAATACTTGCCTTTGTATGTTTTGTAGTATCAAGTTATGCGTCTGCTATTGTGACGCCTCCTACTACCTGCTGCTCGTCGACGTCCCTCGCTTCACGGAGTGCATGCTTTTCTGTATGACTACATATGATTATCTTGGACTCTCATTTCCTTGCACTACTATTTTACTTCATGACCTCGTTTGCTCAGGCCTTGTTTAGACATGCCCGGATTCTGCCAGCATCTTCAATATTGTTACCCTGCTATTGATATGTTCGCATACATGCTGTTTCGTGGCAGGCCTGCATTTATGAACTATAAAAGTAAGCTCTTTGGGACTGTTGGTGTATGACGCATGTTATGATTTGCAACATCACATTGGACTCCATCTATGTTTTCTCTATTGTCCCATGTAGGTGAGATGACGCACCCAGCAACTTCTTCCAAGGACAACAGAGCCAACAATGATCCTGATCTACATCATCCAAGAGGGTCCAAGTTGACGAAAGTTGATCTAACACAAAACGCAAAACCATAGCCGTCGAATCAACTCGGTGACAGCGGGGTTCACACAATGACGGTAGCTTACTACGTAATAGTCTGGGATATACCGGTGACACCATACAATCAGTCAAATTTGAGGTCCCAGGGCTATTTCATTTATGATTTCTCCATCCAGTTCAGCCCCTTGTTGGAGAGGTCAGGCTGCGGTTTGTCTGCCTTGGCTTTTCGGGGTGGTTTTCAATAACTGGAGTTGGACAGCCATGAGTCAACCTCAAGTGATCAAGGAACCAAAGGTGTGGATCCTCTCTCTCCACAGTTTGGCTAGTGGATCTGGAGCCAGGAGAATGTTTGTCCTAGTTTTGTGATTGAGTGCTCCGTGATCAATTGAAGGAAGTTCAAACTTCACATTGACTCGAGTTCATATTGTAGCATGAACTTCTTCCAGTCAAGTGACTGATTGCGTCCATCTTCACAACCTTTTTTCCAGAGTTATTTAGTATCGAGAAACACGTAAGTACTAAGGCAAGGATACTAACAACTCTGTCACCTACCAGACAACTCTTGGCAGTGATATGATTGTGAATTTCGCTTTCCATCTACCTGGTGTCTGGCCTTTGGGCCGTCTTGTTCGGCACTCAATACGGAGCCAGTCATCTCAAACACCTAAATCGCCTCGGGCGGTTTTAAAGGAAGTATTGGTTGATTGTTTGATACAAGCTGGCTGGAATCTCATGTGCCTAATAGATTTTCTAGTGATATGGTTCGATGGTCAAACCGCTGGACCAGTCCTCACTGCAACCAAGGTAGTGATCCGATTATGTGGACTATCCCTATAGATCCCTATCAGGAGGGTCTACTTCATTAAGAGCGATTGATCCAAGTGAACATCACGGATGAATTGGCAGTGGTATCCATGAACAAGAGTGCATCTGTTGTTCGTATCTTCTTTATTCTGGAACGGCACTGCTGACCTTGCTCCAGCACTGGCATGGAACTAATCAGTATTGGTCATTGGATGGAGCAGCCACGGTCATATGGTGTCCTATAGCCCATCTGGGCATTTTTTTCATGTAGGGCTTTACACCAGTAAACCAGAGCAGGTCATTTTGGTGCAAAATCATGTTGTGTCTGCAAATTATTATTACTGGTCTATCATATATCAGGTATCATTCACATGTCGTGCTCTAGTACTGTTGGTACAGTGGTTTCATTGTTGATGCAGGCGAAGGTTTGAGAGAACCCTCGGTCATTTATGACCAGATCCCTACCTGTGCATGTATGACATTGATAACGGTCTTAAGCTTGACCATGTATGTTGTTTGCATGTGTCGACGACAATCTAGCATCGACCATCCTTACTATCACGGATTGTTAGGATGATCAGCGTTTCTACTACTTTAACTCAACCATCTAGTCAAAGGTGCCACATGAACGCCTACAACATCGCCTTATCCGCTACTCCTGATGTGATTCTCATTAATGACCCCGGACGTAATCTAAATGGACCACTGGTACCTCTTTAAGTCCTGAGTGTCGCGCATGGTCAATGAATATGGTATGCAAATCAAACTTCGTGTTCACGATTAACAACCACATGTTTACAGTTGTTGAGGCAGATATCAATGCCTCCGGTCGTAGACTCGATCTTTCCCAGTCACCAGTACTCTTTTATCCTGGTTGCAGATCAGTCAGTCAACAACAAGTCATGTCCAATTATGATTCAACTAACTCTGCGATGCTTGGATATAATGAGGCCCCGGCACTGGAACCCATCGACAGACATTGGACTACACGCAATCCTTTCAAGTTGTTGGAATAGAACTTGTATCCGCTAGAAAACCCTGCAGTCTGGTGGCGCAAACTGTCGATAAATCTGGTCAGTGTATGGGATGATGTGAGACACCTCATCAATGGCTACAGCCAGATCTCGCTGTCTACTTCGGTTTCAATATAAACTTTAAACGGACCTCTGGAGGCTTCTCAGCTGCAATCCAATGGGTCTGTTTACACCTTGCTTGCTAACAAAATCATTGAGCTGTCTATACCCGGCGGACAACACGAGGGACCGATGAACAATGTCACTCTTCTTCACCTTATGTTCTCGTGCACCATCCTCGCAAGTGAGTATCACTTGTTATATCCATTTCGCACTCTAGCTGATGTATCGCACAGCACATATTTTCTGTTGTAAGAAGCACTGGTAGTAACACCTACAACTACACTGGTCCTGTCTAGTGGGATACGACGAGCAATGGTGGATCAGGTGATCATGTAACAATCCGCTTTAGAACTGATATTAATCCTGTACCATGCTCCTCCCACTGGTATGATCAAGAAACTGTTGCTTGCATGACTGATTTACATGACAGCTCCTCTAGCCACATTGACTTTCACCTTGAAAATTAGTGTTAAATTTGGTCATCTATGCTCGTTCAAGCTCAGGTGCTTAGGTGTTTCGATGGCTCAAGGGAAGTAGGTGTTGTCTCGCTGTCAGGTGACCAAAATGATCCAGAGGCTGTGATCTTCACGATGATACTGCATCGTCCCTGAAGTAACAAGTAAGGCTCAGATCTTACATCTTGTATCCTAGTGTCCTTTCTCGCTTACAGTGGCTCAAAAAACTGTCCACATGTTTGTGCTATTTTCACTATTTTCATTATTGTATATGAATGAACAGGTAGACTTGGGATATGCCAGTGGGGTACTCTGTAGTACTCCTTTGGGGCATGAATTTGAGCCCTTGCCCGTGGGAATTTATGGTAATGTGGTGGCACTATAAGCCTCACAAAATGATGACTCATGTGGACAGTTTTTTGACCCTAGATTAAAATTATATAAATCATTAGTTATGACACCATAAAGTCATGCCACTATTAAATAAATTATGAAGTGGTGTCATTATGACATTATTAAACCTATCTCTAAGTATATAATGAAGTGTGTCCCATATATCATAGTCATAATCACCATGAAAACCATCTCCTCTGCTCAAAGGGATAATATCCTTTCTCTGTCTACTACTGGCCTCTCTACTCGTCAAATAGCCTCTAGAACTGGTTTATGTAAGTCTACTGTAGCTAACCTCATCAAAGAATGTCACCCAGACAAGGAAAACTCCAGTGGAGGTCGTCCATCCAAACTCACCTCTACTGATAGGAGGGTTATTATTTAACATATCACCACAGGAAAGGCTGATAATGCCGTCCAAGTCACTCATCATATCAATTCCATCATTCCTACTCCAGTTTCTTCACAAACAGTGAGGAATGTCCTCAAGGAAGCCAATCTTAGGGTCGTAACAAAGAAGAAAAAGCCTCTTCTTTCCATCACTCATAGGAAGAGAAGACTAGCCTTTGCCCTAGCTCATCAAAACTGGACTGTAGAGGACTGGAAGCAGGTCATATGGTCAGATGAGACTAAAATCAATAGAATTGGGTCAGATGGGAAGGTACATGTGTGGAAAAAGAAGGGGGGGCCCTCTTACAGACAGAGAGATTAATGGAACTCTCAAGTTTGGAGGAGGTTCTTTAATGGTATGGGGATGTATGGTGTGGAACTTCTGGTGTGAGAATGCTTGCAGAAGTTGAGGGGAGGATGGATGCTGAGCAGTATATGGATATCCTCCATTATCAGCCTTTCCTGTGGTGATATGTTAAATAATAACCCTCCTATCAGTAGAGGTGAGTTTGGATGGACGACCTCCACTGGAGTTTTCCTTGTCTGGGTGACATTCTTTGATGAGGTTAGCTACAGTAGACTTACATAAACCAGTTCTAGAGGCTATTTGACGAGTAGAGAGGCCAGTAGTAGACAGAGAAAGGATATTATCCCTTTGAGCAGAGGAGATGGTTTTCATGGTGATTATGACTATGATATATGGGACACACTTCATTATATACTTAGAGATAGGTTTAATAATGTCATAATGACACCACTTCATAATTTATTTAATAGTGGCATGACTTTATGGTGTCATAACTAATGATTTATATAATTTTAATCTAGGGTCAAAAAACTGTCCACATGAGTCATCATTTTGTGAGGCTTATAGTGCCACCACATTACCATAAATTCCCACGGGCAAGGGCTCAAATTCATGCCCCAAAGGAGTACTACAGAGTACCCCACTGGCATATCCCCAGTCTACCTGTTCATTCATATACAATAATGTAAATAGTGAAAATAGCACAAACATGTGGACAGTTTTTTGAGCCACTGTACATAGCCGCATGGAAGCAGTTATGTTCGAGCTACGATGACCTGTCACCATCGGAACGAATCGTGGACCAGCATCACCGATATGTTATGAAACACCAGGTCGGTCATTAATTTTGTTAGCAAACTCAAACGTTAGAGACTTTATTAGGATTGAGCCGCCGTGAATTAATTTATCCTTCATGACTTGCGTCAACCGCAGCACTTCAGATCAATGAAGTGGCCTTGTGGGAGCGTGTACTTTCGCGCAGTGGAGTATGCCCGAGGCTATCGGCTGCTGTGCTCCACTGCTTCATTGCTGCCCAGTAGTCAAATCTCCTGGTCTCCATTGGCAGCCCGGCCTTGAGGTGCTGCATGATCAGGCCGTGTAACAACATCGATCACAGTAAGAATGCGCCGAGTACCACAAGGCATTCAATCAAAACTGTCAAGCAGACAATGAGCTTGTGAGTTATGACAGTCACTGTGCGCATAGCAACTATCAATTTCCAGCTAGTGGGCATAGAAGGAACTCTTACTAGGTCTTCCCTGTCTTCCTGAATCGTCCATGGTCTGACTTTTGTACGTACAGCTCAACACATTTTATGTGTTTTCTGTTTTGAGGGCCGAGCTTGTCGAGAAAGATGGAGAGGTGACAACGATGATCGAATAAGCAAGAAAAGTGATAAAAAATGTATAATGACATATGAATAGAAAAAGTAGTCACCCGAGAACAGTTTGTCACTGCGTTCTGTACCCAACCCCATCAAAATAACCTGATTCCCGCATAAAGGACGTCCGACATTCATCAAGTCTTGAATCCTGTGATACCAAGCCGAGTCCAGCGAGTTCCGAAGGTAGTGGCCGACTATGTTGGCCATGGTATGAGGCCACAGAAGACGAACTGTATTGGTGAAAAGCGTGCGCCTGGGGGGGCGGAGCTGTAAGTGGAGTCTGACTATATTGCTGCGAGGATTCGCTTGCTGGGGCCCAGTGATAGGTGGATGACCCCACAACAGGTGCAGGAGCATGGTGCGCTTGGTGTACATGCAATGCAGCTGAATGGGAGACATGATGCTGGGGAGGATATGTATAATCAGAACTCTGGGGCTGTCGCCATAGGTGGGTTGGAATGCTGGTGCTTGCACTAGGTGCAGGGAGATCATCAGAGTGATGCATATCATAACGACCACCACGGTTCGAAGCTGACTGAGTCCAGTCAGTTGAAGATTTCGGGCGATATAATTTGGCAGTTTGCTGCTCAGTGGAACTAGCTTCTAGATATGTGCTGCTGCTAGAAGAAGCCTCCGGGTAGTCTGCAGGTAGACCTGAAGGTCGCTTCGCCGACATGAATCTAGTTCTTCCAGCAAAGATGTCGAGTTCATCATCATCTTGCTCTACTTTCACGCTCCATTGCTGACCAAGCTGTTGTGATGGCTGTTCATGCTGAGCAGCAGTGAGGGGTATGTGCGCGTTCTCACTCAGTTTCGTAAGCATTGGCTGCGACAACCGATCCATTACATAGTGTAACAAGCGTGATGGCAATAAGCACTGACCAAGGCTTGAGCAGCACATCTGCTATGTGCAGCTGCCCTTGAGAAAAGAAGGCAGGCATCATCCAATTCCTTCATAGCATTAGACGCCAGTGGAGACCGTGGGCCTCGAGTGACAATTGTCCCAAAGACGATCTGTTGGACTATCAGTCGTGATCGACATTGAGACCAAAAAATGCCTACGGCAGAAGAAAATGCAAAGGTCCAGACAGTCCAAAAGCAAGCACAGAGACTAGGATATTCCTGAAAAGCTTGTTGGACGGTTCGCAGTATCGTCTGAGTCGCCCGGTAAGCAGCCAAAAATGATGGCACGTAGGCACTCTTTTACGGATTCACAGGGTTTTCAATGATAGCCTGCGCAAAGAAACTGCGATGAATGTAAAGTAGTACTAAGCAACAGGTTAGTCACACAATAGCCAGTCGGTGTACAAGGGCAGTCTAATAACAAGTTTCCCGAGAGTGAGACATCACAAGATGGTTCCTCAGAAATTGGTGGTGGCGAGGTACTGGACGCCGAAGAGGCGATTAGAGCTGCAGGATCCGGGATCGGAAACTTGCGAAATTTACGATCAATTTCCATGATTACCGCATAACTCGGTGCTTCAGCTGTCAAGGTACGAGTGGCGACCTCTGCGACACACTCGGCCGCATACCTGATTCCCCATAATGCGACTATACTGAAAAGGTTCATTGGGTAAAGACGAGCAAACAAACTTGAAGACTCACATTCTGCTTGATGGCCAAGTTCTCCGTCACCCCCGCTGTCTGGGAAACGGCAGTCTATCTAAGCTAAGGAAAAACTCGGTGGGCATCTGGTGTTTAAGCTCTATGTTTGGGAATGTCAATGAAACCAATGTAAGGAAGAGAAGCCAAGCTGCATTTACATTCCAGGCATCAGCAACAAAGAGATCCCAAAAGAGAATGCGCCGTTTTTGCACGACTTTGGCAGGAAGACCCCACTTTGCACTATCCCAATCTTGGGTGCAGAAGCCGAGTGAGATTAGATTGTTCCTTGACAGAAATGTATAAATGTATGAAGACCAATCTAGATCAAGCTCTCATTTAAGTGAGAATCACATGAATGGAAAGACTACGCATGGTTTGGGAAAGATGAGCAGCAAGGATAAGCAATGACCATGTCGTTTCCATGCTGGTCTCTTTGGCCGCAAGTTCATTGCCACTCATAGCATTGTAGATACTCAACAGATGAAGCGCCTGAATAGTAATTAGGGAGGGCTTTTCCAAGACCGGCCACAAACAGATGGCAGCATGGGCAAGTTGATGATAGTGTTCAGCCTCAGCATTGGACGGTTCCTGCACAAGGTCCATGAGAGCTCCAACGGCAAAAACAAGTAAAGGAAGACCAAGGTCATGAGCTCCTTTGGTTTCGTCTGATGGTGGCACAGGGCCATTTGAGTAATATATCGGAAGTAACTCTTCCATCACTTGATCCTGAGACACACTGCAAAACAGCCAGCCAGCTTGTTTGAGATAAGTCTGCGCAAGGTACTTGGCCCATTCCAAAGGTGGCAGATGACTTTCTATCAATTCCTGAACAGCTGCTACCGGACCCATGGGGGTGAAAGGGAACGCCTGCGAAAACATCCTAAATTCTTGCGGTAATCCAGGGCTCCTTGAGTCTCTTCCGGATTCTAGACTAGATGCATCTGCAGTCTCTGGTGGAACTTTATCCGCCTAATAGGAAGTCTGCATGAGCATAGCCCAACATGAAGTAAGATACGCACCATCAACAAGCACTACCGGGGGCGATAAGTATGTCTTTCACTGAGTAAAGGATAGAACACTCACTTCAGATCCGCCTGTGGGGCCGAAAAACCATGATATGCCATGATCAGTGATGGAAAGCGTTCCAAATGCGTCCAGGATCTCTGGAGGATTCAACAGTTCTGCAGTGCTATCTCCAGCAACAATGCCATATTCGTCCTTTTGATCCACACCATGAAGGTCGTCGCGAAGAAGAGGATGGGGTTCTGTCGAATGCTGTGACTGAAGGGATCCAAGAGCGTCTTCTAATTGCCGAATACATCCACTCATGCTGGCTATCTGCTGATGAAGATGCTCAGTTGCCACCAGGACAAAGCTTGGTGCAAAAATCAAGACAATGAACACTAACGAGAGTTATGTAGTGCGTACCGGGTCCCCTGTCCAGTAGCCAAGCTGCCTAAGAATACAACAAGTGTAAATGGTTATTACGGAGAGCATGAGGTGATACCACCACTTACCATTTGGACACAACACAGCACAACCTCATCTCTCGGTGACTAACCTGCCTCAATTTCCCGAGCTATAACATGAATAACACGTTCATAAAAAGGTCAAAAGTAATTAACAAAAGTACTTGCCTGCTTACTGGCCATGACGGTAAGAATGAAAGAAATGTGCCTTCGTAATACCCTTGCAACGGGACGGCACTCCATTGTACTCTTTATTGTGTATTCATTTCGAGTAGTCTGACTTTGGAGTCAAAAAAAATAAGGTGCGCACTGCACAACGCTGCCGCGCATAGCATGGAATTGGAAACTCTACATACCCTCGTAGACAGCGACGGCTTCCTCAACCCAGGGTAGCCTGAAGAAATCACTCCTATGCAACTCCTCAGCATGGATAGTAGCACCCTCACTCAGTCCACTTCCAAGCACACTTTCCAAGTCGCGAGACTGCGACGCCAGCCACGTCTGTATGAAATTCGCTGGGTCGTTGGCAAAACTTTGAAGGAATTGCTGCTTCATGTGTGAGTTATGTAGTGATTGTGCTAACAGCGTGATCTGCATTTCACCGATATTAGAGAAAGGGAGTCAGACCTGAGGGAGTGGACATTTACCTCGTCATCTAACTTGGTGAGGTCGGACATGCTATCTTTACTTGACTGCATCATCACCATGATGGGGTTCTTCAAGTTGGTGTCCTCCATCTTGATCTCAATATCCCATGCAGAATGGTGCTCTGGGGGTATCCGTGCTGGGTTGATGGAGTAATGAATGATTACAGGTCCTGGAGGCATCAAATATCGATTGACTGGCTCTGGTTGTTGGTGGAACATGATGCCTTCTCCGCCACAGATCTGCAATCATACAATTGGTATGATAGTGAAGAGTCAACAGAATCAACTTACCGGTCTCAAATAATCGTCAGCATGTATTCTTCAACAATCAGTTTTATCTTGCAGGCCGTGTATTTTGATATAATTCCACATAGCCTGGATGATGCCAACACGACTCTCCTCTTTGATGCCCAAGACGTTACCTGAAAGGTGGCATCAAGTTTAGAATTCATGAAGATACACAAGACATACCCAAGTCTGGAGCCACTTTATACCGCTCTGGTGTCTGCTCGAGATATATGATGAAACGCACTTTCATTGGCTGGTCTCCAGTTCACCTTATGATGAACCCATCTAGAGGCGACTGAATGGCTGGAACTCGAGGCCACTGAAAAGACAAGTAAGAACTAGACAATGTTCCCATCTGGATACAAGGTAGGGTCATGGTCAAGCTCGACAATCATTCATTTTATGAGAGTCGAGAATTTCCGAGGCAGAACCCTGTCTCATGCACATTGATTTGGAAGCTTCATAGGCGTCAAAGCAATGCATTGATGCTCGCTGAAATAGACGTGCCTCTAGTAATCGCCCTTCGACCTTCAGGGACCATGCTGGAATTCACTGCCCCGTCTTGAAGTTTACTCCCTCAGCAGCTTTGCCAGTTTGCCACGCCTGCCCAGAAACTGTGTAGCTCAAGAATAACCGAAGTGTACACGTAGTCTGATCATCATCTGTTTAATAGACCAATCATCAATTGTAGGAATGTGAAACGTACGGTCGGATTGCGTGCCAATACGTCTTGCACTTCCACCTTTTTCTGGTTCATCATCCAGTCAAGCTTTGGTACATTTTTGAGTCCTCAGCGAACTCTGGGAGCTGGGCAAGAGCATTTGGAACAGATTTGTCTGTGATTTTACATCTCCTGGGGATACCTTAGTAGGTTTATAAAATAAACTTTGTGAGGAGCGTACTTTGCAGCTTTCACCCCGTCCATCAATTGTGGTGAACATTTGAAATTTGCAAACTTGAATGATGGTCAATGATTGTGTCTCAGGCTCTCGATGTCATGTGCAGACATCGTTGCCCATTGTTGTTTGACAGACTCAGGTATGCGTCGAGTCTGTTGGCAGTGGTGGATGTGATAATGTTTAATCCCGAAGCTGTGATCTGACTAACCACTCTGAAAGTAAACAAAAGCAGTGAGTCGTGCAAATGGAATCTGGTCTATCGATTTGGAAATAGCTGTAAATGTAGAATCAATGTAGACATTTGGGATTCTGACCAAAATATATGATTGACAGAGGGTATATAGTATATGTGATATGATAACATATATGGATGGAATAGGCACTGAGCTGCTGGTAAGTTGTGCTTTAATATTGTAGATGTATGAATTACCAGTCACTGCTAATTTTCAGCTGAAAAGGATTGTCCGTACGAGAAAAGAGCTCTGCAAGCTTCTCGAATGAACTCGTGCATTTGGCCTGAAGTTCAACGCTTTCCAGCTCATGGAAGGCGTCGAGCCAAGGATGGCAGCGGAACTACATGAGGATGAGTGCTAATATATGTACATTAAAGGGAACTCACGAGGAGAGCGTCTGGATAAGGGCCACACACAGAAATTGTTAGGTGTTTCGAAGGTACAGTGCGGCCATCGTACGGGACATTAAAGTGGCTGGCAGTATGGGAAGCGTCGAAAAAGCTCAACTGCAGTGCCTGGATACTCGTGAAATGTTGAGTAACGTCTAGAACGGCCGACAAGTGGTTAGAAGTCAAATTTTCCCCAAACTGAAGGCTGAGGTTTCGAATACAAGGGGCTGAATGAATTATGGCTAGCAGGGAAACAAGATAGCAAGGCGGGCCGCCAAGAACATTCAGGTGTAGTAGATGGGAATTGGGGATGTGCTGCAATGTCTGTCTTGATACCTTCTGTAAGGCATGATTTGGTAGTTTCGGCGAAAGAGTCGACCCCAGATGAATCCACAATTGGCCAACATTCTGATGGCGGATCAAAAATTCAGCGAGAACGTTGGGGGGGCACTCAATGTCAACTGTCAACATTTGAAGCAGCGGGAGGTGGACGTTCCGCAGCAATGCAGCCCACTGAATGCTGCTCAATCCAGTGTAAGTGAGTGAGAGGTCGGTTAATGGGGAGTCCTGCAAGGTTGCGAGGGTGAGTGAGGCGACGCATGGGGAGAAAAACATGGGCAAGTCCACCGACAATCGCCGAAGACTAGATACTGCGCTTGGGTCTGATCCAGAGACAGGAGCAGGTACAACCGTACATGGGTGGTCTGCATCACTGCTTGACTAACTGAAACTGGAGCAATCTAAATCCTTGATGAGCTGGAATAAAGATGCCAGATCTACTCCTGGGGGGGCGTCGAAGCACATAATCGATGACATAGGTTTACTCTGAACACCTTTCAAGGACTGTAAGAATATCTTGAGTGCTGTCAGGTCATGGTCACCAGTACCATGGAGGTCACAATGCAGAAACCGAGGAGCGCAGAAAGAAGTTGTTCAAGTGTACAATGGAAGAGCTAGGCAGGTCTGAGCGTTGACGCGCAACCATGTCTGCTCGACATGTAAGCCTGCAGAATGCAGATATAGGGGTGCGGCAAGGTCCTTTGAGAGGCAGGACACGTGTGTGATTGACCGCAGGTCTGTCACAGGCAGATGTTGGAAGATCATCAATACAAGCTCGTTTGGAAAGGGCCAATACGAAAAAGTGGTTCGTCCAGTCAAAGCTACAGGCGACGGCATCCCCTGCAAAAGACAGGTATTTTGTTTAAAAACACCTCAAGATTCAGGATTGACTTACGTGCAAAAAAAGGACGGGATCTACGCTGCGCTCTTCAGTTGCTGAGTGAGCCTGAAAACGAATGAGGCATGGCATGGAAGACTGGTGAATGATTAAACTCACAGTGAGATCGGCAATCACATATGAACGGGAGAGGGTATGCCTTTTGAAACTGGGAGGGAAGGAACCATCTAGCATGTCTCCATATGCTTTGCGTTTTGAATGCTCTTGAGGAATTTTATGCGGCAGATCCGCAGTCTATAATTGAGGAGCATGAGGCATGAAGACTAGGGAAAGGTTAAACTCACTGTAAGGTCAGCAATCGCATATGAACGGGAGAGGGTACGCCTCTTGTAACTGGGAGGGAAGGAACCATCTGGCGTGTCTCCATATTCTTTGCGTTTCGAATGCCCTTGAGGAATTTTATGCGGCAGATCCGCAGTCTATAATTGAGGAGCATGAGGCATGAAGACTAGGGAAAGGTTAGACTCACTGTAAGGTCAGCAATCGCATATGAACAGGAGAGGGAATGCTTCTTGGGACTGGGAGGGAGGGAGCCATGTGGGATTTCTTCATCTGCTTTACATTTCGAACGTGCTGCAGGGAATCTGCACTTCTTCTCACATGGCAGTATGAAGTTTTCGAGAGAATCATCAATGGCCTTCGATTTTGAAATTACAGGGGCTAACAATGATTCAGTTTTCGCATATGAAACGACGCGTACAGGTGAAACAGATCTGAGAGCCTGTGTGGCAACCATGGCTAGAGGATGATGGGGAATGACACGGAATTATGCAACATATTTATTGCAAGTTGCGAGTTGCCCACTCACAAGCTAGACAATAGGCCTACTCCCACACCGACTGAAATGAACTAAAAAATCAAATGAGCAAATGGATGCAATGTGTTGTGAGGGTATCGCTGAAAAATATAAAGTCAAATAGTCAAACAATACTATCACGGTCGACTGACGAGTCCAAACTCCTATCTATCCTAGTGAACAATAGTTTATCCTGGACGAGGTGACAGTGCATAAGTCCAAACAAGATATCATATGTGTCAGCTCACGAGTCTAAACTCCTATCTATCCTAGCGAACAATAGTTTATCTTGGATGAGGTGACAGTGCATCAGTCTAGACTCTTTGATATCATGTGGGTCGACTCACCAGTCCAAACTCCAAACTCCTATCCTACCAAGTCCAAACAAGTGTTGTTGGATGACATACACTTGCTACGAAAAAAATCATGGGTTGTCTGGTGTTCGGCGCCGAACAGCAACTTGCATGCAAATGTGCCTGGTATATAACAATTATTTCGCTTGGCATGAAAAGTAAAATCAAGCCTAACTGCATTACACCCGTGATCACGATTGAAGATACAAGGGGGAGAGCAGGGCAAGATCAAATCGGATTTACTAGTGTACAGCAACTTCGGAAGAGGGATAGCTGAATTGGATAGTTGAACATCGTAAACAATATTGGCCGTACTCAGACCCCATAGTATATCATAAAATAAAGTCAAGCAATGTGACTAATAGGCCCGGATACCATCGACTACACTGTCATGAAACAGCAGGTAAAGTTCTGACAATGTGCCTGAATGGAGGGCGTGTATGGCAATGTTTACGAGCATGCAGATAATAGCAAACCGAACAAGCTGCATTGTTGGAGAAGTTCCTGCAAAGGTTGAAGGAGGTGAAGGAGATGTTGTGTTGTCCTCCATTGACACCTGAAGTTGATTAGATATTGCCGCCGTAATGGATATTCAATCATACCGATTTGCCCTCCTCCCAGACCTTCATGCTACTATGCCCATTAAAGCAGCTGCCAGTAACAACAGTGCACCCAGCCCGCCCTTCATGCGACTGCTATTGTGAGTATGGTACATATATATCAAGTTCGGCTGACTTACTGTGATGGGGATGATCTGATCACCCCGATTCCCGTGTGCCAACTGTCCTCGGTATGTCCCTGTGCTGTAATCAAATACACAAGCAAATCCATCATCACCACCAACAAAAATAAGTCCCGCCTGCCGAGCAACGGAGATTTGCAGAGGAACATTGCGAAGGATCACATGGTTATAGGACTGTACGCGCTGGAGGGTAGGAATGGTGTATTTATCCACCCTGTCTTTGAGATTACTCATGAGCAGAAAACTGCCCTCAAGAACAGCATTGCCACTGCAGCATATGCGTGAATAACACGATACGCGAAACAAAACCCCCACTTACATTCTTCCTTGCACCTTCTTGTGCCACTTTAGATCCCAAGGTTTGATAGAATAGCAGAATCTGAATATAAGGGTTAGAGTGAAATCAAGAATGGAATGGGCAGCTGACATTTCACCACTTTCCAGATATGACACTAGGAGGGAAGCACCGTTGTCGTAGAAGTGAACTGTGCGGGCAACGTACAACTGTTTCTCAGGCTGCGAGGTGATGGTCGCGAGGGTTTCTGACCAAAAAAAATCAACACCATGCAATAACTGACGGGTAGGCAGCCCACTGTCTGGTGTCAGGTTCCAAAGATGTGGGCGACCACCAGCAGCACTTGCCAGACGCCGATGAACAGGATCCCAAGCAAGCGACTCCACCACATCTGAGTGGCCCATGGTGGTGCTCTGGAATGTGAACAGTGCCTGAGGTGATCGACCGTCATCAGTGAGAGCAATAACGATATCCCTATCACTTACATCATTGCTCCTTTCATATACTTGAATGTTGCCATCTGAAGCCCCGAAAGCAAATGTTGTTTCACCATGATTGTTAACGTCCATCCAGATAATGGCACTGATATAACCTGCTGCCGGTGTAAAGATTTCTTGAATCATTTCACTGGATACCAAGCTCCATACAACTATGCAACTATCATTGCCTATCTTGCTCTTAGTACAAGTTAAGTGAGAGAGATAGACTGATTACCTCCAGTAAGGAGCAATGCTCCATGTATACTCACAGCCAATACGTTGACTGCCTTAGTGTGGCGAGTGAGAGTATATTTGCTAGAAAACTACTTTGCCATCAACAAAAATATAACTTAACTGAACTTGAAGGACTTACATCCATGATCGAATATTGAGACACGTAGGAGACAAATTGGTCGTATTTAACCATGCGCATAGCACCGGCAGCCAAAGTGATCATGAAGTTTGTAAACAAAAAGCATCGTCGACAATTGGCCAATTGTCCATTCACCACGGAAATGGGAGGAGCTTACAGATTTAGAGTTTGATAGGGGGGATTTTGACTTGATCGGTGACGAGATCATTAATTGTTTGATAAAGACTGCCCGGCCTACTTTTAAATCAGGAAGTAAGTAACTCAAGCCACGAAACTCATGGCATCAAAAATACCTTCTCGCAAACACAGCGCTATCAATACATGGTTCAACCCGTATGGCAGACCTACACTGCGCTCCCTCATGGGAACCGTGAATGCATACGAGATGCAGGAAATGGAATGGGGTATCAAGGCATCGATAAAGTCCTATGAGCGTGAGCTTCGACAATGTGAAGACGACAAAGTAAGTAAGTTAATTACCTACAATTCCTGCCTGCTAAACATTTCCAGGACGTGTGGATGGGATCTGCTATGGATCTCGATCTCAACCTGCCTATCAGTGCAGGGAGTGGAACATATGGCTGTGTAGACAGCGCAATGGCAAATAACGAGGTTAGTAACTCCTCACCACCTGTCAACACTGCAACTTACTGTAAAGTAAAGGAGATCGGACCCCTGGCCATCATTCCGATGATGAACTGCAGTGAGGCCCGGCAGTACCAGTACCAGTCGCCGAAAAAAAGGAAACTTGTTTGTAGCCTGCACAAAGGCATTAACAAGTATATCAATAATCACTGCAAGAGGGATCATGCCAATACTGACCAGTTATGTGAGCGCATGTACATTGCACTCCAAGCTGCATTGCTAGACGTAGATGTTGATGATATCATGCTGCCTGACGCAGGTTTGGACCAAGCCCAAGCTGGAAAACATAGTGTAAGGCGGATTATTGGCAATATTAATTTGTATGAATAATGTTGTCATTATAGAAGCTTCAACAGGGCTACCTCATCTCACGTGAGGTTGCACAATGATTCCTCAATGGAGTCAATTTTATCATCCCCCACAGAGTGAAATGCGGCCTGCTATCTATCGGAACTGCACTAACTACAAAGTCATCAATTCCAGGTATCATCCATAAGACAGGTGAGTTCACGAACCTTCCAGAGCACCATCATTCCTAATGTAAAGGAAGGGTATCCTGCCACAATGCCGGGACAGTTTCCAGACTGATTATTCGAACATCTAAAAGTCTACTGGTACCCCTGTACAATAGTGTCAATATGGTTGCTGCAAATAATGAATGAAGATTTATCATTTGTTTGTTACAAGACATGTGCTCCACATCGATCAAATCTCATCTATTGATCTGGTAAGAGTAGATCAATGACGACGGCAATCAATTGACTTACCAACCTGCTTTATATATTCTTTCAACCTGAGGAGATTGCTTGGTATTGTCAGGTATTTCACATGCCTAAGTATCACAGCTACAACTATTTTTCAAATATATACGGAGCATATTGCCAACAACCCAACTTCCATCATAACATTCAAGGATAGGATATCGTTTCTGCACCTACCGGAGATGAGTAACCAATACCGTTGACCAGACTGATACCTACCTCTGCATACACAATGGCTAATCTGGGCTGTGCTTGGAGCCTCCAGGACTTGTTGACTTTTAGATATTCACAGGCTAGTTGTGAAACAAAAGCCTGCATGGAAAAAATTAAACAGACAAGATACAACAGCTACAAGGACACACACACGAGTTTCTTCATATTCAGAGGCAGGCCAGCCAAGTGCCTCCTGTAAATTATATCCTCCTCGACTGATACGGGAGATGTCTCCTCGCGGTTTCAGAATCTTCGCTGGCAGAGGGATGGGTAACTGAGCCACTGGTGTAATTGGTTGTGCGGCATCAGAGGTTGATGAGTCTGTGTTGCGTGAAAACAGTTGATGTTGTGTCAACGGTGGAGGGGTGTAGTTGCATTCAGGGGGGAACTCGCAATGAATGGTGAGTGGCTTGAAGTGGCGACAGTACCGCAATTTAGCAGCTTTAGGCATAGCTCAGTTAGATGAACTTGTTGAGCCAGAAACAATGAGCTTACCATTATGATCAATAGGACATTATATATTTTGGCGATGTGCACATCCTGATGCTGACGGAATGCAGTTAGTTGCAGTCAAAGTCACTACCTTGTAGTTACATACAATTTTGGTAATTGGTTATGACATTCATAACGACAGCCTTGTTGTTTTCAAGGAACAAGGACTACATTAACATTAATGCTACGCAAAATAAACATGATCGTCAAAAGGGAAAGCTCGAGTGTGACAATGTTTCGAGGCTTAAGTAGTGAATGGGAGAATCAAACTCTGCTGGAGGTATCCGAAGCGGCTGAGTGGCTGAGTGGCTGAGTGGTTGAGCAGCTGCCGGCAAGTTCCGTCGGAGCTTCGACTGGGTCTAATTCACTACTTAGGCAGTGAATCCTTGTTTCATTGATTTTCTTTCTCCTATTGTAATCCACCCTAACGGAATGTTGCATCTGTGTTGGCTTCGTTAGACTGGAGCCTAAGATTAAGCTGGGCGTCGTATGCATTTCTTGTCTACAGCCGTATCGTGCACTTAATATTGCTTCTGCACTTATTGCTAATTGTTGAATTTGAAAATGTGTAGACTCGTATAATTAGTTATTAGTTAGACTTTGCGTATTCCGGCGGAGCTTGCTGAGTCTGATTCTGATTCACTACTTATCAAATACAACACTTGATGTACCTTCTTTCTCTCCCACTATACATGTACGTGGACTTAGCTGTTACTAAATATAATCAACTTATACATATAGTTGTACATATTATTATTTCCTCAAATGGCATAGGCTCTTATCTGGCATATCTTGATATCCGGTATGATGACGCGCTTTATGAATGAAGAAAAACTGATATCTACATATAGATCTTGATGATGAGCCGCTGCGCTTCATCTTCCCACCACCATGACGAGCACCTCAACATCTGTCATCTTGCCAACGTTCAACTCATTGAGTGCATTCACCTCACCCCCCCACCAGTCACATATGGACAAACTCTTGGACAAAGGTCTTGAAGGTAATGTCCTATGGGAAGAAATCGATCTCCCTGCCACTACTCCTTCTCTCATGGATCACATTGTCCTGAAATCGAGTCTTGACATATCAACTATCGAGAAAATCACCTACACCACTGGAGCGCCTATTCTCGTCGGTCAGAAGTGGAAATTTAATACATTACGGGGGGTGAAGAAAGCAAAGAAGCTGAAGCAGGTGCAGGATGACACTGGAATGGAGGTGTTTAGGACAGCGGACGAGGATTCTTCATCCACACCTGACACCAGTTTTGAGAGCTGGGGCTCCCAAGAATTCTACCCAACAAGTCCGGCGAGAAAACTGCCTCCGCAGGTGCACACACGAGAACCAAAATGGGCGCTTCTTTTCAACACCATCTATACAGCCATGCACATCTCATATCTAACTTGCCCTCAACGTTCATCTATCTTCCCTTTCGAGCCCAAATATCTCGAACACCTGCCTCGACAGTGGTCACCGGAGTTCTGCCTTGCTCCTATTTTGGACGCGACCAACATCCAAAGGCTTGGCTTAGTCCTTCATCGCGATGTTCAACCGAAAAGCTGGGTACACGTCCTCACATGTGTTGAGATCACTGAATCTGATCTTGGCACAAACCATGACATACCGTTGTTTAAGGGGCTGATCACCAAAGGTTATCTCATGATGCGAGAACAGCCCTGGCATCGGTTTGTCGTCTTATTCAGCCTAGCAGCAAAACATCTTCGTGCCCATTACATGGACCGCTCAGGCCTGATCATTACATGTCCCATCCTAATCACAGCAAACCCAACGCATCTGGTCGACATGTTAAACACCATGTCACTGGGGAACAGTAAAGCCCATGGCATGGATCCCACCATGCACATGTGCAACAAGTCCTGCAAGCAAACACAATGCGAAGTGGGGGACCAGGCGATCGGCTGGATAGAGGACAAGGAGAAGCAGAAATTATTGATCATCGCTATTTTGTGGAGAAGCCAGGGTCTTTTCTCTCACGGGACTATTTGCTATCACGTTTGGGATAAGGATGGAGTTGAATATGCACTAAAGGATTGTTGGGTGGATGAGGCAAAGAAAGATCATGAAGAAAAGGTTCTTGAGATGGTCCGGGGCATTCCTAATGTAGTTACTCTCGTTGCCACTTGGGATGTTGAGTACGAGGGAGAGCCCGACTCTACATTGCGCATCCATAACCGCCACAGGAAATTCAGTCCTGAATTTCGCTGTAAATATCACCAACGCATGCTTTTGACCCCTTGTGGAGAGCCACTGTCGACATTTTCGACTAAACGAGAGCTAATAAGCGCTTTTCGAGACCTCATAGTCAGTGGGTTTCTTCTTTGACTGTTCGAATTAAGCTTAATCTTTACATTGATTTTTTTTAGCACACAAGGCAATGATCAGGAAGAAAGTCCTACACGGAGACCTTAGCCCCAACAACCTAATTATTCATGAAGGATGTGGCTTCTTCATCAATTTTGACCACACCCAGATCATCACGCAAGGCAGCACTAGTGTTCGTTCACCTGGTACCGTGAGTCGAAGTTCGGCGTTTAATATAATATAAGGGGCTAATCTCATTGTTGGAAGGGCACCGTGCCATACATGTCTATCCGCCTTCTCTATGCAATAACTGCAATTGCGAGAGCCAAGGGTTGGGGAAATGTGATGGTCAAACATACTGCTAGTGATGATCTCAAGTCCCTATTCTACATTTTCATCGAATTCGTTACCTCGTTCGATGGGCCAAAGGGCAGTAGAACAGACCCGAGGAAGGCGGACCGGTGGGGTGAAGTCCTTGAGGGCATGGGTGCCACCACCACTCCATATAAATCGGGGTTGGTGCTCGTGCCGCAGTGCGACAAGGAGCTGATGAATCGCATGACAACTTACTTTGGTGGAGTCAGGGATCTAGTTCAGGCATGGCACTACAAATTTCTTGATGCTGATGCCGATCAGACACGTGGTGGTGTTACTCATGAGGAGATCGAGGGGCTCCTCAACACATGGGTATCTCATGCAGCAGTTGATGAGCCCCATCCTCCAGAGGAAGTTCTTCGAGCCTCATTATTGACATCCGAGTCAAATTTTGGTTGTATGAGCCGGAACATGGTTCCGATGACAAGATCGCAATATTCTTGTTCTCTCCCTCCAGTCTGTGTGTCTGATACATCAATATTTTCATTCTACGAGTCATACTTTCACAATCTTTTGCTGTCATCACAGGACTAGAATTACATGCTTTATAGTAAGAGTAGTCCTACTGTTATGCGAATTTGACGAGTGTTAGAGTACAACTTGTTGAGACCCAGCTGGAGATACGTCATAGGTATGCACCAAAGTAGCATTATCTCTCAGCAGGGCCAACGCCTCGAGAATCACAACTTCGGTCAACCACTAGTTCGGACACTTTGCAATATCTCACTCAACTCTGCTTCAAATCATATTTTGTCCACTTATAATACACTACTGCGAAGTTGAATAATTGAAATTGGTCGAGAAATGATTGACATCCTTGTTCAGGTGTGACAGAGCCAAAAATCACGTCTACTTGTCACCGAGCCAAGTCTGCCGTAGCGGAGTTTCAGATCTGCCGAACCATTCACCATTAGCATTTGTGCTCGTCTTGACTCGGAACGGCGCATGGGGCATGCTCAGGGCAGGGGTGCCCATACCCCAACTCCAAGAAAAATGATCCAGCGTGAGTCGCAGATTCAAGAAGCCCTTGCTGGAGTTCAAGGAGGAACATATAAGAGCTATAGGGCAGCAGCAGAGGCTCATCAGGTGAGATTCAGGATAATCTGTGCTTCAATGAATCAGCATATTTAATAAGACCCCACATGTTTCTTTCCAGACTCTACAGGATCGTGCAACCGGGCGCCACTCAGCAAGGACTCCACGCCTAATATCAACGCGTCTAATATCAACGCTACTAGTAGCAGTCATTCAGTGTCGTCCCCTGCACCACATTTTGGCTTCGACTCATTACTCATTACTCCCAGTCTCACGGCCACCTGCAGGACTCGAACACATGTGGCATACTCCCCCTCCCTCCTCCTTCGAGCTTACAATATCAATCATACTACAACACAATAGGTTTACAAAGTCGTTAAAACAACCAAATTGCTAACATTAACATCAACCCGATCCGGTTTTCAGTTGTCATGTGACGTACGAATTAAAACAACTACAAGAGAATTTAGTGAGATCCGGTTTTTTGGTCGTGTGACATAAATTGTTGTAAAAATACAAGGGAATTTTGTGAAGGAGACGCATTGAATGAAAAGAATTCTCAATCAATAGTGACCTTGCGTTCACTACAAAACCGAATGAATCATTGATATCTTCTTTAAGTGTCCAAATTATATCTCCACCTTCGACGCCAGGAAGATAACCCAATGATGTTGGAAAGGCCAAATTCAGGGGTAGGTCACACAACACGATGTAATCTAACGCATGCATTCAGTTAACAAGTAGAGGAATAGGATGACAAGGACCTTGTCAGAAGCATCTTCCAATTAACACTGGAAGACAGGACACAGGACGGGCACGTTACTGAAGCAATCCAGGTTGACAGCTGATGCGCATTAGATGATACCACCAGAGCTGCAAGGGAGCGTTCAGCAGAAATTCAGGATCAAGCATCGGAAGATTACCGCAGGCTTTACCTCCTTGATTTTGAGATGCACGCTCGTCTTCAGGGCGTGACCGATGCTGTGAATCAACTTGACTCAGCTGACGGACAACAGGTCCTAACAATGCTTACTGATGAGTATAATTGGATGGAAAAAGCGCAGGAGGAGGTAAGAGCTATGCGAGTAGATGACGATGTTTGTAATGAACAATTGCAGCATGCATCTCTTCAATCATTGCATGAGATCAGAGAGGCGGTGGGGAGTATCGTGGATGTGGTGGGTCATAGAACGAAGGAAGACCTGAATAGTGCATCAACAACCGTCAACACAGGTGAGAGATATTGGATAAATGGGAATGCATACTAAATCATAACCAGAACCTAATTTCAGACGAAGATTCCACAATGCCAACCCCCGCCATACTCCTGACCATGCTTATTGCCTTAATCCTGAATGTTTTCGGACACGTTACCAGGCCATGGTGCAATGCAGTTCTCGGGCTTTTGAACCTTCTCCTCGAGACCACGCTTGGAAAGTCCACTGGTCCGGCCATCCCTTCCAATATTCATACCGTCTGCAAAACATTCGACCTAGAACCAATTACTTGGATGTTCGCTACTTGCACAAGATGTTCGTGCACGTATCCGCCCGTAACCACAAGAAAAAAATCCCCATACCCGGAACGCTGCACCTATACGAAGTACTGAGGTAGCATGCCGTGCGGTCAGTTGTTGATGAAATGTACGAAGGACGAAGGGCGAAAATCATGGGCGCCCGTGCGCCCATACGTTGTTCAAGATTTCAATGCTTTCCTTGCCAGCTTGCTTGGTCGGCCTGGAATAGAAGAAGCCATGGACCGTGGAACGATGATAAACGAAAAGTATCACCTGTGGGATATCAAGGATGGCACTGTGATGCAGGATATATTAGGTCCTGACAGGAAACCATTCATGGATGGGTTGAAGAGAAGGGACCTGAGATTAGCGTGGAGTCTCTCGACAGATTGGTTCAACCCTCACAGAAATAAGACCTCTGGCAAGAAGAAATCAGTTGGGTTGATTGCAATGGGGCTACTGAACCTCCCACCCAGTCTGCGATATAGACCCAAAAACATGTACTTGGTTGGCATTATCCCCGGACCTAGAGAACCAGCTCTTGAAGAGATAAATCATTTCCTTCGTCCAGTAATCGAATTCTTCCTACCGTCTTGGAAAGACGGGACGTGGTTTACCAGGACACTTGAGCATCCTGAAGAGAGACTTTCAAGGTCTGTTATTGCAGTAGCTGTCAATGATCTACCAGCCGCTCGCAAACTTGCGGGACGTGCAGGTCCCACTGCGAATCAGATGTGTGGACTTTGCTGGCAGAACAAGTCAGACATTGCGAACTTCAACTATGACACATGGGAGCAACGTACGTGCGAGGAACACAGGGCAGCTGCAGAAGAATGGAAAAATGCGGAAACAAAGTCAGAACGCAATAAGGTCTTTGCACGACACGGAGTGAGGTGGTCTGAGCTTCTACGACTGCCTTACTGGGATCCAGTGCGGTTCATTGTCATCGACGGCATGCACAACCTCTTCCTGGGGGTGGTGCAACACCATTTCAGAAACTTCATCGCTATAGACAAACAGGCGAGCAAGGCAATTAGAAAGCCAGAAATCAGAGCTTTCGATCCAAAGGATTTAGACAAGGGCAGAGCAGTCTTGGAGTCGAAACCCACCACCTCCGCCATGACCCGCTTACGGCTGCCTGTCCTTCAAGCTCTTGTCTGAGAGGCAGGGGTAACGTTGTCGAGCAAGGGTCGTACCACTAAAAAGAAGATGGTCAAAGCACCTTTGGTGCACTGTCCATTTTTACCCGTCAGAAACCTGATTGATAAGTCAATAGGCCAAACCCACCCACAATGTCCCAAGGAATGACAAGGATCAGATGGAAGTGGATACCGAAGCATTTGTCATGGAGGAATTGGTGAAGGAGTATGCGGCCGATGTAGAAGAACAAAATGACCAGAAAGGCGTATTTACCGAAGCCCTGACAGACGAGGAGATTAATACAATTCAAGCAGAACTAAGCGGCATCAAGCGACCTTCATGGCACCGGGGGCCGCCAAAAAACCTTGGAGATGCAGAGCACGGCAAGCTCAAGGCAGAGCAATGGCGTTCGGCAATTGAATTCGACTTACCAGTGACTCTAGTAAAACTTTGGGGGGCGGAATATGGTGGTGGTGGAGAACGGAGGCAGAAGTTAGCTCACAGCACTATGCTGCTGGTGATGGCAATACAATGGGGAACGTCACATATAACATTGACACACCACGCTCAGCAATACAGGAAATACATGAAGGCCTACCTGGAATGCATTCGAGATGTCGTTCCAGGCTATTCTTTCCATCCCAACCACCACGCATGCCTCCACCTACACAAGTTCCTTTTGAGATATGGACCCATGCATGGCTGGTGGATGTTTCCCTTCGAAAGGATAATTGGAGGCCTGCAGAAGACCATTACGAATCACAAAACTGGTGAGCATAGAACGGAAATATGAAGAGAAAAATTGAACAAGGCTTTACAGGGGAAATGGAAAGAACTATGCTAGAGACATTCTGCATCGCTGCAAGTGTGAAGGCAATGCTTCAAGAGCCTGGGGCACCCAATATTATCAACAAAGCAGCTGATATTCTGCAGCAATGCTGCGCTCCTTTCACAGAAGGAATATTTTGTACAGACACCGGCATCCTATGCACAGCTATGGAATCAATCCCATATGTCTCTCACGACGACGCCAATATCATCAAGGCCCCTATGTCCGATGTCCTCCGACACACCTGGGACAAGACAGGGATGACTCACCTCTATGGGAGCGACCGCATCACGGAGTATAAACGGCTGAACATAGGAGGGTTGCAATATTGCAGCTGCAACTATTCCGCTCTGGATAGTTGCATGTTCTTCAAGACATCGGAAAAATGGGTCCCTGGTGTCATTGAACACATGTTCTTTGTAGGGCAAGATCATGATCGGGTTTACTACATCACAATCCGAGGTTACTTACCAGTGCCTGCGGGGTACAAAGACCCCTTTCTAGCCTACAGTGACTTTGGCGCGCAGATATGGAGTAGTGCTTATAATAGCCAGTTGGATATCATTCCGGTGTGCACAAGGGGATTTTGTCACGCTGTGTCAATGCAGTGGGGAACATCTGAATTGGTACTTAAACCGATGAACAGGGTGAGCTGTTGGCAAATTCATGATTGTTACTGTACTAACTTACCTGGTAGGACTTTGGCACATGATAAGTTGGTACTCAGATCTGGTACATACTGTAAACATGACTGTACGCTGATAGCGCATGATAAACGATAAAATAGTGTCAAGCAGCGTGCGTCAAATAGACCTAGCGTGTTCAGGCATAACTCATTAGATGAACTTGAGCAAGTAAATATGAGCTTACCGCCATGAGATCATATATTTAGCAGTGCGCAGATGCCAATCAGCTGCGTGAATCAATTGCTGGCGGGATGTAGTTGGTTTGATAGTGTCAGAGTCACTAAGTGACTTTGGACCCTGTAAATTTTTGGATAAGGAAAGTGATAGGGGCAAGGGACGTAGTACATACGTGCCAATATATGGTTGGTACCAGGAGGGAGGGACGTTCTGTGAGGCTTGACGGGAGATTTCAACGTTTCCTTTCGGTCTGCATGATCTATCTTGAACTTTGATATATCTTTATCACCGAACGGCAACTTTAGTGTCTTTCAAGACTTACACAACATTTCGAAATGCAGTTGGAGACCAGAACCAACACTACAAAAGTTTACAAAACTACTACGCAGCCAAACTGAAATTTAAGATATATAAGTCTATGAGTCTACAATTCTACAGTCTGCATAAGTAAAAAGATTAACATAATGATTGTGAACGACTGTGATAGGAGGAAAGAAAACAATGAAACAGGGATTCGCTGCCTAAATAGTGAATTCGAGTCAGTCGAAACTCCAACAGAACTTGCCAGCAGCTGCTCAACCACTCAGCCACTCAGCCACTCAGCCGCTTCGGGTACCTCCGGCGGAGTCTGATTCTCCCATTCACTACTTAGGACTCGAAACCTTATTTCACAGACTTTCTTTTTCTATCATGTAGACTTAACGTAGTAGTAATATTGTATACTTTACACTTTGCGTGGCATCAATCTCAATGTTATTGTAGTCTTTAAAAACAACAAGGCCATCGTTATGTGTTAACCCCAATTTATTGTCGGTGTTGCTGCCTTACTGAAGGTTTGTCCACTTCTCTGAAGTTGTTCGCAGCTCACGATGATCCTAGGTCAATTTGTATCCATAAGTGTCTTCATATGGCCTCTAATTGCGATTGACCTCGCAGACTGTTTCCTCAACGGCCAGATCAAAGAACACCTGCGATCTATCTCTTATTCTCTCAATTCAATGTTTCATGTCCACTCACTGTGGTCCACCAGACCCTTCAGTCATATGTACTGCATAACCTGTTGATGAGACATGTACATTGACCTGCAAAACCAGGTGTACAGGACACCCAGCCGGCCAATGCACTGCCTGTATAGGCCGGTCATGCAGAGCCTGTGCAGGCCGGTGTCCTATATACAGAATGATATCTCTGCAGTATCTGTGTAGGCCGGTGATGCAGATCCTTGCAGGCACTACCTATATACATATCCAGGCTGTGGTTGACATGTGGGTAGGCCTGGTCATGCAGGCTGTATGGGGTGGCCGGCCGCTGTGCTGCTGGTTTCTGCCACAGTAGGCCAGCCTGCCTCTGCAATATGTGGCAGGGTGTCGGCCGGCCTAGGGAACAATTGTTGCTCACAGGGCCAGCCCACAGTAGCAGCCTGTGGGAAGGGACCGGCTGGCTTGCTTCTCATATCTGGCTGAGTAGGCCAGTGCCCCCTTACGGTCTGCAGGAAGGGGCCGGCCACCATCATGTGAGCATCTGGCCCAGCAGGCCTGTCCATTTCTGTAGTATGTTGGTATGTGGCCGGCCAGCCTATGAATGAATTCTTGCTGGGCCAGCCCCCCCTTACAGTCTGCAGGAAGGGGTTGGCCGCTATCATGTGGGCATCTGGCCCAGCAGGCCTGTCCATTTCTGTAGTATGTGGCATGTGGCTGGCCGGCCTAGGAATGAATTCTTACTTCCTTTTATGGTCTGCATGGAGAGACATACTGCTGGCATACATGTGAGTAAATATTAGGACACTTAACAGATTTGACAATAGCATTCATTCATGGATTTTAAAGTTGTCATTTTGAAGCAAATTTGAGTACATTTGAAGAGATATTTATTGGAGTGGGTGTGTTGTGTGCTTAATTTATAGCTTATGACACATCTATTTACTCCTGCATACTGCATTCCAGAACTTTATGTGGTGATCTGACCTTTAGAGCCAACCACAAAACTAGCCTCCAGCACCAATAAGTTGGCCATGGGACAAGATCCACTTCGATTTTCTTCAAAACACAAAT